>NW_026517063.1:0-333103 GCF_026229845.1 Diaporthe amygdali | reverse complement strand
TAAAATTAATATTTATTAAAAATTTATTTTTATTAATTAATAATAATAAATAATTATTTTTATTTTTTTTTTTTTTTTTTATTTTCTTTTTATTTTTTTTTTTTTTTTTTTTTTTTATCCTTATCTTTTTTCTTTTTTTTTTTTTTATCCCTTTTCTTTTTTTTATCCTTATTTATTTTAAAATTAAAAAAGGAAAATAATTTATTATTAAAATTACTATTAGTTTTTTTCTTCTTCTTTTTAAACTTATCTTTAAAAAACTTCTTATTAATAAGCTTTATTATTTTTTTTTTCTTTTTTTTTTTCTTCTTTTTTTTTAATTAAATTTATTTAAATTAAAGTTATTTATATTAAAATAATTTTTTATATTAAAGTAATTATTAATAGTTAAATTTTTATTTTTTTTTAATTTTAAATTATAGCTAAATATAACTTTATTTAAACTTTAGTACTTTTAAAAAATTATTATTAGCTATATTAAAAAGTTTATTAATTTAAAAATAATTATTAAAGCCTTTAAATATTTAATTTTTTTATTAAAACTTATAAAAATACTTTTAATATATAAAGTTTTTTTAAGCTTAAAAATATAATTAGATATAATACTTTTAAAAGTATTTTTTAATTATTTAGTAAAATTATTTTAAAAATACTTAAAAATTATTTTTAATTATAAATATTTATAATTATTAATATAAAATATAATAAAAATATTAAAGTGGATTAATTTATTATTAAAAGTAATAAACTATTCCTATAAGGAAAAGTTAAATTGTTTTATTTAATAGTATTTAAAATAAGTATTATTTTATATAATATTAAAAAATAAATTATACTTTAATAGTTTATTTTTTAATAGTAAAATAAATTTAGTTTTATTATTTACTATAATATTAATAAAAGTTATTAATAATAAAGTATTAAAGTAAAATAAATAAGTAAAAAGTAAGTATTATATTATATAAAAAAGTTAAAGTTTTTATAATTAATAAAAGGGTTATAAGTAAAAAAAATTAAGTATAGCTATATTTAAAGTTATTTATTAAGTATATAGTAAATATATATAAGTAATAGCTTTTCTTTTATATATTATAGTATTATTAAAATATAGTAAATTTACTTATTAATAAAAATAAATAAAGAGTTTAGGGCTTAGTAAGAATTAATATTTAGTTTAAGGTATAATAAATACTTAAAATAATTAAGTTAAAAAATATACTTATTATATTTAAGTTTTTTTAGTTATATAATAATTTATTAATATTTATAGAAAATATTTATAATAAATATAAGTTTATAAATATAAATAAATATTAGTATAGCTACTTTATAAAAAATATATATAAATAGTATATAAATTTTAAAGTAGTAAATTATCTTTTTTTATATTTAGCTATTTATAATTGCTTTTATAATTACTAATTAATATTAGCTAAATTATATATTTAAATATAATATGTGTTTAAGAATGTTGGTGTTTATTTGGGTATAGGTTGCTTGCTTAGTTATAGGAAGTAGCTGAAGGCTGCATCCTTTTAAGGCCTACTTATAGCTATAAGCCTAACAGACTAATTAGCTCGCTACAAACGCTAACGCTACGATTCACACAGTAAATAACTTGTGGATTATCTTCACATTTGTGTGCCAAAAGGAGCATGTCCGTCTACTCCCGTCATTGTGGGGATATGCCAGAAACCAACGTTGCACAAGCATACCAAGCGCAGCTCCCGCGCAGCTGGAATGCTTCGTGGAATGCAAAACACTATATTGGAATGAACTTCATACCAACGCTACGCGTGCGCAGCGCGCGCAAAAGGCAAACAAAAAGCATTATAAAAGAAAGACTAAAAGGAAAGGGAAAAGGGAGAAGGATGAGGCAAGTTCAGTAGTCTTTTAATAATACAACCCACGATATCACTACGTCTTCGCTGCGCTGCCGCTGCATATACCTACTCACTCCACTTGTGACCCTAACCAACCTGACAGGATACACATGATGAACGGGTGTAAGGGGCCGCTGCTGAACCCTTGACTGCGTCGATTATTGCTCTAGTACGAGGCAACAAGATGTTTTGGTCTTGTTCCAAGCATGAAGGAGCTTCTACGGGTCGATCTTGGCCGCTGTCAAGGTATTGCCAAAGGAGAGCCTTCCGTTCACAAGTGTGCTGAGCCACTGGGGCACCATTTTGATATTTCAAAATCGTGTAAGCTTTCGTCAATTAGTATCTGTTTGTTCTGGTCTGAAAATTAAAAATTCTTAAAATTCTCCCAAGTGTTCCGTTTGAAGCCCGTCTTTTGGGAGGCTGTTGAGGGGTGTGAATTCGACTTCCGCGGCCTTGCAGACCAAGAAAGTTGAAGAAAAAATTATTCTGACTGGGATCATTGGACTACTGGTTAGCGCCGGCCAGGCGAGAACAATGTGCATGCCGGCTAGACAGTGACAGGATGGGCAAAGGAAGTCGAATCCTTAAGCTAGCCATCGATTTCTTCGAGATCAAATGCAGTGGGAGTATCACTTTGTTTCAGCGAGAAGTCAAAGAACAATAACTCACAAGCGCTCAGAGATGTCAGAGCATGGAGAGGGACAAGTGAAAGCGGGAAATGCGAGCGCATCTGACTTGCGGGGTTGCGTACATGTACTTGCTGACGTTCCTTCTGCCATGCATAGAGTCTCGATGTCGGCTCCTCAGCCACAATCAGGTTGCCGTTCACAATTCAAGAACGGCCAACCGACGACATCCCGCCACTAGACAGTCCTACATGTTGAGAGCGCAGTATCTGATTCTGTGCGGCTTTCGATTACACTTATACTCTCCGTGCGATTAATTTATGCGACACTTGTGCAACAATATGTACTACGCTGGTATACTGTATGCGCGCACAGGTTACCCTTGGCCAGTTCCCTGGCAGGTTTTGGCTATGCCACTCAATACCCACAATGTCTCGACTCATGATCTCATTTCCTTGAACTTCCTTCGCGCAAGTTATGGGTCATCAACCCGAGACGGCCACTACCGGACATGTCGCACAGGCTCGAGACCGGTCCACCTCTTCGGCTCGCTCGAGGGTCTTCGCGTGACTGGTCTTCTTGAAAGCACCGAGCTTGACCAGGATATCATCTCGCCTTATTTGATTCCTGCAGGATATGAAGGTATTATACTGATCTTCCCCGCGGCCAAATCTTATGCTGATGCATCCAACCAATTGACTGCGTGCCGTAGCTGAATTCCTCCAACAACGCATGAAAATCCGAGGACACGGCATTCTAGCTGATAATCTCGCGGCAAGTGTTTCCCTTGTCTCGTACTGGCTGCAGAAGTGTATTTTAAACCATCCAGAATGTCGATACGACCAACTACCAAACTCTGTGTCCAGCAAACCACGTCGGATGATCGACTTAATCAACTACCGTCCCTCTCTTGAAGGTTCCCGTGTGAGGGTAGTTGAGAGCGAATGGCTTGATGAACCATACTGTGCGCTTTCTTACAGATGGCCGTCGGCCGTGGCTAGTCTGGCGATTCTCACTCCCCAGAGCAAGGAAATGCTCTACGCCGGGATTCATCCAATCTTTTTGCATTACATCACCCGAGATGCGTGTACACTATGTCACAAGCTTGGTTTCCGCTATCTTTGGGTTGACGCCTTGGTATGTCTGAGATTTCCATTCAATGAAATAATTCTCATAAACGCACAGTGTATCATGCAGGGCGATGGGGGAGACTGGCACGTGGAGGCTCAGAAAATTTCGTCGATCTATCTGAACGCGACGTGTACCATCGCATCTATCGATGGTACGAGCCTCCAGACGGCCTCGGGGCTCGCGTTACGGCCGAATCTCTACGACGAGAACATGCTCCAAGCTCTAATACCGACCTCTGACATATGTTCCCCGGAAGAAGTATACATGGCACTAGAGAAGTCCGGTAACTTCGCCTGGAGGCCGAATGGAGAGCTGGACACAAGATGCTGGACCTTTCAGGAAAAGATGCTCTCCAGGAGGATCATTAGCATCACCAAGGATGGGGTATTCTGGGACTGCCTCCATCACTCAGCCTCTGGCTTCCGACCTACGGGTATTCTCGGGGACTTCTCACCCAACTTCCGAGACACCGATGATCGGAAATTCAAAACCGTGCTTCTGGGTCGGCCGTCAGCCACGGTGGGCACATTATCAGACGCTGAGCTCTACTGGTACTGGAGAAAGGCCGTACAGGACTATACAACACGCAACATAACATGGGGCCGGGATAGGTTCATCGCACTTCAGGGGATAATTGCCAAGTTCAGGGTGGCACTCGACGACGATTGCATTCTGTGTATATGGAGACGCAATGCGGCCCGCTGCCTCGCCTGGTTTGTGGACAGTAAGCCAGCCTCCAAGAAGCAATCACGCACCCAGCACCACAGTAATGGGACCGTAGTGAGTGCGCCTTCTTGGTCCTGGATATCTGTGAGCCATCCTATTCAGTACAGGCTATACCATCCCTTCGATATGGAGATTGAAGAAAAGACCGAGCGCGTGTCGGATCTGATTTCTGTCCAGGATTTGTCGATGTGGAACCCAAACAAATATAGATTCGACGTCTTCGCTGGGCAGCTTCGTCTCCGAGGCGCAGCCCTGAAGGGATTGTTGCTTCGGAACCGGGTTTACATCCAGAACCGCACATCCTCAGCCCCAAAACTGTCTGAGCTCTCTGAGGATGGAAAGACAAAACTCACCAGTGTATATTGGTCTGAGATCCTGAAGCGCTACGGGTCATCGAGGACGCTCGACAAATACTTCTTCGACACCCAATTTCTCGCCGACAACGTGGAGTTCCCTGATCCGGACGCTCCCACCGGTGCGAGATCAAATTTTCTCGACAACGAGCTCAAATACGATGACCAGGGAGCATCGTCTAATGGACAAACCCCCTCTAGGAGACAATCTGAACCGCCGCCGCTTGAGGTCACCTGTTTATTGCTATTAGAGGGCGGTTATGTCAACATGCTGTCCGCACGGTATTTTCTTGTGCTGTCTCCCCTTGGACTCGGTCAACGCACCGACATTGACATAGAGGAATATTTTGAGAGCTTTGATCATCAGCCAGATTCTCCCAAAAGCTTCAGACGCATAGGCATCTGCGCATTCGATCGTCAGCAGATTTGCCAATCATCAACGCAACACACTTTATCTATGCCACGTCTATGCTCATGTCTTGGTGCAGTCATGACTGTAGATATCATATGAGTGGCAAAGACGTTTTTGCGACAATATCAGCCTCTCAAAGTCAGGCAACCCTGGAAGGCTAGAGAGGTCTAGATTTGCAAGGAGATCAGAGTGAATCGAGCCATATCGCGTGTGTGGAAACCACTGAACTGTGAAAAGCTGATTTTGCTTGAGAGGAAGAGATGGTAGCAAGGTTATACAGGTTTGACCCTCGTACAAAGCCCACCACGACAAACTCAATCGTTAAAATGGATAGCACAACTCCCGCTGTCGGAAACCCCCTCTTTCCTATTTATGTTCACACTGAGTCTCTACGCATGTTCATTTGGGTGGAAATCTCTGATGGCAGACCCTCTGCAAATGTGTGTGGCTTCACTGAGTTCTCACAGGCATTCGATCTACGGCTTGTGGGAATGGCGCAGGTGTTCTTAGCGAGGTGAGTAGGAGTAGTTCATATTCTATGTGAAGAGTAGATCGCCTTGTAACGCGCCTGAATAGAACGATGAGAGCCGGCTCTCGGGGGACATATAGAACGAATGGAGTTCTAATTAGAAGTTTGGGCTCACTCACTTCTGTGCCAAATCCCACGACTTACATGCCTCGGACTATTGCAAAGACCTACCTGATTTCGCTTGTCTAGTGAGATCCTTCGCCTCATTACTACACGCACTAGGCATGCACGTCTGAGTAAGAAGTTCAGGTGTACAATTAATGGTAAGCGATTGGCCCATTACTTTGCCCGTCAAAGTCCCTGGTCAGGCGGTCAGCGTATCAAGACAGCCCCTACCCTGGCCAGGCAGACGCCAAGGCCGATGACATCCTATCAATTGAACACTTGACAGAGTTAAGGAATTGCACAACGTTCAGGCATAAGCCACCGCACTGCGCCCTTGTCCCCTTTATTTCGCGGCGGCAAGGAGGTAGTGGTCATGGTGTGGGATGTACGTGCGTATTTGTCGAAGAGGAATAGAAAGAATTAACCACCACATCAAAATTTCAGCAGCGGAAATCCGACTCTACTTGTTCTTCTACTTCTTAATTTTGTTTAGTCTTATTTGCTTCTTTCCTTCTTTTTGCTTTGCATGAAGCTGCTCGAGTTTTAGCAGTGGGCAGCATCATGGCCAAACCGGAAGCCCAAAGTTTGTTCAGCAGCAACAGTGAACCCTCTGAACGGACGTACACAACATCAACAGGGCCGCCGGAAAAACCGCAATACGTTCAGGAAACCCCACACAAAGCTGCTTCTGAATCCCATGCATACGAGATATTGGCTGGTGACGCGAGCAGCCCAGGTCCCAGACACTCGCAACCACGACGGCCACCTAGTCTCTGGAGCCAATGGTGGGTGGAGATTCTGAACTGTATCCTCATGATAGGAACACTCTGTGCCATCATCGGTATTCTCTACCCTAACCAGACCAAGCCATTACCAGACTGGCCGTTCGACGTATCGATCAACACGGCCGTCTCCATCTTGAGCACCGGCCTGAAGACTTGCGCCGTCCTGATCCTGACTGAAGGCATCAGCCACCTGAAATGGAGATGGTTCCAGAAGACCAGGCCTCTGCACGACCTCGTCGTGTTCGACAGTGCGAGCCGAGGGCCCTGGGGTTGCCTGCGGCTGCTGTTCCTCCCACGAGGGACTCATTTTGTCGCGTCGCTTGGGGCAGGTCTGATCCTCCTGACTTTGGCAGTAGATCCGTTCACACAACAGCTAGTTCGTTACTACGACTGCAAACAAACGAGCACCAAGTCGAATGCTACGCTCCCACGTTCGATGATGTACAGTGAGGCTGGGGCACACACCAGTGCGGGCATCTGGCCGCCCGCGACGGCTGTCTTGGGCTATATCGACCAAGGCCTTTACAACCCTGCGGACATCAGGACACCATTCACATGTGACAGTGGCAATTGCACTTTCGACAATTTGTTTTCGACACTCGGCTTCTGCTCTACTTGCGAGGACATGAGCAGTCAACTCACATTTCAGAATGTGTCGATTCCCAGTACTGTTTTCAACGGGACCAGCAATTCCACGGTATTCGCTACCTGGGTGAACACGACGCTTCCATCTGGCTCATATGCTGCGACTGGCTCCTCGACCACCACCGAATCATGGCTCGCCTTGAATCAGTCGGTAGACGGGTGGACCGATATCATCCAAGCGTCAAAGGCATTTCCTGGTGCGCCTGAAGACTGGTACTGGGACCATTACTATGCAACCACGATGAGGCCAGTTACGAACCTGAACGACAGTGGCTGTACAACGGCATACGATAATAATACATGGGCATGCAGCGGTTTCGGAGGCGCAGGGGCGGCTCGCTGCAAGATCAGCCCGTGTGTCAAGACCTACAGGGCGACCGTGGAACAGGGACAGCTGAGAGAGAGGTTGGTGAGGACCCAGAAGGATATGTTTGTCTCGACTTCGTCAAATTATCCGCACTGGCTGGCAGCGGATCTGACATGTGCTGGGCCTGAAGCAGTTTCCAGGCTGCGAAAAGAAGGGTTCCGCATCAATGATGACGATGTGGTTATACCTTGGAATGTGATGGTCAACGCAAGGTAAGTTGTGATGGCAGTATCACTTGTGTTGGATATGTGACTGACATGTAGATAATAGTGATGGAACAGCCTCGTTGTGGGCGGGCGAGAGCAGTTCCTACTACGGCAACGTCACAGTTCCTGGTCCCTTACTTAATGGTACCGGTCTACCTTTAGACATAATTCCCGCAGAGTGTCTCTACGATATGGCTTATCCCGCTGTGTCGTCAATTACGGACTACCTCGATGGTTATCTCAAAGGCGCCATCAACCCCGGGGTCAACGGGGCTTCCTCCGACGGACCGCCTCAACTGCGCGTCATCTTCAACGATACATATGCGAGCTTCTCCAGCATCAATGACACCTTTACCAGCGTGGCGGAGGGTATCACACTGCGGATCCGGCAGTACGTGGAGCCGTTGGCTCTGCCTGTCGCGCGGCCAGTGGTAGGGGTGGTGTTTGAGGAGAAGACGTGCGTGGACGTGAGGTGGCCGTTTTTGGCTTTCCCAGCTGCCGTGGTGACCTTGACTACTGCTTTCCTCATTGTTGTCATTGGTCAGTCAGTGGTAGGCACGGGCAATACAGTTACGGCTGGTTGGAAGTCCTCACTCTTGCCAATAGCTTTTGGGCAATTAACGACGGACGCGTCTGCGCAAGCACGCCTTGACGGAGAGTCTGACATTAGAAGTAATTTGAAGGAGATGGAGACTATTTCGAAGAGGAAGACGGTGAACCTGAGTCAGTAACTCTGAAGAGCCGCCTTGCATGCACATATAGCCATGAGTAATATCGTGTCCACTCCTGTTCGCATTGAACCAGTTCACAGATGCCAATCTTTGCTAAAGGTGAACAAACATATTTTGGGTCCTGTTTAGCAATATGTCGGCAGTCCGATTCCAAGCTTTTGCCTTCCGGGGATTGTGGATACAACGTCCAGAAATCAAGGCATTCTGCGTATTGTAACGTGTCATCAACCCAGATGCACCAAGAGATACGGTACTGGCCCATATTGAAGCTTGCTATATCCATAATTTTCTCCGGATGATGGGCAGTCTACAAATTCTGTTTTAGGTATATACATGCGCCACAGACCGGGCATTGGACCCACTCTGAGAATCTTTGCGTGAGTATACCCCGGAACAGCACCAATTTATTCATGTTAGCGAGGAAGGAATTTATGATGAACTATGAACTAATATATGCTGTACCCATCTGAAGTTTCTCTGTTGATACACTTCTAGGACACAATTAGATGCTAGATAGTCGTTCATCATCCACTACCCCGTCTCCCACCCTCTTCACTTTTTTTTTAATTGCCATGACCTCGTCCCCGATTGGAACAACATGAAGCGGCAAGATCTACTATGAGATAATGTATGCGATATATGGTACCGTGCTTTGGGGACAAGTAACAGAGTCAAAACGATCTTACGACAGACGAGTCTTGGGAGACGTCGTTCAAGCAACTTCCAATATATTCCCCCAATAGGCTAGATTTGCGGCTATGCGGCTCTCCAACGAACGATTTTCCCCATTGAGACTTGGGGAGCGAGCAGTGGGCCTCGGATATCGGGGAATTAGCAGGGATCTGGCTGGGGCATTCTGGGGTGGCGCGTACCATTGTTAGCGTCTACCGTCTGTAGATCTGGGGAGCAATGCCGAGGCACGTCAGGCATCCCCGCAACGCCCTAAACCTTGGAGTCCTCGGATACAACCACCGCGACGCATATAGCCTACTCTCATCGTGACCGCAAACGAATTAAATAACCAACGCTGAATCTTTTCGACAGCTTCTGTGAATAGAATACCAATATCCATCATCGCATAAACGAACAAAGGATTTTTAATACAAACTCAACGCTGCTGAACCCCTTCAATTTTGATATTGGCCCAGGCATAGCCCACGCAACATCCACAATGGCCCCAAAACAGAAGCAGCCATGCTACGTCCTCGGTGTGGGCATGACAAAGTTCATCAAGCCTCGCGGGAAGGTGGACTATACAGAGCTGGGCTTCGAGGCTGGCGTCAAAGCTATGCTGGATGCAAAGATCAACTACGACGACGTCGAACAAGGCATCGCCTGCTACTGCTACGGAGACTCGACATGCGGCCAGCGGGTTTTCTACCAATTTGGCATGACCCAGATTCCCATCATTAACGTCAACAACAACTGCTCCACCGGGTCCACCGGACTGGCCATAGGGAGGCAGTATGTCTCCAGCGGGGCTGCCGACTGTGTGCTTGTTGTCGGATTCGAGAAGATGATGCCCGGAAGTCTCCAGACTTTCTTCAACGACCGCGAGAACCCCACAGGAACCTCGGGTCTGATGATGGCATCCACTCGAGGCTTCACAAATGCCCCTGGTGCTGCTCAAATGTTTGGCAATGCTGGTCGTGAATACATGGAGAGGCGAGTCCATCCTGGCCTTAAGTACGACCATATACTAACATCTACTGACAGATACGGTGCAAAGCCTGAGGATTTCGCCGAGATCGCCCGCGTCAACCATGCTCACAGTGTGAACAACCCTTACTCGCAGTTCCAAGATGTTTACACGCGCGAGCAGATCGAGAAGGCCCCGATGATCTTCGAGCCCCTGACCAAGCTCCAGTGCTGCCCGACCTCGGACGGCGGCGCGGCTGCCGTGCTCGTCTCGCAGGCTTTCCTGGACGCCCGGCCGCACCTCAAGGAGCAGGCCGTCCAGATCGCGGGCCAGTGCCTGGCGACGGACGCGCCCTCGCTCTTCTCCAAGAGCGCCATCGACCTGATGGGCCGTGAGATGACAGAGCACGCGGCCCGCACTGCCATGGCCGAGGCAGGCGTGGAGCCTTCCGACTTCAGCGTGTGCGAGCTGCACGACTGCTTCAGTGCCAACGAGATGATCACCATCGACTTTCTAGGGTTGTCTGAGCCGGGCAAGGCACACGAGCTGGTGCGCGCCGGCGGCATCACCTACGGCGGCAAGATTGTCATAAACCCTTCGGGCGGGCTTATCTCTAAGGGCCACCCGCTCGGTGCCACGGGCATCGCCCAGTGCGCTGAGCTGATTTGGCACCTGCGCGGCTGGGCCAACAACCGCAACGTCCCCGGCACCAAGTATTGCCTGCAGCACAACCTCGGCCTCGGGGGCGCCGCCGTCGTCACGGTGTACAAGCGGGCGGACGGGAAGGAGGCTCCCAAGGTGGATGATGCCACGGTGGGCAAGATAAATGGGCTGGGGTACAACCCTGCCACGCAGGCCAAGGGCTTCACGGCTGCGCAGGCGCGGGCCGTGAGGAGCAAGGAACGGGCGAGTGAATGGGCTCTGCAGGATACGGAGGAGAAGGTAGAGGCCAGGTTCTAGGGATTTGTTTGTAGGTGCCATGTCGTAGCCGCAGCAGAACGGGGGTAAGGAGTGAATCAAGTTTGTGACTTATTTGAGAATCAAACGAAATTTTGACCAACCTCTCCGCTGGACACAAATCCTGCAGCGTCTACTATCTGAGATGTCAGCCTTTCCATATATCCGCAAGCCCAAAGATAGCTCACAATGACAGGCGATAGCTTCAAAGGAAAGGGGATGCTGGCGCTCAAATTTCAGAGATCAAAATCTCACATCCACAACATCACTTCGCGTAAATGGAGACTCTTTGGCGCACAGATACGCAACGTGAAGGTTTATTGTCGACGTTTCAATTCGCGACCCCGATTGTGTGTTGACAGGCAGGCGAATTAGGGTCAAATGCACCTCGCAACCCTCAGACTTCCCAGCGCAGACTGTCAGAGGCAACACAGTGTTCACCGTGGATGTGACCAGAAACTCAAATACACACTAGATTGTTTGGACTTACCACTTCACTACTAAGCCGAGTCGCAATTGATGCGGTGATGCGGTAATGCGGCTACATCCCAACAGATCATTTCAGTGATTCACTGCCGGCCTCACCGTGCGCACTGGTCCAATTCACTCGCTGACACTTTGCCGGCCAATTCAATGATCAATAATAATTCAATATTAACGTGCGCAGGAAGCATCGAGGAGATGAAGTCGCCAAATATTCACTGCTCTGCTCCCTTGCGGACCATACATTCAAAAATACATGCAGCAGCGTCCGTGTTATATTTTCTCCTTCCCGTATTTTAGAAGTGAAGCATCGCCGTCTCACTTTCTTCCTTTTCTTTGAATCAACTCTAGTGTGGTCCTTGGCCACACTAGCTGATACTCTCTACTTACTACTGAACAATCGATCTTGGTTAGTGCCGAAGACACCTCTATGGCTCTCAACATGGAGTCGAAAAAATTGGAAATAATGACAGCGGCTATCAAAGTTGGGCAGTATTGACTTGTATATATTGCAGGTATCGGAGGCAACCAGTACCAAATTCACCCGGTCTACTTCTCGCACCGTCCTCACGAGCCCAACCTCACTGGTGATAAATCGCCAGCTCCACAGTTATTCGAGCATCCAGAAGTCAACTTAACAAACCACATTCAGTATTGACTCGAAGACGCACAATACTTTGTAAAACTAGGAGAATTCGAAGAAGGACACCGTGCGAAGAAGCAGTGTTTCTACCAAGTCGATCATGCAGAGCATCGTGACTATACTCGAGGACGGGAAGGACGACCATTCCATGGATCAGGACCAGGGGAAGAATATTCTGGGGCCTTGGATCAATGGTACCCTCTGCGCTTCAGATAACGATGAAATACCCTTGTTGACAATGTGGGACGCCCCCAAACACAAGGGTTGGAGCACCGAAGAGACCATCTACTGCATTGATGACTCCTGGTGGCAACAGTCTCTTCCGCACGAGGACGACTGCGACGACTACGCTGCTCTATCATGGCTTAAAGAAGAGGAGCAGACAGAGAACGCCTTTAGGTCCCTTGTCCCGTTCCAGCCACTGACCGCCACGGCAGGTCGAAAGCCAGCGTACTGCCAGCAGATGTGCGGGAGGCTGTCCGCGACGAGAGAGGGGGTACTTTTCTTTCCGTCCAGTGCATGGAAACGGCAAACTCAGCGGACGGTCTATGAGACTCCAGTGTCTGCGAACGCGTTAGGTGAAGAAGCCTTGGAACGGCTGAATAAAGCTAAACGGTATATGTCCTGTGAGTAAGCCCCGAATTCCTGCGCCCTCGAAGCTAGGACACAGCATGTGCTGACCGTGAATTTCTCCGCAGATTCAAAGACCGGGGTTCCGAGATTCCTATTCAGAGGATTCCACCCAAAGTCCGGCGGGGGGAAGGATTGCAGGCTGAACGGTATGGGAGGGGTGATACCTCACGGGTTCCTTGGCGGGAAAGAACCAACCAGCATGTGGGACATTCCTGATCTCTCTGAGATGGTCAGCAAACACCTGGGGTTTTCAAGCAGTATCATTTCGGACTTCAGCTCGTGGACCCATGTCCTCGACACAGCTCTCGATTTCGCCGAGCACGAACATGGATCTATGATCGCAGTTCTAGATACCACCTCTATGGCGGACCACGTCTGGTTTTCCAGGGACCTTTTTGAGTCAGGATTGGCCGACCAGTGGTTTGCAGATGAGTATCTGGTCTACGGGCCCGTCAGCGGTCTGAAGTATCATTGCGTGTCGCCCCAGACCCTATACGATTCGACCAAGATCTCGGACATCACCTGTGGATACATATTCGCTTTTGATGAGGACCTCTCTCAAACATTGGTCGAGCGTCGTGCGGTCGAGGCCGCCAGGGAAATCGCTGCTGTCCTACAGCCTTCCAGCACTAGCACCGAGAGCCTCGTGATATTGACCGCGAAGTTCGTCGGTCATCGCGTTGCTGAGAACTGCAACAAGAAGACCATGCACTGTGTAGACATAGAAACGTTTCTATACTACACTAGAGATTACATCCAGACTCTTGCGATGCGCACAGGGGTCGACGCTATTTCACTTGTTGACGACTCAATGGACACAAGCTATTGGCGGGGCTTGGTCTTCGAGGTCCAGCTCCTGCAGGCCCTGGAGAATGCAGTGCACTCTCTGGCGCTGGAGGTCAGGGCGACTTTTTCGAGGGTGTGCGCGAGTACATATCAAGACCGGCTGGAAGATGTGGCAAATGAGATGGAGAATTCATATTGACAAGCCTGAGGTGCGGACGAAAGGACTCATGTTGGGGGGGGGGGGACGATTGAGGGAGGGAGGCGCAGGTACAATAAATCACGTGAACCAAAGTATATCTGTTCACAGGAAGACAGAATATAGTCCAGGTCTCTCAGGGAGGATCTCTTGGAAGAGCATAGCAGAGTCTCCCAAGACAATGCAGTATATATAATAGACCGAACAGATTGCAGCGCTGAGAATTCCTTGCGACCGCTGTCATGTCCAGCTGAAGTGCCTAAGAAGCTCTAGAAGGATCTCATATATGATAGGTATATGTTTAGATAATGTCAAAGAATTGTTTCAGGCAATTCCAATCACATCTGGACATCTCCTGGTTGACTTTATAAATGAAATTCCAAAACTGCTGCGATAGCCATGCCAGCGCTTCAACTAGCAGACCGATACAACCACCGCCCACACTATCAATCTCCTACATTAAGCCCCACCGCAGCAGCTCAATATTCGATCTTCCGCCGTCTAAAGCATTGCCCTCCACTCGCCACCAGCAGCCGGCTTCTCCAGCCCCAAGAAGTCCAACATCACACCGAGGTGGTCCACGCCCCAGAAGCCCTCTTTCTCACCCCGATCATTTTCACACACGAACCACGGCAACCCAAAAGCGCCGTCCGCAAACGCGCCGTCTGTGTTTTCCGCGAGCATCCGCTTGGCGTCGCCGGCCGTGAGCTCAGATACCTTGGCGAGGTCCTCCCACCCGGCGCGCGAGAGCACATCGGCTATGACGTCCTTGTCGGTTATATCGCGCTTTTTGACCCAGTAGGCGTCGAAGACGGCATCGAGGGCCTTGATGATGGCTTGCTGGGCAGGCGGGGATGAAGGCGATGGGGCTGGCTGGTCGGTGTTGGCGAGGTGGCTGACGGCGCAGATGGTACGCATGACCTGTACGGTGTTTGCTGGGAAGCCGTCCGGGACGGTATTCACTATGGGCACATTGAAGTATTTTGCCCATCGGAGGCGCTCGTTGTTGATCCATTTGTCCTTGTCTGGTCGGTGTCACGGTGGTCAGTCAAGCGCAACTATTGAGAATGGAACCCGCTTTCCCCCGCAGCGGTGCAGCGTAGGGCGATGAAGGCAGTAGACGTCATCTGGCGATGACGAAGTGAACCCACTCTTGATTCGGAGAGGTGCTATGTTCCCAGCCATTTTGAAAATTCCCCCGAGGAAGATTGGTATGTAAGTTATTTGGCAGTTCTTGAACACTGGATCCTGCTGCAAGAGTGTAAGTGAAGAACACATCTCCCAATTGCTTCCACCGGTGTTGAACCTACCCGAAGTACATGGTATGCAATGTACGTAAATGGAGAAACAACGTCGACATATAGTGTTATCTTCATCGTCAAAACTTGGTGTTCACGGTGTTTGTTTGGTCAGGGGTGAGGTGTACGTAGGTTTGATATGAGCTGATGTGAGCGATCTGGAGGCGAAATATCCGAGTCAAGCTTAGATTGGGTTGATGTTGCACATGTTCTATTGCAGTTCAGAGCGCACGTCGCAATGTTGGGGACCTCGGATCGCAAAATGCTGAGGAATGTGTGGAGCTAGTTCAACACTGTTTCTCGGGCCAGGCAACCCGCCCCTCTCCCCTCACTTGACCCGTCATTGATTAAGAACGCTAGGAGTGAATGCTTATAGGGTAAATCAGACAACCTAGTTTACAGACCTCCTACGTACTCCGCCACCAAACATGAGTTGATGAAAAAACCAAAAGATTAACAATGATCCTGTACCGATTTGTCCTACACACCGTCCTGAACTCTGGGACCGCCCGCGCTTAAGTCTCTGATTTGGTACAATGCCTGGTCCTAGAGCATGAGCCTCGCCGTCTTCGTCAACTACCAGGCCTATCAAGAAGTGCATGGAATCTATCTAGGCTTTTTGAGCTTTGTGGGCTCAGAGGTTGGTCTGAAAGAGCTAGGATGAGTCGAAAGAAAACCTCAGTCAAACATTGCGTCCCATTGATATCTCAGATTATCTGTAATGCACGATCTCGGGTGTCCGTACCAAGATAACGCCGCACTACTGATGGAATGAGAGATGCTGTCTGCAGATATTACGACGTGAAGCAAATTTGTTGAAGGTTTGGACTTCGCACGTGGGCATTCGCAAAGCTGCGTCGGACTTGGTGGTTTGAACACTTGGGCTTGATCGAGAATAAGACACCAGATTGAGAACTTCCAACAACGTACTAGTATCACGCGTGAAAGTGGCACAGCTCTATTCATAGCCAGGAACCGCAGTATCAAGTGCCTGATTTGGCATGCGGGAGCCTGAAGTGAGGCGCGCATCTCAAGACTTCTAGTTCTGAAGAAATTGCTGATGGCTCTCAATGGAGCACTTTCGGCTAAATTTTGAGACGATCCAAAGCCAATACCCTAGTGGTGAGGGAGTCTGGGCAATCATTTTGCAAGTAACGGTTACGCAAGCCACACCTGACTTGATGGGATGCTGCTGAAGTAGATTCGTACGAACGTTGGGAATTCAAAGCCTTGTGTCACATTCAGAGCATCTTGTCACCAGGCGCAACCCTCTTGGCCCAAATTTTGGCACTAAATTGGGTGTGGTGTGCGCGATTTGTATGGCGATATACAATACTCCGCCCGTTTAGCCGTGGGGAACCAATTTTCAAGACGAAATGCATGAGCTAGAATTCCGAGCAGACCTACAGATTCAACCATCTCATCCGCCCTGACGCTCGCAAGGCTGAAGAAGGCGATTCTGCCTGGTAGGTCTGCCTCTTGGTTCTACTTGAAAGCGAATAAGAAATTGCAGGCGAATAAGAAATTCACGCAAAGAGAAACACAGTCCTGCCAATTGCACTGCAAGGTTTTGGGGTGAAAAGCTTGGACGAGATAGACCCACAGAATGGACATCGCGTCGAAACGGGCAATGTAAGAGAGGTGGATCTAGCTCGGCCGGACTTCGTCAGTGCATGCGGTGGGGAAGTATACCGATGCTTACTTGATCTAGAGTTACACTGATCACTGGAGTAGCCGCGCAGATTATTTTCAACCGAAAAATACAGCAGAAGAGCGTCAACGAATTAGAGAGTACATTATTATTTCTGGGGTATCAACGGCTCAAAAGGTACAGTTGTTACTAATAATGTCTCATGTGGCATGAACTCGATACAGCTCATTCAACGATAATGTCAGCTAAGCTACATGCTCGAAGACCTCGCAATACCAAGTCCGTACTCGGAATTCATTCCGATGCCTCTGTATGGGCCGGTAAAGACTGTACTCCATCATTGTTCGGATGGACACTTTGAAGTCTTGCGTTGTCATCTCACCACAAGCACCAAACAGCCTCAATATTCCCAGTCCAGCTCATAACAGAGATGATCCCGACCACGGATGAAGCACCAGTCGCCTTGATCAATTTTCCATGTTCGGACATGAAAGTCCTAATGTCAAAACCCGTCGCGGCTGCGTCTAGAGCATGGCGACAGCGTAGGCAAAGACAGAGACGAGGGCCAGGACATGTCCGGCGCCCAGAGCGTTGACGCTGACAGCCGCGCTCTTCTTGCTGTCGGTGGAGGAGCCTGACGAAGTGGAAGCGCCGGTAGTGGCAGCGGTTGTGATTCCGAGGCTGTTGCAGGTGTCCATGAGGGTGGTGTTGCTCATCAGAGCGTTGATCTTGTCAGCCTTGCTGGTGAGCTTAGCCTGGAACTTAGAGATCTTGTCCGCGTCACCGTTGAACTTGTCGTTCTGTATCACATCACGTTAGTCAACCGTACACACAAGGTTCCCAAATTTATTTGTTTCATGGGGACTCACAAGGGCAGTGGTGTTGGCAGCAAGCGCCTGCTCCTTGGCAACCTTGGCCATGGCCTTGCAGGATTGCTTGTCGCTGAAGCCAGCACAGAAGCTCGTCAGGGTGGTGTTGCTCTGCATGGCGGTAAGGTCTGCAGCCTTCTCTTGCACCTTGGCCTTGATCTTGTCGGCCTTTGTGGTGTTGCCCTTGGTCATCGCATCCAATGCCGTCTGGTTGTTGACGATAGCCGTGAGCTTCTCAAGACCCACCATCTTCTCACAAGCATCCTCGGTGTCCTGAACAGCGAAGATCTGGTCGCAGGCAGTCATGAGGGTAGCATTGCTCTGGAGCGTGGTCAACTTGGTTGCCGCCTCAGATGCCTTGGCCTGAATATCCGCGGCACGGGTTGCGTTGCCCTTGGTGACCTTGTCGAGCTTAGTGGAGTTGTTTGCAATGTCCATGAGCTTGGTAAGCTTGGACACCTGCTTGCACTGGGACTTGGTCGAGGTGCCATCGGTGTTGTTGGCGTCCTTGGCAATGGCGACGCTAGCCATAGCGACAACGAGGGTGGCGAAGAACTTCATGTTGACTGTTGGGGGTGGCTGTGCTGATGACAGAAGACAAACAAGTGATCGATTGATTAAACGGGATGTTTATGTGAAGAAGAATAAGCAATAGTAGCAAACAGCTGAACCAGAGCGTACGGAACCGGCCGTCTGAAGAAAGAGAAGAGGAAAATTGAAAAAGGTGAAAGGAGACTGTGACTGTGTTGTTGCGTTCAAAGTGGTTGATGCTATTCATTCAAGATCATGGAATCATCAAGTGGCTTCACTGATTATATACGAGACTTTCTCCGAGCAGAATTGCATCCCATCCCATCAAGGCTTGGCC
Source organism: Diaporthe amygdali (assembly GCF_026229845.1). Lineage (NCBI taxonomy): Eukaryota > Fungi > Ascomycota > Sordariomycetes > Diaporthales > Diaporthaceae > Diaporthe > Diaporthe amygdali. Next base: position 314,581 of record NW_026517063.1, on the reverse strand, counting down.
GCGTCAGCCTGCCTGCTTCGAGCCATGCCCGACCTTCGGCTCGCTATGGCTCCTTAGAGTCCCCATGGGCAGAAACCATCTTGACGCCGAAACACAGTCTCATCTCATCTTTTCGTCTGCAGGCGACGTCTGCCCATGCGCGAGTTCTCCCACAACCCGGCCTGTGGCCTGAGCGACTGCATGTCGTTGTGGATGTGGACAATTGTGGGGCGTGTCAAAAAATAGCCCCATTTGTTACGGCGGGGAGACCATGGCGGTTGGATGTGGAAAACAAAAGCAGTCGTAGTGTATACTAAGTACGGCCGGCCTCGTCATCTGTGTCTGATCTCAGACGAGCGAGTTCAGGTGAAGTGTCGTCGGAAGCATTGGACGTTTCGTCTTGGCAAGCCAGTGGCATCGGGAGTGGAGGCTCGAGCCGTTATATCCGGGCTATCCTAGGCTGTCCAGATCAATGGTTAGACCCGCTTGCTTGGCGGGAAGATCGCGAGAATCACTGGCCAGGCACACGCAGCGACAGGGGTAGGGGTCTTTCCCGGGGTATAGGGCTGTCGCAGACCTCGAACCAGACTCCTGAGTTGCATGGATGGCTCCTCAAACCCCAGTGCCCAAAGCGATCAAGAATAACCTCAAACTTAAGCACTCCGATCTGCATTTTGATTTTCTGTCTTCGGGTATAACGCCTGTCAATATGCAACCCTATCAACATCTTGGGACGAGCTTCGTCCTCTTGTCCAATCAGTTTTCCTCCGGTAGCGCCCTTCGTGAAAAAAACACTCCTTCTTCCCTACCTCGATCGTGGGGAATTTCTCTTCCCTGCTAAGCGACGAATGCCTCCGGATCCACCCACCTGCTTCCTATTAGACGAACAGCAGGTGCTGGAGAGCAGTCAACTTAGCATGCTTTTGTGCTTCAGTTGCAGATCGCCACGTTCCATCCCCTGAATGAAGAGCGAAGCCGATGAAAACTAGCTCATCTATGCCACAGCCCATGGCGAATTTGACGCGTGCCTCATGTTTGTCACCAAAGATGCACCGGTGCAACATCCAGGCAGCAACACGGACCCATTGACACCTCGCTTGCTCGCATCGATTGTTCGTGACATCCCTTAGTAGGAGCCCCATCGCGTGGAAGCTGTCAGGGGGAAACCCACTCACAACTTTATCCCAGGGCCCTGGAGCCGATGTACCAAGGGGCGGTAGGTGGACGATGCGCGAGTTGCAGTCGCGTGCGTCGGCCAAACACACATGAATCATGGAACTTCTCCAAATTTTCTCCATCATGATTCCCAACAGTCTGATTCAACGATCATCGGGTCTCGACCCTATTTACGGCTGGGACTAAAGTTCACTGCTGCATAGCGGACAGGACAGGGTTGTGAGTAGTACTGCTATCTCTTGTACAACCAAAGAAGTGCATCCCATAAGACGATGGAATGCATCATCCACGACGCCGAGCTCTCTTCCGTAGAGACTCAAGTAGCAAGAAATCGAAGGACGGCCAAGATGTGTCAACACCCTCAGCAAAATGGCAGTACCTGAGTTCGAGGTTGATACGTCCTAACGAACCAAAATCTTTGGCCAACACAGGTGACACCGCGGTAACCAACGGCACAGATGGGCTTCCGTTTCGAGAACAGAGGTCACTTTGGGCTCTGCCTGCTGATGCCTCTTTGCCAATGCTTGAATCTACCTTCAGATACGTCAAAAATCCTTTCTCTCATCAAGGAAGTGTACTGAAGGCATAATTTCCCGATCAAGCCCTGAACTCAGTTCCTCCAGGAACTATCCCAAGAAATCGAGCGCCTATTTGTGAGGACCATGTAAGACAAGCCAGCCTGATTGAAGAGAAGCCTCGATGATCATTGTGGCAGCTTTAAAGTAGGGATGCAGGTACGTGGTAGACGAGCTATTCGTAGAGTCCATCACACATGAACATGAAAAAAATGGTCATTGAATGATTGTACGTTCTTTTATATCGAAATTGGTGGATGAAACAGAAGGAATGAAGAAAAAATAGGAGTCGGGCCGATTTTCCCTCTTCTACGGTTCAGGTAGGGTCCCCGGTGGATTGAAACGAGGTGAAGTTCCAGTAGCAAGCCGTTGGATCCACAAGTTTATTTGCGCGTAGCAGCTTAGTGGTAGCTGTTGAGACGGGCCCCTTTCAGAGAGACTAGATCTTCACAGCAGAGGTCCCATAGCGCCCTCGAGCCACGGCAATGTTCTCTCGCCTTGGTCTTGTGACTTTCATAGTGCAACAAGCTAATATCGAGCAGTCAATAGATTTTCTTTAATCCAGCTCCGTGAGTGCTCTTTCATTTTGAGTCGCTCGTATTCATCGGTCGATCCATCCTTCTCAAGCACTTGTGGCCACTAACAAACACAACCAGCACAGCAGCATAGCTATTACGTGTCAGTAACGCGAACTTAGCTCCGCTTGATCATCAGATGGCTGTCTGTGTATTGACAGGGACCACTGACGCAGCTGTGGTCCAAAAAGTCTCCGCCATAGATGCGTTCGTCAACAAGCCAACACTGCCCGCGAAGACAATAGTGAACAAGTCGATCAGTCCCAAACTAAGGTCGTTGTTACTGGCTTTGTATGAAACCAAGATAGGTCCAATAAGTAGCATTGTTGCCAGCATGGTGCCAGATATGATACATATGCCGCCAATTTGTTGCCTGATGCGTAACTCACAGAGTCATTCTGATTCAAGGGATTATCACCATTACTTTGCAACATGCATATGTATCAGCTGAATACCATTGTGGCGTTTGGAGTACGCACAGACGCGGACCTTGAAGAGCAAGCGTAAGCTGTTCTTGACGAACATAGTCAGTCTGTCTGAAGGCTCAAAGTTGTGTAGAGCGACCAGATCACCCGGGTCATTATAGGCCTCAGAGCTATGGCCTTCTAGTAGCAGCAGATTTTCATCGCCGAGTTTTCGAAAGAAGGTGGACCGAAATGCTTTGAGGGTGTTCCTGTCCGGTCGTGGTACGGACGCTGGAGTGCTTTCGAATACTAACGCCTCCCCTTCACACGTATTAGCAACACTTTGGTACATGCGCCCGGAGCAATGATCATCGCTTGGGGTAGCTTATTTGCTCACTATAGTCATTTAGAGTCCTCCTGATCTCCATGACTAACTTCAAACGGTCTGGTTATGGTCTATGCGTTGCCTTGTAGGCTTTCCAGCTCTGAAGATCCTGAAGAGCAGCCTTGTGACCTGGGTCATGGTTCTGATATCTCGTCCAGTCCTTATTATCAACGGCATCAAGCTGAGACTGTAACTCCGCGGGCTCACTTTGCGATGATGCAAATGCTTTATTCAGCCCTTCTTTAGGCAAAGGTGTAGACTTTTGAGAGATGCAATGCGGTATCATGTCATGCTCAATACCACTTGAGCTCACACGCCAATGTTCACATTCCAGCGTATCGCCATTTCTGTCCTGCAAAAGTCTGTCGCCGAGCAAAGGACGGCAAAGAGTTTAGAAGTAGGAGGGGAGACGGCGATGCGTGTCCGATTACAAGACTATCCTAGATACGTGTGTCCGTTCTGCCTGGACAGGGAGCATAAGTATCCAAGACCAAAGAACTTGCTATGGTAGGTTTGTTCCCGCTGCATCAGACACCCGACATCACTGCGCGATGTGCTATGAAGTTGTGGACATTAGACACGTTCGTGTGCACCATGTGGATGAGGACAAAGATGATATGCTGCTGATGTATGCGGACCGTCCTAGCGGAAAAGGACGGAGACGAGGAGGGCTGATATGACCTCCATGAGAAGTTGAGACCTCAAACTGAACTCTGGTCATCGAGGCTTACGAACAGTACTAAATTGGAAGAATGCTGGAGAGAATTCCTTAGAGTCCTTTCATTTGGCTGTCTAGTTTAGCTGGATGAAAGGGAGTAGCTTACCATGCAAGGTACTGACTTGCTTGTATTTCAACTACACGCTTCCTTGTACTGTTGCTGCAGCGCTTCAATTACTTGTAAGGACTGGTCGCTTAATCGTCACTTAATATAGCCCAGTACTATCGAGAAGCATTGAGGTGATCACACTCACCAGGCCTAAGCCCCAGCACTTTTTCCTGTCTCCCTGAAGCGGCCCCCTTTGATTCATGGATTTCCGAGTCTGTATTCTTCGTCGTGACGACCACCCGTGCGACGCTTGCCCTGATGCTCAACGGCGAGAGATTGGCGACATCTAGTCTGGAACCCGCGCTTTTCCCGTCGTTTGTTCCCGAAACGACGTCAAAGACCGAAAGCCGGGTGGGGTGGTAATAACGATCTTGATCGACTTTCCGCCCACTTTGAGGACAGATGCCCAATTGTCGCTATCAGCGCCTAACTCCTCGGGTAAAGGCTTGGCGTGAAAGCCGTTGTGCTGGTTTTCACGCCGGAGAGGCGCGGAGTGGATGTAAATGGAGTCTTTGTGGCACTGGCAACTCTGGTTGGGTGTAATGTTCGATTCCTGAGTGAAACATAAATTATCTTCAAAGAGCTCTTTGAATAAGACACGATTGTACAGTGCATGTAGTGTGATTATACGTAATACTGAAAATGTTACTATTGAAAAATGATTAAGAGTGAAAAGAATATATATAACATTTGCCAACTCATATGAAATCATTGAAGGATCAAATTCATCAAATACTTTGTACTTTCCGTATCGTACAAAATCACTGCAACCGCTCCTCGCAGGCTGTAAGGTGGTGAAAAATATTGTATATACAAGTCCCTCGAGGGCAGTCAGCGGTGTATCAATTCGTGCGTCCTCACATTTCCAATAGGAAATAAGACAAATGACAGATCATGTTCTGAGCCATCATTGGTGGGGCTGGACATGGTCAAGTTCCCGTTGCCAAGACTGTATTGATTAACAAGGACTGAATTCATCTACTTGCTGCTGCCGTTGGTGGAGAAATGCCGCTGGGGCTCTGGTCAACTTCCGCTCTCAAAGAGTCCAATAGCAGACCGTAACAAAATATATGATAGCGCCCTATATGCTCATTACCTGGCGGTGTCGAACGCTTCCTTTCAAGCTTCCCCTTTCCGCAAAATAGTATTCACCATGTTTGAAGCAACACTTGCCTTCCTCCTACTGCTTCCTAGCACTTTGGGCCATGCCGTGGTCCAGAAGCCAGTTCCTCGCGGAGTATGTTGTGGTCAAGTCAACAAAAGAAAATTCACTGATCGGATCTAACTCGACTCACATGACCAGTCCGGTGACGCTACGCTAGCACTCTGTGGCGAGGCTGTCACGACTAAACTCGATGATGGTATGCTTGATATTGCACTTACCCAAGCCGCACTTCCTCTTGTCCAGTAATTGCATAGGTTGTGTGGATAGAATCATACTGATTTCATCGCACATTCAGATCCAGCCGGCCCGATTGAGAACTCTGTCAAGGTAGCGGACGCAGATTACAAGTGCAACCTGTATCAGTGTCGCGGTTACCAATACGAAGACAACGTCGACAAACTCAATACGTACGCAGCCGGCGACGTGGTGACATTCCATATCGACCTTGTAGCAGCTCATCGACCGGGCTGGGCGGTAAGACTCACATATCCTCATATCGGACATTGGATCCTGCGGTGTCCCAGGATCCACCGACTTGCGAAACTGACTGGCTTAATAGAATGTCTCTGTCATCGACCTCGCAACCAATAAAGCCATCGGTGACCCCGTCAAGGTGTGGGATGTGTGGCCAGACAATGTCGCCGGAGGAGGGGACGATGGTACGTAACGTCAATATTTTTGTTCCATCACAACCTTGTCGAACTCCAGACCCAAGCCACACTTACTCACAACAAACTAGTTGACTTCAACATTACGATCCCAAGCAGCCTTGGGTCCGCATGCAACGCCGGCGGAAAATGTGCCTTACAATGGTACTGGTGGTCAAACGGCAACTCTCAGACTTACGAGAGTTGTGTCGATTTCTATGTGAAGGCATAGCTAGTAATGGCAACATGATAAACGAGCTGTCTGGACGGAATTTGCTCTTGCCATATCACCGTATATAGATCACTGTCGAGTGTAAATAGAAGAATATTGCTTTCTCTGCCGTTTATATCCCCCCCTAAGGACATCACGTGGCCATTTTCTATGATAAGATACACGCTTGAAAATGAAAGATTAGCTCAGGTCACTTATCCAGCCGGATGGCTGAAGCGATGAAGGATGGCTTTGTGTTCGGTGGTCATAGCGACGAGCTCGATTGCGCCAGACCTGCATCAACGAAGACAAGGTGATAACTTTTTGAAACTGTATTGAGTTTGACGTCCTCGCTTCGCGGCGACCCAAGAGACCACAGCTATGAGAAGCAAGGTAGTAGCAGTCAGGATATGACAGGCGCGCCCATGCCAGAGTCGTTCCAAGGCCTGATCCTGAGAAAATGCGCCAACTGCCAACCATTGGGAACATCACAAGACCCTCCGAGGTACATTATCTCAAAGAATCTCTTAACATAACGAGTTCCAGTTTCAGAGCAACTCAAAAATTTCTAAACCAAATCACCCCAGTCCCTATTCCTGAACCGCCGGATGCCACGCCCAAAACGCCATAGAGGATATCTTATCTCTCACAACACGCCATAAGTATTGGAAAGGTGAGAAGCAGGCCGCAGGAAGATATGCATAGTATCATACAATGACCCAGTACAGCCCGGTGGAGGAAAAAAGAAAGACCGACATCTCGGCCATCAGTTATTGGGGGGCCACCACTCTATGCGTCGGCCTTCTTCTTCTTCTTTTTGGGCTTCTCCTCTCCGTCCGCGTCGGCCTTGCGCTTCTTCTTAGGTGACTCGTCAGAGTCGGCCTTATCCTCGGCCTTCTTGAGCTTCTTGAGCTCCTTCTTGGACAGCACCTTTGGTGTGCCGTCCGCAGCGAGCTCGACGTCGCCGCGCTCATACTTGCGCTTGAACTTGGACACTGAAATGCCAGCGGCCTCGGCATATTTCTCGAAGTCAGCTTCGGACAGTGCCTTAGACTTGGCTGGGGTGGCTGCGAGAAAAGTCAGCAATTGATTCCAAGTGGGTTGAATGACTTGAGCGTCCTTTGCTTTTCTCAAAGCTCAGGAATGACAGCAATATTGTCGTAGTGACTGTAGAGAAAGATAGGAGAGGCGGGCAACATACCATCAGCTCCGTTCTGAGCAGGAGCATCCGCCATCTCGTCGTCTGAAACCTCTTGGACAAGAGGCTTGTCTTTCTTCGACTTCTTATCCTTCTTATCCTTTTTGTCTTTCTTCTCCTTCTTACCAGACTCCTCTTCAGTAATCTCAACTGATGCAAACTCGGCCTCGAGACCATCAGCATCGGCGTTGTACTTCTTAGCCTCCTTGACATCCCACTTGGCCGGTTGGGCGGCAGCCTGTCCGTTAGGGCCAACTGAAACGCCCTTCGCGACCAACGGCTTTCCTTCTAACCTTCTCAGGTTGGACTCGACCTTCGCGCGAGCAGATACACCAAGCGACGCTCGCTCGTCCTCATCGACCTCGTTGCCATCCTCATCAACCCACTCGGAGAGAGCGTCCGCGCGGATACCCAGAGCAGTCTTGGCAGCGAGTTGACGAGCGATCTTGCCCTTGTTCTTGCCTGTGGCTTGACCGACCAGTGAAGAGTGGTAAATCAGACCGTACTTGGGTGTGGCATGCTTCGTCTTGAGAGCACGGAACAGCGCCTTCTCAGCACCAAGGATCTGGATGGTTGAACCGGGGTTCTTGGCCAAGCTCATCAGTGAGCCGGCGTGGGCGATAAGACGTGCGCCGACAAGAGTTCCTACGAGCTCTGTCAAGTTGGGGGCAATGGCCTTCATCCTGGACTCGAGGTAGCTTGAGAGCTGTGCTCGGACCTCGGTATACCGGACGACGTGGTCCGCCAGCATCGTGATGTTCATCAGGTCCTCCTCACTGATCTCAGTACCCATACTGACTTCCGCAGCGGCCTTGACAGCAGTCTCTATCTCTTCGGGAAGAATATCGGAAAGATCAGTGGTGGCCGTGCTGGTACGCATGCCAACAGCAAGGATGACTCGTGCGTAGGCGAGGTTGTCGTTCAGGATCTTTCCCAGCTCGGGGAAGTGCCAGCCGTACCATTCCTTGACCCTCATCGCATAAGTGTTGAGCTCCTTGTCGAGGTCGTCAAGCAGAGAAATGGCCTGGACAATCATGACATCGACCTTGTCGGGCGAGAATCGCAGCTTGTGTCGGGACAGCGAATGGGACAGACCAAGGGCGAGACTTCGGAGGTTTTCAGATTGCAGGCCGGGGATGAGGTCGGTGATATGTGCTCGGATGTTACGGTAAAGTTCTTGGGTTGAGGAGTCGGCGACGGGGGTGATGTTGAATTGAGGAAGCTTGTTGATCGCGGTACCCAGTTTGGCATCGGACACGGCGAGCGAGGCCTTCTTCTCATCCTTGATGGACTCAAGCAGCTGGGCCAGCAAGGGCGTGACCTTGCCCTCGACCAAGCCGGCCACTTCCTCAAGACCAGTGGCAGCATTGTCCCATTTTACAATCTCCTTGAGCTTCAGTCTGTGGGATTGTTAGGTCGTTCGTACGCGTGGGGCTGGCGTTTAGACAACAGGACGGAAAGAATTGCACGTACTCATTGTTGATCTGTTCGGCGGTCTGGAGACGGGCATCGAGCTCGCTGTCGTCGAGCAGCTTCTTGTCCTTGGCCTTGAACAAGGCATAGCTATTGGCATGGCAGTTAGCAACCCATAGCCCAAGGAACTTTTTGGGTGCATGCGCTCGCTCGCTGCAGCACCTGGTGCAACTTACCCTACGCTCGTCTCGGAGAGAACGAAAAGAGGCATATTGAACAAATTGTAGAATTGCCCTTGCGCTTTCCTAGATATCGTCCTCCAAGGGGGTTAGTAAGGCGCGCAAAGGCGGGTTGTGTGGTTGTTGTGGAGGAAACGGTCGAGATGCCGAGCAAGAAAAAAAAGTTGTCGGCCGAATTTTTTGCTGAAGCTCACTCAAGTGCTTCTCACTCGCCATGTGGGGTCGGTGCACTCGAGCAATCGGCGCTAAGCCTGAAAGGGCGTGCTTAAAGGTACGTACTTTTTGGGCGCTTCCTCTCCAATCAGCGACACCTTGGCGGCTCCCAGCAATAGCAGCCTCAAAAGGTGCGCATCAGCAGCTCATCCATCTCCAGAAAGGAAGGCCGTCGTCGCTGGTCCATGATCCTGAGAGGCTCCCGCAACAACAGCTCTGCTCAACCCAATCCAGCTGTCCTCATCAGCGATAATTCCAGGCAGCATCATCATGGAGGGCCTCTTCTTCAACGTCAACAATGGGTATGAGCTGTCCCAGCCGCTCTGAACGATGACGACTGCCATACTGACCGTCGGATCGCAGATACATTGAGGGCATCGTCCGAGGTTATCGGAATGGCCTGCTCACCAACTCGAACTACAGCAACATGACCCAGTGCGAGAGCATAGATGGTTGGTTGCCCTCCCCTGCATCTGGCGGCGAGTGCATCTACTCACGGCATATTCTCAGACCTCAAACTCCAGCTCGGCCCAGCATACGGCGACTTCCTTGCCTCCTTGCCTCCGAACCCATCCACCTCGAGTCTCGCCGCAAAGACGACCGACAAGCTTGTTTCCGAGTTCAAATATGTCCGGGCAAACGCAACGGGGGCACTTGCCCAGTTCATGGACTATTTGACGTACGGATATATGATCGACAACGTTGCGCTCTTGATCACAGGAACACTGCACGAGAGGGACACGAGGGAGCTTCTTGACAGGTGCCATCCCCTGGGATGGTTTGAGACGATGCCAGTGCTCTGCGTTGCCACCAACATCGAGGAGCTCTACAACAGCGTGCTGATCGAGACCCCCCTGGCGCCGTTCTTCAAGGGAAGTCTGAGCCACCAAGACTTGGACGAGTTGAACATTGAGATTGTGCGAAATACCTTGTACAAGAACTACCTCGAGGAGTTCCACAACTTTGTCAACACACATGCCGAGATGGCGGGCACGCCGACAGCTGAGGTCATGTCGGAGATCCTCGAGTTCGAGGCCGACCGGAGGGCCATCAACATTACGCTCAACTCATTCGGCACCGAGCTGACGAAGGCGGACCGCAAGAAGCTCTACCCCAACTTCGGCCGGCTGTATCCCGAGGGCACGTTGATGCTGTCGCGTGCCGAGGATTTTGAGGGCGTGAGGTTGGCTGTCGACGGTGTCCACGATTACAAGACCTTCTTTGATGCGGCTGGTCTGGGTGGCGGGCCGGCTGGTCCTGGCAACATGGGGGGAGGCTCTGGGTCTGATGGCCGGAGTCTGGAGGATATGTTCTACCAAAAGGAGATGGAGATTTCCAAGGAAGCCTTCACGAGACAATTCAGCTTTGGTATTGTATATGCATGGCTGAAGCTGAGGGAACAGGTGAGCTGCCTTCTAACTCCACGCAGTGGCTTGGATGCATCGCTAACATTGTTGCAGGAAATTCGGAACATCACATGGATTGCCGAGTGCATAGCGCAAAACCAGAAGGAGCGGATCGGCAACTACATCGCCGTGTTCTAAGAAAAGAAATCGAAGATAACGTGGATTCCCACCTCGTGTAGAGTATGAAAGATTTCGAGGTCTGTTGCGATTGATTTGATTAAGTAGGCTGGCATATCATGGAAGGCGCAACGAGGTTAAAGCAGGGTCGAGTTTGCACCGTATTCTGGTCACTCACGACTGTATTGTACAGAATTTACATTTTTATGTTCTTCCACTCGGTACTACTCTACTTCTCGTTACCTAACCTCGATCTGCTTCTTGTAAGTCGCAGGCGACAGGCCCAGCGTCTCGATCATGTGCGACCACCGGTCGCTTCCTCTCTCCCTCCTCTCCATGTACTTGAGCAGCTTCTGCCTCCTATGCAGCAGTAGCCGCAGATTCTTCTTGTTGTGCTTGTCCTTGTTGCCCTTCTTGCCCGCGTACATTTGGGCCAGCACTCTGATCTTAGCCGTTAGGATGGCGATCTGCACCTCCGAGGACCCCGTGTCCGGGCCGCCACGGACCTTCTCAATACGTTCCGTGTGTCCCTCGGCCAGCGGCTTCTGCCGCAGCTTCGCGTCCGTCTCATGCCGGCCAAATGTCTCGATGATGCGCCGGATGTTGGCATGTCGCTTGTCCTTGCTGCTGGCGTTGTTGAGGGTTGTGATCCGGTTCAGGGCCTCGACCGCGCGCTTGTGCTTCTCCTCGTGATCCTGCTTGCTTTGGTTATCGACAACCTCGCTGTAGTAGATCGAGCCCACGTTGCCCGCGATGGGCGCGGTGAGCGTGTAGGACTCGGCGATGGCCTCGTCGAGCTCCTGCTTCGTGAGCTGGTAGTTGAGGATGTGCTCCGACGTCGGCAGGGCGTGCGGCTCCTCAAGCGCGTTTCCGTCATCATCCCGCTTGACCTGTGACAGAGACGACTGACCGCCGGTGTCGAAGGACTCGAGGAAGGGCGTCACGAGGCCGTTCACTGGGTCACCCCATGCCTGGTCGCGCTCGACCTCGAGCACCTTTCGCCGCTCGAGGTTTCGGTTTTTTCGTTGTTGGGCTTGTTGCCACCGGTAAGGGTCTAGTTTCTGCTTTCGAAGAGTATCCCTCTCTTTCTGGGTAAGGGTGGCCTTCTGGATGAGGGGTTGAAGGGAGGGCGCGGCTTGTCGGGATGCTGCCGCTGGCCGGAGACATACTGCATTGGATGTCAGTCAAGAGTGTTTGAAGTTTGGCAAAACTGCACAAGACACTGGCGGAGGAAGCACCAGTCTCTCACGATTTGTGACAGAGTATGCCCTGTCCTATGGCAGGTTCTAGCAGCTCTGAGAGGTCGCCCATCAGACTCCCTTCCTGGAGACCAGCTTTCGCAAGACAGCGTATATCCAATGCAACTCGGCGAACTTGGGACAGGAGAAAGGTAGAATCAAGCCACATACATGTCAGGCTCTGGAGCCCTGAAGGGCCTGGTATTCTGGGCGGCATGGTGGGTTGGCCGCGGTCATCGACAGCTTAACGACCCGCGATGCTCGTCTCATGGCCGCCATCAAAATTTCTGGGGACGCGGCTCTCTTGACGTCCTCGCATTGCCGCAGCCAGCTCGCTCGCTTATCATATCAGGTTAGCGCAGCTTTGGCTTCAGCCACCACAGCCACAGGGAGGTACGTACCTCGCCCTGCACTTTTTTTTTCGCACCCTAGCGGCGGTCCACACTTTTCGAGGGCGCACTTGCAGCAAGCAAAATCGATTGCTGTGTGTGGTGCAAACCTGCCAAACTTCTTTTGCAGAGCCCCAAGCAGCCTCACCTCGCGAAGTTCATTCCTCTCATCTCGAGCACCACTGCATTGCCGAACTTCGCGACGACAACATTTCTGTCACACCCAACCGCAATCATGGCGCCCGCAAACCTGCCCAGCGTTTTCAACGCCACCAGCCAGGACATTGAGCTGCTCCTGGCTGCTCAGTCCCACCTCGGCTCCAAGAACTTGCAGGTTCACATGGAGCCTTACCTGTGGAAGACTCGGTATGTTTGAAGCCACGACATGACTTGGCATGACTTGAAAAGCCATCTTCTCCTCCAGCTTCACCTGCTAACGGCGTCTAAACAGTGCTGATGGTGTCAACGTCATCAACGTCGGCAAGACCTGGTAAGTTCGACCGAACGATGGGTCGCGACTTCTCGCGACGATCGCCCTCGAACGCTACAAATGGCGGTATTCTAAACAAACGGCCACGAACAGGGAGAAGATCGTTCTGGCTGCCCGTATCATTGCCGCCGTCGACAACCCCTCCGACGTCTGTGTCATCTCTGCCCGTCCCTACGGTCAGCGTGCCGTCCTGAAGTTCGCCGCCCACACCGGTGCCCAGGCCATCGCCGGTCGTTTCACCCCCGGTTCCTTCACCAACTACATCACCCGTTCCTTCAAGGAGCCCCGTCTGATCGTCGTCACCGACCCTCGCACCGACGCCCAGGCCATCAAGGAGGCTTCCTACGTCAACATCCCCGTCATCGCCCTCTGCGACACCGACTCCCCCACCGAGTTCGTCGACGTTGCCATCCCCACCAACAACAAGGGTCGCCACGCCATTGGCTGTGTCTGGTGGATGCTCGCCCGTGAGGTCCTGCGTCTGCGTGGCACCATCTACAACCGCGAGACCCCCTGGGACGTCATGGTCGATCTCTACTTCTGTATGTCACGCTCAATTGATTGTTCAAGCCCCTCAGGAACCCCACTAACATTTCACAGACCGCGACCCTGAGGCCGAGGCTGAGGAGAAGGTCGAGGAGGAGAAGCTCGCCGGCGCTGACGAGGTTGGCCCTGCTGCCATCGAGGCTGGCACTTTCGCTGCTGGTGCTGACTGGGAGGCTCCTCCTACCGGCGCTGCTGGTGGCGAGTGGAGCGCCGACCCTGCCGCCGCCAGCTGGGACGCTGCTCCCGCTGGCCAGGCTACCGAGTGGGGTGCTGAGCCTGCTAAGGAGCCTGCTGCGAGCCAATGGTAGGACCAAGGCCCGGCCGAGCAGGGATCGCACTCCAATGGATGGTAGACTGGCGCGAGTACTTTCTGGCATGATTGGCATCACTCGACGAGTTCTGAGTGGGACGGTATCCAGGGCTGGGGTCGACCTGATCTTGCACCGTTAAGGGAAAGAAGCCTGATCTGGACCCTGTTGTCTGGTGAAGGAGAAAGCCCGGTGTGCTTGGGTCTAAGAAATGGACTTAATCGTTATTTCGCTCTTGCTCTTGGATCCAGTCCTGGCACGGACCCAAGGCCAAAATGGAATTAGACAAAGGATAGGAAAAGGCACGGTAGCCAATGCGATACCTCAAAAACCGTAATACACCCATGGCTTTGATTCGACTCTAATGATGCTCTGGTCCTTCAACGCCGAGGCGTCGACACTGCATTGACGCAGCCTGTGTCCTTCCAATTCCGTCCTCTGTGCTTCTTGCCCATGGGTTTGCCCCTTTCAGATTTTTGTGTCACTTTTGCAAGGAAAGATGCGACCATGTTCCGCAAACCGTCGTAGATTCGGGAAGTGAATTACGTCCTTGGTCTTAGCAGCACCACTTCTTTCAATCGAAAACATCACTGAGCTAAGAAATTCTTTCTATCGCATGGCAAGCGTCGACTCCATGTTAACTCGCCGGAATTACCCTCAAGGCTGTACATACAAGCCGACAAAGTAAAGATAATCCATCTTCATGCTCGGATCTCTGAAAGTAAGTCCAAGGAAACGCCCCGCCCACAGCGACACCAACTGCATGATAACACATTCAGCGGTCAAGAACCCTGTTCACATTCTTTGTCTACAGCCATTGTATAATCATCTCATATTTGTATTGATGCCAACTCATGCTGAAACACCATTGAACTAGAATCATTCTGTGTCTATGGGGCCAGTGCGGAGGACAGACTTAGCCAAGACAACAGCATAGTACAACGGAAAACCCAGGCAACCAGGCAGCTTTCGAATTTGTCAAAACATCAGCTTGGGCGCGGGAGTCCGCTTCGCGGTCACATTATCTATGTAATAGATAAATACAATAACAAGGGGACTTGTGAAAGAAATAGACAGATTTTATTATAGGATAACCAGCTATAGAACAGCCTTACGTGGGTTAACAATCCGTAGGTATAGCCTCTCTCAGGGTTACCTCTTTTGTGATAATGTCCTGTACAGTACTTTCCTGTTGAATGACCTGTACAGGGAATTAAGTAAGCCACAGAGGGCTCTACAATGATGGTTTCGCTATTTTCTTTTAGTGCTGTAGCGGTGTTGTTCCAATAATTCATGTAAAGATTGAGGTCCAGGCCTCAAGAAGATAACAATTTCGCACCCAAGTGAATGTCAGTCTCAGTTGTGGGGCGGTCGATTAGCAGAGCATTCAATGCATGCCCCAGCCTTACCCTCTCATCTTCGTTCTCTCCTGATTTCAAGCATCCTCAATGATCATAGCCACAATCTGTTCAGCCATAGCATAGAGAGTAGCCTGCGGGTGTCCGCCCATAGGCATCGGAATGATGCTTGCATCAGCAACCCTCAAGCCCTTGACACCGATCACCTTCCCCTCCGCGTCAACGACTTTGCCCATAGCTGCGGTCCCACCTGAGTGATGGTGCTGCGTTGCTGTACGTTGGATTCTCTCCTCGATTTCGGCGTCACTGGCATCGGGCATGAGAGGCACCAAGCCCTCCAGGCCTTCTCCGGACGGTGGAGTCTCGCTGTCGACGATGCTCTTCATCGAGGTGGTTGCCAACATGGCCTTCAGGGTCTGGCGGGCGGCATAGACGAGAGTATCGCGGTCTAGTGGGGTGGAGAAGTAATTCGGTCGGATGCACGGCTGATCGGCTATGTCTTTGGACCGAATCGACACCGTGCCGCGGGAGGTGGGGAGGAGAAGCATCGTCGATGTGGCGATGTGGGTGCCGTCAACTGGGATGCCCGGGATGCCGGGAGGGGCGTAGAGGGTGAGCACCTCGAACAGGTTCCTCTTCTGCTTTGCAGCGTTGGGCTCGTGCTTCGTAATGATGTCTTCTGGCAGAGGCTGGCTCACCACCCAGTCCCACGGGAGGCCCTTGAACAGCGCGGGATTTCGCCACGATGGACTCCCGAGGGCGTATCCTTTGGAAGGATCACGCAAGCGGAAGGCGAAGTAGACGGCGAAGTGATCGTGGAGGTTCTGGCCGACGTGTGGCGACTCGTGCACGATGGGAATATCTTGTTCGGCAAGAATTGCAGACGGACCGATACCTGAGAGCATAAGAATCTGAGGGGTGCGGTACGCGCCTGCGCAGACGATGACCTCCTTCCGCGCCGTAATCCTGCGGCCGTCGGCCAGCTCCACACCAGTGGCAATGGTGTCGGAAAATGTGACCCGGTGTACAACAGTCTCAGTGAATACGCGAACATTGTTGAGCGGATAAGTCGAATACGACGGCTGCCGTAGACCTTCGCGAGAAGAGTTCTCGCACACTTCAGTCAAGCCCGCGATGATACCGCCTTTCTTATCCAGGTT
This sequence comes from Diaporthe amygdali, assembly GCF_026229845.1. Lineage (NCBI taxonomy): Eukaryota > Fungi > Ascomycota > Sordariomycetes > Diaporthales > Diaporthaceae > Diaporthe > Diaporthe amygdali. The sequence goes on along the minus strand of NW_026517063.1, from coordinate 298,562 downwards.
GGGAGTAACTCCAAGTTCGGTCCAGGCATTCTCTACGGGTTCGCGAAGCAGGTATTTGCGTTCTCCCGATTCAGACGCAAGAATTGTAGTGACGTGCATAGGACCGGTGAAACCATGCTCATCAGCGTCGGCACCTGCGCCGTGAAAGCTCTCTGACTTGCGGAACCAGGGCTTGAGTCCTTCGTAACTCCAGCGCTTGTCACCGACTTTGTCGGCCCATTCGTCGTAGTCGGCGGCATCTGCACGCAGCCAGCCTCCAAAGTTGAGAATACTGCCTCCACCAAGGACTTTGCCAGAGTTGAGGGTGTGGACGCGGTCAGCCGTGCTCTCGACGCGCTCACTTTGATAGGCATAATCAAGCTCGCCACCGAGGAGTGACAGGCCGCTCAAGAGCCCCGCCGCAGCTGGGTTGCTGGATGGGTCCGTTCCTGCTTCCAGCAGGACTACCTTGGGTCTTGCTTCACTCTGACTAAGACGTGAAGCCACGAGGCATCCAGTCAGGCCACCGCCTACCACTATGTAGTCTGCAACTGAGTCTGTCATGTTTCGGGTACCAATGGATCAGAATTGTGAACCGCTTGAAGAATTGAGATTTGAGTAACGAGAGGAGGGCAAATTGCCGTGCCTCTTTTCCATTGATCTCATAAGCCATGGTCAGACTATTTTACGGCTTACTGCTATAGTCAGCCCAATAAGCATATGGTTTCTGGCTTGTTGGTTCCTTGTTGGTTTCTCGTTAGTAAGCATTTAGTCGGCAAAGCAGCACTTGAGTTGCAGGAAAGGGAGCATCCGGACAGCAGCCAGGTGAACGAAACAAAAATAAAAATTCAAAGTCTAGTGTTCTGGTTCTCAAATTCCTGGACTTGGCCGGCCGAAGTTCTTCGATCATTATCCTCTTTGTCTTCGAATCCATCTGAGCGTTGCATTTGAAATAAACTGCATGCGTGCATGTATAGAACACCGAAATATTTCGAGAAAGTCACCAGCACGCGATGCTTTCGGGGGCAGCAAAAATGATGCAGAACGATAGAAGTACAGTCCAAAAAACGAAACGTCAGGAATAAAGCGGTGCGTAGTGGATCATGAAGTCTTCGTCATATTGCTGGGTGGGTAAAGACGGGTGTGGATAATTGTTTAGCGGCCACGCGTCGTCTTGGCCAAAGCTTGTCTTTGATAAACTCGCTGACGAAGTCATCACAGGGCATTGGTCATTGGTCTGGTCCAAGCCGGGAATGATCCACTAGGAGACCCTGGCAGTGTTCGTCGCAATTAAGACCAAGGGGCCTTCTATGGAGATCCAGAACTTTCAATATTCACGCACCGTCGTTCCCCTGATGCCTGATCCAGTGCTTGGTCATAATGATTATAGCCTAGGGACTGCTCTCATACAATCACTCTCTGAGCCTATATAGGGTCGCTCTCATCATTCTCTGCCAACCAGATGTTTCGTCAGCAGTATCTGCTCCTTCGTCATATCTCAGCCATTGCGCATGGCATAACACAGATGGCTTCTGTTGTATCTCTGGCTGCCTGACCTATCTTTTTGAGTCCTTTGGTGATTGTAGTCCGCGAATAGCTCACTGAAGTGAATCGTTTATTGAATAACCATAAAAAGCTACCCGGCTCCTCCGGTGATGTAAATAGGTGCGGCAATACCGTGCTCTTGAATCTTATTCCCCAGATTGGTTTTAAAGGGGCGAAGCGTTGAAACAAACGACCAGTGACGCGCGTCGATTTCGTAAAACCAGCAGCCCAGCCCTACGCTGCTAAGTCATTCACCCCAGATATTCCGATCGGCAAGCGGGAGAGGCCTTGGGTTCGGGAGCGGGAACGGCAGAAATAGCCCTGTGAGAGCCCAGAAAGCAAGAGAATGCGGAAGTTTCTAATTGGCTGCGCCACTAATGCCGGCGATTCTGGGACTCGACAGATCCCTACTTGCTGCAACAGGCGGACCGTGGACAGGAACTGGGTCCTGCGTTTGACCGCGATGTGGGGGAACAGCACGATCGCCAAGCCGCAAACATGGACGCAATTAATTCGTCAGCAACAGGTGTACAGAAGCATGAGTTATTGAGGATAATAGGGGATATTTTGCGCAATGTGCAAAAAGGAGACAAGTGACCAGTACTATATTGTGTCACTGACAGAAACATTTAATTACCAGAAGCAGTCGTTTCCATTCTGGTTATTTGCCATATTTTGCACGCATAGCGCAGTTCAGACTCCATTAAATCCACTTTGTACAGAATATTACATACCACACTCTTTTTCCCTTAGCCTCTGAATAGACACCATGCGTGGTGCTTCCACAGTCACTTTGGCAGCATGTGCTGCGCGTGCTCTCGCTGACTCGCACACCCTCTATGCTGGTTTCTTCGCTGGCACCACTTTGGTGCGGCTCGAATTCGACGACTCGACCAATGCATTGACCCTCGTCGAGAACATCACTGCTCCGAACACGAGCGGCCAGAAATGGATCACCCTCGACGTATGTTCAGGCTTCGGATTTGGCGTTATCTGCTCTCAAGACATATTTCAATGCTAACGCTCAATGACTAGTCTCGGAAGCAAAACCTATACGTGGCTACCACTGGCTACTTCCAGGGTTACACCATCGGAGATGATCTGAGTCTCACATATAAGAATAACGTCTCGCTGTCCTCGGACTGCTCCAACGCCAATTACATTGCAGCATCCAGTGTATCTCCTTACACTGTCTTCGGCACGGCCTACAGCACCGGATGTGCTAGCCTTGCCATCTCTGTCGACGAGGACGGCGCGCTACAGAGTACATATGCGAATGCGACCTACGACACATCAGCCGGTGTCCACGGCTCTGATGTGAGCCCTGACGGCGACTTCTTCTATTCAGCAGATGATATGGGTAATGGCGTTTGGGTCCATTCCGTCGATGAAACGGCGGGCACGGTCGAGGAGATCCAGCACCTCGACGCTGATGACGGCAGCGACCCTAGGCACTTGGCTGTCCACCCCAATGGAAAGTGGGTATATGTTGTCTATGAGGCGGCCAGCTCCATCGCTGTGTACAGCCGCGACAACAGCACTGGGTTGTTGACCTTCACCAACACCACTTATTCATTACTGCCTGATGGTAAGATCTCTCTCAATATCTGGAAATACCCTGTGTGATTGTATTTCATTAACCCATCAAACAGGCTTCACCAACTCATCTTCCTACTGGGCTGATGAGGTTATCGTTTCGAGCAAGAACTCCACCTCGCCTAAGTACCTGTACGCCGCCACCCGGTCGCGGACCACAGACATCCCGGGCTATGTCTCTGCCTTTTCCCTGGATGCCGACACGGGAGCCATCACGGAGCAGCTGTTCCTGCTGCCCACCACTAACAGCGGTGGCTCTTCCAACTCTGTGGGCCCTTCTGGGTTCAGCGAGGAGTACTTTGTTATTCCCGACAGTGGCTCCAACTTCCTCGAGGTCTGGAAGATGGCCGATGATGCGTCTAGCGCATCTGCAGTTGCACACCTGGATCTTGAGAATGGGCCTGCGAATGCTGTGTGGTATAGCTAAGTGTCAACTTTGCAGGAAATGGTGAGCAGCCAGACGGCTGAGGGGGATTGGCACTACCTATAACATGAGAGCGTTGTCGGTAGCTTAAGATGGCTAAATTTGGAGACACTTGTCGAGTGTGACACCAAAAGTTAAACTTGGGCTCGTCAGGGCATCAAGGCCGACAACATACTTGCATGTGAATTGCAACTCGATAAAAAAAATGGCAGAGTCTTCCCCCAACATCGTACATTGCATGCATCAAAACAGACTGAAAGTGGTGTTGGTGATCTCAAAAATATGAATTCTAGGAAGGAATCTCGCTAGTGAAGACTCTCACCAGTCCAGCGACGATCGTGGCAGAAGTGAATGCTGAACAATCAGAAAGAGCTGGAAAGGACCTTCAAGAAGCCAATAGTGAAGGCTCTCATCAGCATGAAGATGATAACATTCTTGAAGATAGGCAAGTCGAGATGGCTGGGCGCTACTGAAGCCTGTCGAAATATGATCAACACTGGGTGGATTGCGGGAAATTTTGCTCCTGCCAGATCCTGACGTGCACACGTGCGGTCTGCAGTCCCTTCTGTTGTTCGATAGTACACAGATGCCCGTTACAAGCCATATCATCTGCGCCATGAGCTGAGATTACCGGTCACTAAATAAAGTATGCTGTCAAACCCGAATTGGGCGTTCTCGAGTGACACGAGCTTACGTGCATTGCCTCAGGGAAGGATAGAGTTGTTTGTCAAAGAATGGCTCGTGCTGACGACGTACTAGGTATCTACATGTCAGTCAGAAACTTCCAGATGCCACTTGCTCTTTTCATCTACTTAGCAAAGACAGGAATTTGGATCAGCCCTGTAGCTCGATCTGGGCGACTCTGTACTTCTAGACTAGCACGTGCCAATAGATCTCGGCACGCTTCATCAGCTTCAACTCTTACAAGTCACTCCCAGCATACAGCCAACAGTCACACTCAGAGGTCCTTATAGCTCGCTCTTTTCGACAAACAGAGTGATTGACTTCGAGACTACGCCTGTTGAAATTGTTCCTCTCGAAACAAATTGTCCAATATGTATGAGTATCAGCCACTCCCGGAGCAAGACTCCATTCGAATCCTCATTCTCGCCCCAGGCAAAGACAACGATCCATTGTCTGGAACCCTCGAAACGACTCATGTTAATAATCGTCAGCAAACTCCCCATTCTGCCCAGAGAGCACCCAAACGACGAAAGACGTCGCCGGCGGCCCAGTTGCCCAGATGGACCGCAGGCAGACCCTTTGAGGCCATCTCCTACGCATGGGGCTCAAATATGTTGGATCACGCCATCCTATTGAATGGTATGGCCCACCAGATTACGGCCAACTTGAACGATGCTCTTCGTCAATGCCGACTGCCAGATCAGCCGCGAGCCTTGTGGGCAGATTCGATATGCATTAATCAAAACGACTTGAAGGAAAAGGGACAACAAGTCGCAGTGATGGATCGCGTTTATGCTTCTTCCCAGTGTACCCTAATCTGCCTAGGGACTGACACTGACAATCGAGACCACGCTTGGGACGCCTTTGAAGTGCTTTCTGATGCTAATACAATGATCCAACAAGCCCTCCAAAGTCCGGGCTTCTCTTGGGAACTTAACAGCTTCCCTTGGCCCAATTTTCAAGATCCGCTCGTCAAAGACTCGAGATGGCAGTCAATCAAGATTATGGTGGATCTTCCCTGGTTCTGGCGCGGTTGGGTGGTGCAAGAGGCAGCATTAGGACGTGAAGCGCGTATCTTGTGGGCCGGCTGCGAAATCCTATTGCTGGACTTGATGAGAGTCGAGTTATGGTTTAACAGACGCGTGAGAGAACTAGCGGGGACTTCAAACCATGTCAGCTGGTGGATTACCAAACTCGTGCGGCAGACGCTCGTTCATCAACGAAGGGCAGAGGCTAGGGTTTTTTACGACTCGGAGTGCCTAATGGAAGACATGGACATTCTAGAGACTTTGGATGGTGCTAGGAATCTGGGCCTTGGTGATCCAAGAGATAGGATCTACGCATTCATGGCCCTACCATTTGTCAAGAACCCTATGCCTGCTCTTCGTCCTGACTATGAGCAATCACACTTGAGGCTTTATCGAGACTTCGCCGTGAAGTATCTGGAACATACTTCAGACTTGAATATCCTATGTTATGTGACACATGAGGTGGACGATGGGCAGGGGCCTGACAGCCTGGAGAGCTCATGGGTTCCACGATGGGATCATCGGAACTGGGTAACTTCTGTTCGTATCATTGGTCAGGGCTATCGATTCGGCTCTGATTCTGCAGACTCGGCCGACTTTGCGATTGTGCACAAAAATGACCTTGCCCCAGTTTTATTAAAGGTTCGAGCTGTCGTCTTCGGTTTGGTCGGATTTGTTTCGCAGCGGTTTATGCAACATTCGACAGCTGAGGACTTGACCAGGGTATGGTCGCTTGCTTCGGAAGGAGTTCCCCGCGCCTCAGGACGAGAAGAGTCTGACGCCTTTCATGAAGTCTGGCTTTCCTCCAGGCCTTGTCTTTCGGAACCTTTTCAGGACCTTCCCAGGAAGATTGGGATGACTCCCTGAAGTCGTACTCACGGCTTCTTCAGAACAGCGTGCAAGTTTCAAGGTCTTCACAGAGCTGCCAAGTATCTGCTGGGGTACAATTTTGCCATTCAAATTTGATGTTCACTGCCGTCAATGCGCGTCTTTTCATGCTCGAGAGAGGGTATTATGGACTCGGCCCATGGACCATTGAAACAAGCGACGTCTGCGCTTTCATCTTTGGGGTACAGACGCCGCTCATCCTCCGCAGAGTCCCTGGGGAGGATGACCGCTACAAATTGATCGGTCCCGCTTTCGTTGTCAGCAAGCAGTTGAACGAAAAGGGGGTTCTGAAGGGTTTGCATTTTCTATCCAGTTGGAAGAACTGGCATGAGCTCTGTGACCTTGAAGGATGGACGAATTGGGGACTAAAGGTAGAAGACATTATCCTTCAGTGAGAGGATGATATGCCACAGAAAGAGAAAAGAAAAATGCCACAACTCGCCTACATCTCCCAAGTCCTATCTTTCACCCTGAGGATTCTCCATTGCGATTCCTCATAGAGCATGTTCAGCCCTTCACCCCGAATCATGCAAATCCTGGCTCTGCTTCTTGTGAAGCATGTTTGTGCTTCCTTTCCTTGCCATCTCCAGTCGTTCCGCCATAACTTCATTTAACCCTCAAATGTCTGTAACCGTGTGCTTCTCGCATCGAACAAACGAGTAATGCAAAACGCGAGAGTGGATTACGTTCGATATCCTTGCGGCATAATGAGGTTGTCAGCTTGCAAACGTAAACGCGGGTGTGGTCGTCACAGCCAGGCAATCAGCAGCTTTTGCCCAAAAGAGGAACGGGTCAATATCACTTCAGCTGTAGCTGGAATATGTAGTAGCTTTACCGACCATATTTACAACTGAGAGATACCAGGATATCTTTGAACAACATCTCAGCAGTTGCACAGTCAGTCACGGACTCACGTTTATTGCATAAAAGGCCTAAGTAGCTCGTAAGGAGTTGGCGGTCATGGCTCCGACCTTCTTCATGATTACTCCCGAACTTTTCTTGAACACACACGCTCTTGTCACTCGCAATCCTGTCCTTGATTCTCGTCAAGCAGTCCGGGCCGCAGCTGGCTAAGCGCCGGAAGTTGGAACATTTCCTCGCAGAAATGGCCAGTCTACAGGGTTTACTATTGATGACTAACGTACCCGCCAAACTTACCTAGTTGCTCCAGATAGGTGGTTCTTCTAGGGAGCTTGATGATAGAATTCTCGTTGCATTCATGTACCAATGTATATCAGCCCCACCCCCTCCCCCAAATGAGGGACCTAGGTGGGTAGTAGGCAAATATGAGTCGACCATCCTGTACCTTTGCGGCGAGCTTGCGATTGGAAAGTTGTGAGAATTCACATACAATTCGGTATGACCTAGATACCACGAGAAGTCTTACTCAGCACTCTCTACCTACTTCACGAGCGAGATGGGATATGCGTGGCGCATCAGACACAGGAGTGCTAGCTCTTATAAGTGACTTACCCATCTATCATCCATCCTTTCTATGGTGTCTCTGTTTACTTTTCTAGTTGGCCTTTGATATGCGGCAGGCCTGGATAATTTCAAATTGAAGTGATTAAATCAGCTGGTTCTCCGCGATCCCCGTTACTAACGGAGCCGCTGAATCTGTTAAAGTTTGAGTCTCAGCACAGGAAGATAGTTTCACTGGCCCCCGTCTCCCCGAGCCACTGGCACTCATCTGCAAACTTTTCCCAATACAAATAGCTACGTCCCCGGGAGTCTGCTGTGCCTTCAGTCTTGGTTAAAATCTTCTTACTGCTTGATTCACCCTCAGTATACAATGCAGCATCGGCGTCCTCGTCAAGAGCCCCTATATCAGTCTTGTTTGCGGAGCCCAGTGCCTCGATGATCCTGTCGTTCGTCTGTACAGTGGCATATTCTGTGCCATCACCAGAGGTTCTAGCTGTTGAACCCTCGCCCTTGTCTCTAGTAAGCTGTTCAAGAAGTGGAATCATGAAATTGGATATGCCGACTCTCCGATAGAGCGGCACGTTAACCTCACTCGCCGGCGTGATGACCAGCCCCATGTGAGCACTAATGGGCAAGATATACAGTCTAGAGCTCTCTGCATCTGCAATATGCTCGTCAGAATCGAAATTAGGATCGTCGGCAATAAAGTCGAAGACTTTGGGACCACCTTCTCGGTCTAGCTGCCAGACGCGGCTGTCTTGCTCTTCTGCATCTTCATAGCCGTAGAAGGCTTTGCTCAACCGCCCACTGATCTTGAGTACCTGAGGTTCTGCGGATAATTCACCACCCAGGTAAGATCTGTGCTCGTCGTCGCTCGCGATCGTGGCCTTCACGTAGGTTAATTCGCTCAGTGGCTTCCCCAGAGCGTCAGCCAGCCAGTTGAGCTCGGCCCCGAAATGCTCCTGGAAGCCGTCCGCACTCGCCCAAGACCAAGAAGGGGCCCTTGTAGGACATATGCGCCAGAACCGGGACTTGTCGGGCCCGAACGTCTTGATTTCAAGTTCCGAGTCCGAGGAGTCTGAAAAGCTGTTGGACCAGTGACTGCCCGGGTACCAGACCAGGCCGCACGCGAGGTCGCATTCCCAAAGCCCATGCAGGTACCTCGACCCGATCCAGCGCTGAAAGATGTCGACCAGGCCATTGATGGCGATAAGTTTGTCTTTCTCTAGCGTCAGCTGACGATTTGAGTAGTCGAATAGCAACATATACCACTGGATTAAGGCGGCTTTTCGACTTTGCGGGGAGTAGGATAGCAGCAGGGGTGAGCCATGCTTCTCGATTGCTGGCATGACCGACCCATACTCGAACCAATCGCCTGGGTCGCCCCATGCGCGGAGGCGCTGCTCTCTACACACCCAGTAGTATTCATACCGCGAACAGTAAAGGATGCGCTGAGATAGCAACCTTTCCTGGAGAGTCCACCCTCGCTTCTGAAGAGGCTCGTGCTCGATCCCCCATGTGTTAAAGTCAGAGCTCCGGGGAGAGATCTTCAGCTCAAACCCGGGATGAACGTCTATCGTGACGCGGTGGTCTTCTGAAAACTTGAGTGGAAAGCACCCCGCGTCCTCAAACGCAGATGCAGCAATTGTGAAATATGCACTGGCATATATGCTGCCCTGTGATATTCCAAGATTAGCCTCGAAGGCCACAAACAAGCCTACCCAGGAATAAGAGTGTGCCCCCAGACAGAAATCTTACCATCTTGGGCGCCTCTTGTGCCCAGTCATTGTCATCATTCTGAATGATACACAGGCAATCAACCCAGAGATGACGCACTCCCGCTGCGTGTGTGATCTGTACAGCTTGTCGGAGCGTGAGCGGTAGGGAATCAAGCTTGATGCCATTCCGGTATTGTTCAATGTTGGTTGTGGTGGTCCGGCTGGCTCTGTAATCTCCCCATCGATGGCTCAGTGCAGTGTATCTTGTTCTGTTTCCGGTGCCTGCAACAAGACGGACGTGAAACCGCCCGTTGACTTGCTGGATTTCTAAAAGCCTGGTCGGAGACGCTGACGTGTCGACATCCATTGAGCTTCGATGTGAGTTCTTGTGGTCTCGGCAAACACCGTGGATGGAGTCGCAGTCTCGTAACCACGAATGAAGCATCTGTGTCATGTCCCGCCAAGGTACAGCCTTTCGAAAGCTAGAAACCGGGGTGTTAACAGCTTCGCGTCCCTTGATCGCATCAAACGATGATGAATTATCAAACGTTCGGACAGCCTCTGCATGATACAAATCAGCAAGTAGAGCCTTCATTCCTATTTGAGATCGAAATACCAGTCTCCCAGACTTCGACTTCTAGAAATCCTTTCCACGTTGGATTGCTCTTGAAACCTCCCTCGGAGGCGTCGGAAGAACTTGTCTCAGAATCGGTCTCGCGCGTGTTCTCGTCTTCGACGACTCTCACAAGGAATCCAACCATATCATTATCGGATTTGACAGGCTCCAGATACAAATGATTGCCCGGCGGAATCTGAGTAGGATCATGCCCAACTGTGTATCTCTGGGTAAAAATCACCGAGTCTTCAATGGTCTGACAGAGCGCGCAGAAGTCCGCATCGTCGCGTAACTGGCTGTAGGGTTTTTGGAATGTGTACCCTTCATCGAGAATTATGCGTGTGACAGATACGCCAACGACGTCTCCTTGTCCATTGTGACTTAAGGAGGTATCCGGTCGCGCACCCAGCATCGCTTGGGTTAGAGATGCGCACTCTCCGCATAGCCCAGACTCCAGGACGCCCCTGCCTCCTTGAAGGCGGGGGTACGCATCCCCGCCGATGACAGGGCGGCGGTACCACTCACATATCTCGTCCCCGTCACCAAGCGCGAGAGTTGCAGTTGCCCGGTCTAGATCAGACATGTCGAAATTATGGTCAGACGGACCGGGAGTGGATGTAGGGTGAGCAGACCAGATGATATAGATACGTTTGAAGTAAGCAACCCTGCACCCACGTGCACGCATATGCTTGTACAGCAGGAGGCCAAATGTCACACAGATTACTAACAGTCGCTGTTCGGAGACATTCAATTGAGCAGCTGGAGATACCCATTGTGAAACATAAATGCTTAGCTGACAGGAATTTAGTTAACGTTCATTAATAATATAATAGAGTATAATTGAAGTGTTCTGTCAGCGTATTTTGCCTCCTTTCTTACTGACTTAAGCCCACTGTCTCTGGTTAAAGAAGCTACGAATGTACGTCTAGCTTAATACAGGACGTCAAATTATGATAATATTTCGAATAGTAATTCAGAAAATAATCAATAATATTCTCATTTTATAATTTGTATCCGTACAAACCAGCTGAGATTGTTAATTAACCCAAACCCAGACCTTCCCATAGACTTAGGCACCGCACCGACCCTTCTTATAGTCGACTGTGCAAGTCAAGAGACTATAGTATGCTCGAGAACCAGCCGGATCGGGGCAGCTTGTTCCCCTCACAGGCTCAGTATCCTTATTACACAAACCGACTTCCTCATTATTGTTGGTCACGTCAACGAGAACACCGTATCGCTTGTCGGGGTTACTGCCGTTAGGAGAGCTAGCAGGCTAGAATCAGTGCCATGTTCTTCCAAATTCGGTCATGACTTAAAAACTGTTTCGAAAACTGGGACAGCCATCTTGAAACCATGCATTCGGAACAACTTAATCGAAAATAGACGTACCAATCACCATCCTTGCCCTTGACAATTTTAAATATGTGGTCGTCGCAAAACCCGCGATCGCCAAATTCAATGTCGCAGTAGACCACATCATCAGCAGGATAAGGAAATGGTGAGCCAGTTCCCGCCCGACTACAGATGTCATCCACGTTGTTACCGAGTACCCAGGTGTTTTTATAATCGCAAGTAGCTGGTACACCAGCGCACTAACAGAGCGAGAGTCAGCCAGAAGCACCAAAAGAAACACAAATCTGCAGGCTTCATGGCTCTTGGGATCGAGCCTCATATCTCAGCAGCGCGGTGGCTGAGATGATCAAATAAAGAACGGGAGCAACATACAACGCCCTCACCATGCCAGCTGCCCATGTAAATGTTCCACCCGATATCTCCGAGTTGTCGGCTGTCCAGGCTATCGGATTTGACAGCAACCGGAGGAGCTCCCAGAGCCGATCCAGTCAACGCCAGAAAGAGGGTCGAGGTCTTCATTGTTATGTAGAAATTCACTTTATCGATTGAATGATATAATCAGTCTTTGGATTATTTGATCTGGTCGAAGTGGTGCAAAGGAAATTGTCGTTTTACTTTTTATTCTCTCTTTCGTAGTGACATATACCGGACGGCTTTATAGTCCCTCGAGCCCTCACGCCTCAAAGGTTTGTGGCGATGTTGCTCCGAACATCACTGGGGCAGTGTATCAAGTGAGGTCATAGCTGATGAGTTCTGCCTGCTCGTATGTGAGGCATAGGATTAAAGGATTTGCGTGCCTATATCAGACAAATAATCTGACAAAACATATTACTATTGAGAGACACTCAATTCCTATTCGAGCTACAATAAGCAGCCCGGAATCCCATTGTTTGTCTTGGCCGTAGATCGTTATGTCGGCGTGGTTTACACCGTCTGGGTCCAGTCACAATCGATTCACGTGTGACAAAGAGAGACTTGCTTGCTTATGTTGATCAAATCCTCCGTTTACAAAGGAATCTGTCTGCCTAGCGCCGGAACAGAATTGTAAACAAGTTGAGTGGGCATGCCGCTGTAAGCACACAGATTGGAACCTTGTGAGATGGAAGACAAGGAACTCAAGACCCATGCTCTCTGCGCAGTTCACTGGCATGGACACAAAATGATTTTTTTTAATAAACTTATTTAAATACTTTGCTTCGTCGTTCTTAATGATTGAATTTCATTTCATGTTGTTGATTGCAGTTTTTAGTTAATGATTCAATTAATGCGAAAATTTATATATTTCTGCTGGGACAAGCGCACAAACAAACTCAAATTAAGTTCGCACTGAGCAGAAAGCTGTATCCCTATGTGCCCACACTAAGGTGGCAGACTCACGTATCTTAAGATGAAAAATACCCACCGTTTGAGCTGCTCGTGGCTAGCCCTCTACAGACGCTGTTAGGTTTAGTACTAACGAGACTCTCATGTCCGTGCTTGATGTTGGTTTCTTGTGAATGCGAATATTTCAAGCTTGATGACGAGCTAAAATTGCGGCATCCCCTACAAACGGACATGCATGTTTGCGAACCCACTTTCAGCAATTTAATTTGGCGATCCAGGGAGCCGGTCACCTTAGTTCGAATTACTCTAACTATGTTCATCGATCCGAACTTTTTTAAGGTTTGAAACGGGCCACTCACTTCCAAGGCTGACCCTGTCGTACTCGATACATGGAACACATACCCGGCACCGACGGCGCATGAAAACCCTCTGTCGCAAAAGTATCTGTCCTTGAACCCCTGATCTCAACTTCACATCATCAGCTCAGACAACATTCAATAGTTGTCTCGAGCGATCATGATCCCCTCCCACCAGTCTTTGTCTGTGTTGCAGCGCAGGCTCGTTGCATGCGTTGCCGCGTGCATCCTCTGCCTGTTCTTATACCAGTCTTGGATACTCTCTCCACAATTCTTATTTCAGTCTACGCCATCAACGTTACCGCCTACAATTCCAAAGACAATATGGTACAAACTTGGCCCCAAAGGACTCAGCGAAAACGCCCGGAATTGGACAAACAGCTGCATCGAGAAGAACCCCGGCTACCGGACTGAGTTCCTCACAGATGAAACTGCAGATGCGTGGGTTCAGAAGAGTTTCACTTCGCGCCCGGACATCGTGGAGAGCTACCTCAACCTTACCGTGCCAATCCTGAAGGCGGACTTCCTCCGCTATCTCCTCCTCTACGCCGAGGGCGGCATCTGGTCCGACCTCGACGTCTCGTGCGAGGACACGCCCATAGACGACTGGATCCCCGCGCAGTACAAGGGCGCAACCTCCCTCGTCGTCGGCTGGGAGTTCGACGTCGGCTGGGGCAAGAACATCCTACACCAACTCAACAGCTGGATGATCCTGGCGAAGCCGGGCCTGCCCCATATGCTGGCCGCCATCGACGGCATCCTTGGCAGCCTGCACGAGGTCGCTTCCAAGAACGGCGTCGCGATCGCAAACGTGACGCTGCCGATGGTCGGGGACGTTGTCGATTTCACCGGGCCCAGGCGGCTGACCCGCAGTGTGTTCCAGACCCTGCAGCAGAAGCTCAACGTGACAGATGACGAGTTCGACCCGATCGAGGAGAGCACTTGGTTCATCAGGGAGCCGAAGCAGGTTGCGGATGTCTTGATCCTGCCCGGATATTCGTTTGCTTCGTCAACCAACCACTATGATAAGACGGACGTCGTGGGTCCATCGCTGGTTACCCACCACTATGCTGGCTCTTGGAAGAATGACCATGGTGGCGAGGAAGTCTGAAACATGGATGGTTCCTGGAAAATTCAGCTCCGGATGCAAAAGATCTTTTGCATTTACCGTCGCAGAGAAGCTCCGCATATTCGATCGACATCTTCGATCTTCGTGGGTGCTTGCATGGGGCAACACGAATACCAAAGATGCGTGCGCATCCATCGACTACGGCGAGACTATGTCCAAGAGAGAGTCTTCAATTCCTCACAACCGCGAAAGGGTTTGTTGGTCTAGTCAGGTCGGAGCCTTGTGAGATAAGTCTCAAGCGACTTCCGAGCTTCACTCTTGGTTTGATGGTCCACAACCGCTCGCAAATCCATCAGAGACCAATGCGAATGTTAGTGGAACTGGAAAATGGTGGGGGGGAGGGGGGAGGGGGGGGGGGCTTCAAAGATGCCGGAAGGAAAGGCACATACTAGGAACATCGCATTTATTTGCATGTACCAATCCAGTAGCATTCTTTCATATAAAGACTGGCGACCGGACGGATCAGCCTTCGGATAGACTGTCTTGAATCGTGAGATGGCACTATGGCACAAGGGGCAAACATCACAGCTCCAGCAGCCATGTCTATTCGACCGAATTAATCAACCTTGCTGAAAAATCCGCAGGTTCAAAGTTGTTCTTGAACATTGCATCTCCCTGTACAGCTGATCCTCGGCAGTCAAGGCTTCTCCCTAGAAAGCTCACCATTCACAGGTGGCATTTGCGTTAAGGCTTAGTTTGATGTTGTGGTCTTCCTCATTAGTATTGAGTGAACCTTCGGGATTCACATGTAGATGCATATCTGTAGATGCTTCGACGCACACGTCGATTGCTGTTTCCCAGCATCCCTTTTCCACCCTCCAACTAACTCAAACCACACCTTCTTTAATCGTCAAAGCCCTCAAAGGAGTCCTCATTCTTGCTCTTGCCAGTCCCACCAGTCTCCGCTCTCACTTGCGCCCTGACCTTGGCGAGCATCTCCTCCAGCGCCTTCTGCTCCTCCTTCTCCTTGTCCGTGAGGCCCGCGAGCCTCGCAGCTTCTCTCTTCTTCTCCTTCCTCTCCCGCCGACGCGTCCTCGTCTCCTCTTTCTCGACCTTGCCACTCCACGGCGCGTTCTTGCGCCTCTGCTCAGCGCGCTTCTCCACCGCGGCCGCGGCCTCGCCGCTCTCGACGGCGGCCTGGCGCTCGGCCAGTGCGGCCTGGCGCTTCTTCTCCTTGGCAGCATCCTTGTACGGGATGGCCGCGACATCGATGCCGAGCCCCAGCCCGCGGTCTAGCCCCTCGACCCGCCGCAGCTCCGCCATGCGCGGCAGCGCCACCAGCCCGTACTGCCGCGCCAGGTCCGGCCAGTCCAGGTCCGCGACGCGGAAGATGGACGCCGCCCGGTGCTCGCCGTAGCTGCGCACGAAGCTGGGGAACGCCCGGAACGAGAGGTCCAGTACCTCGCGGTCCGCCAGCGCCATGGCGCGGATGCGCGCCGACGCCGCCTCGGCCTCCTCGTCCGTCACGGTGATCCTGGGCTGCGTCAGGGGCTGCGCCGGCGTCTTGCGGATCTCCAGGAACGGCACGTAGTCCTCCTCCCTGCCGGGCTGGAGCATGACGACCGCGAGGCCGCGCCTGCCTGCGCGGCCTGCGCGGCCCGCGCGGTGAATGTAGGTCTTTGGGTCCTGAGGCGGGTCCTGGACGACCAAGTCGACTTGGGGGATATCGAGACCGCGAGCTGCGACGTCTGTGCAGAGGAGGACGGTTGGCGATGATGAGGTAAGAAACTGGTTGAAGTTTTTCTCTCTGGTCGAGGGGTCGAGCTTCCCGTGTAGGCGGAGCAATGTGAACCCTGGGGGCATTATCGCTGGGAAGACCTTGAAGAAATACTTGACTGAGTCGCATGTGTTTAGGAAGAGGATGGTCTTCTGGGGGCGAGGGTTGAGTTTCTCTAGCAGCTGCCCGAAAGCGAGGAACTTGTGGGACGCTTTGATAATGAGGTAGTTCATCTGTAACGAGGCGGGTGTTTTCCTCTCTTCGATGATGCCCCCGTCTTTCAAGTTCTTAACAGTGACGACGATCCTCTGCGGATTGCGGAGGCCGGCCCTGATCAGCTCTGAGACAGCCTCGCTCATCGATGCGCTGAACAGCCCAGTCCTCCTCTGTTTCGGCAGGTAGCCAAGAATAGTATTCAGCTGCTCCTTGAAGCCCAGATCTAGTAGTCTATCCGCCTCATCCAAGACTAACACTTCCAAATTCGACGTCTTGACAAGGGGGGAGGACAGCAGCTCGGCGAGACGACCGGGTGTCGCGATGAGGAGGTTGGGTGATTTTCGAACGAAGTAGGAAAGGTCGGCGCGTGGCTTTGTCGTGCCAGCCACTAGCAGCTGGGGGATAACCACGGGCTCGGTGCTTGCGGATCGCTTGTCATCGTCGTCTTTGAGGACTGGGAGGAGGTCGGCGGAGGGCTGGTGGAAAGGTAGGACCTGGTTGGTGAGGACGTCGTATATCTGGGTGGCCAGCTCCCTGGTTGGGCTGACGATGACACCGGTGACGTTGTGAAGTTTCCGCGACTCGTCTGAGCGCAGAATCTTGTCGATGACGGGGATAAGGAAGGCGAGGGTCTTGCCGCTACCAGTGACGGCCTCGACGACGACGTCGGTGTTCCTCCTGAAGAGTGGGATGGTGGCTGCCTGCACCGGGGTCATGCGTGCGCCCCAGCCGTTGCTCTTGATGGCGTCGAGAATCCATTCGGCGAGAGGCGGGGTCAGCCCCTCCCATGCGCGGGCATCCTTTTTGTCCTTTGATGCCGTCTTCCCAGCCATCGCGGGTTGGACAGGACGTAGTGGTGGTGTGGGGTAGAGGTGGCTTGTCGGTCGGAAGCTGCTAGTTGGTTGTTGCGACTGGCTGCCCTCTCTATTTTCAAGACAGAAACAGTCGCAAGTGCATCTGGGATGGTTGTTTTGAGAAGTTGGCCGCCAAAGTTCAATCGCAGTCCCAAGTCCAAATCTGCTTCATTGGCGCAGAGGCTTGACTTTGACGCTTGCCAATGCGACACAACCAGAAAAATAATTAAGGTTATCGCTATCTTATCTTATCGGCCGAGGACCCTTCCTAGGTACCCAGCATGCCGCATGCCCAGCATCGGAAACGCCGGCTGCCCCAAGCGATCGGGGATCGGATCGGGGATCATGTTTGTCTTGATGGTGGGCGGCAGGGAAAACAAGCAGACCATCTAGATTAACGTAATCTACTGGTGAGAAGTCGTCAGGGCACTGGGGGAGATGTGTTTGGCTCATGAGGTCATCCAGCCAGTCAATCTGATGATCAGGTTTTCTGTACGGGCTGGCTCTGTGATTGGGTTCTCTGAGCACTACACTGTTCCAGCAAGAAAAGCGATGTGACATCAGATCCATGGTACACCGCATGTTTCTTGCACTGGCACAAGAGGCCGACATCTCACGCAGGAATGAAGCCGAAACAGTCTTCGCTCCAAACCTGCTGTACGTGGGTTGTCTGGCTCACCCATCTGACCCATCAGACCCAGCGGAAGATTTTACCGCTGAGGCCGAGTCTGCAACCGATGGCGCAGAACATCTCATTCCACCCAAAGCTAATCTGTATACTGAGAAACTATGTTTAGCATGACAAGTGGGTGCAAAACCGTTGGAATAGAAGTCAACTGCAAGTGGCGGGCGGCACTGCGGGTAAGACGAACTGCCCGCCAGTGGGCAAAGTCATGCCTCAGCCGAGTCTGTGAATAGATACCGTCGCGATACTGTACTCTACTCAACAAGCAAGAAACCGGCCGACTAGACATGCCATATCTCAGTTCAGATACTCATTTACACAGTATCTCAAGTGGTCATCACTGACAGACGCAAAGGTGAAAAGAAGAAGCAGTACGGTGGTTGAAAGAAGCAATGGTCCGTCACATGCCTGTAATCCGTCCAATCTTTGCCTGCCTGCCTGCGACTGAGTGACTGTCTGGGCTAGGCTGGTACCCTGGTCTCGTTTTTTCTTCAGTGGTCGCGTGCACAGGCCATGGCAGAGAGAAAGAGAGAGAGTGCAGCGCACAGAGCAGAGAGACGGACGGAACGGAGCGTCATTCCCTCCCATCTCCGTCTCCAAAACCTTGATCGAGTGACGGAGACCGGTCTAACAGTAGTCGACCTTCTGCCGTGGTCTGTCGCCCGACTGTCGACTGTCGACTTGTCTACCGACTCCAGTATTCTTGTGGGTTCGAATGTTCCTGTCCAACACACAGGCACACACACACACACACACCCACACACATCGGGCCCTTCTGTGAGGCCGCCTCTCCGGCACAACCGCTGATTACTCGTCTTATTTTTAATTGTTCCCCTTGCACCCAAGGCTTGTGCTGCCCCCCCCCCCTGCCCTGCCCTGCTTCTATATCAGAAGCCCACTCCCTCTGCTCTGCCTGCTCTGCTCAGCAAACATGCGGCCGAGTCACGACGCTCAGCCGCATCAAACATTCATCTCACCCTGGATCCTATGCAAGGTGTAGCGGCCCTGCTCCACCGCCAACACCACGCCGCAGCTTCCGACGACGCCGCCCGCCAGTCTAGAAGGGACCGGCACCTCGAACTACATCTCCACTCCACCTCTCCTCTCTTTCCTTTGTTCTGGCCTTTCGACCGCCTGTATCTCTTCCGCCCTCTCTTCTCCGGCACCGTGGCCCTCCCCGCCCTGCCGCCCTTCCCCTCCGACATCATGTCCTTCCGCACCAAGCCCGTCATCCCGGCCACTCCGCGCGTCATCTCGCCGAGCCCCACGCCCTCCGACCGCGAATCCTCACAAGATGCCTACTTTGGCCCCACCACCAGGTCCGCTGCGAGAAGGAGGAGGCTCGCCACGCCCCAGTCCGTCCCAGAGAGCCCGAGCGAGGACAACACACGAGACGGACTGCGGAGGTCACGCACAAGGAGCAGGAGCCCACTGGGCACGGGCAAAGTGAACGGCCTAACGGCCATCAACACGGAAAAGACCCTGCTAGCCACCACGCCGGAGGACCTGCCAAACGGCAACGCCAACGGCAAGGCCTCCCACGATGCCAATGGCAACACCAACGGACACCTGTCTCCCAACTCGGCCCAGACGCCAGGATGGAGCTGGCGTGACTTCAGCCGAAGCCCGAGCCCGCTGGGGCTGATCCCCATCCACCGGCACTGGCGGACCTTTGTGCACAAGCACGAGGTGCCGCGCAAGCTGCTTCACCTGTCCATCGGCTTCCTGGTGCTGTGGCTGTACGCGTCGGGCACTCAGACCACGTCCGTGACGCCCTGGCTGGCGGGGGCCCTGGCGCCCATCGCAACGGCCGACTACATACGGCACGTCAACCCGGCCTTCAACCGCTTCTATACGCGCGTCCTCGGCGCCTTCATGCGTGAGAGCGAGGTTTCCGGCTGGAACGGTGTCGTCTTCTACCTGCTGGGCGCCCTGCTCGCCCTCGGCGGCCTCCCCAAGGACGTCGGCGTCATGGCCGTCCTCCTGCTCAGCTGGTGCGACACCGCCGCCAGCACCTTCGGCCGCCTCTACGGCCGCTACACCCCACGTATCCGCCGCGGCAAGTCGCTCGCCGGCTCTGCTGCCGCCTTCGTCGTCGGCGTCGTCACCGCCTGGGGCTTCTGGGGCTGGCTCGTCCCTACCATTGGACCCATGCCTGGCGATGAGGGCTTCATGTTCAAGGGGACGCTGGGCCTACCTCACGCCGTCGCGTCTGCTGTCGGTCTGGACAGCTCCCTGGCCACCGTGTCCGGCGGCGTGGCCCTGGGGCTGATGAGCCTTTGGTCGGGCTTCGCCGCTGCGGTAAGTGAGGTCGTTGATGTTTTTGGGTGGGATGACAACCTGACAATCCCGGTCCTGAGCGGGCTGGGCATCTGGGGGTTCCTGAAGGTCTTTGGGTAGATCCAGACGCACAATGGGAGGAAATCTAAATTGGGTTTTAACGAAGCTGTTCATGCATGAATATATGACACGAGCGTGTCTCATTCTTCTTCCGATCAATTATTGCCAGGTTTGGTGTTTGGGCGTCTGCGGTGGTCTCAACGAAAGGCGGTTGCCTTCCCCAACCTCCTTTCAAGCATAAAAGGCGAGCGTGGATGGATGAATAGATGGTTGGTTGGTTTTGGGTGACTGGGATGGCGGTGAAGGTCCAGACAGGCAGTTCGAAAATCCCTCTCGGGTAAGATAAATATACACATATAGAACACCTCAATACCAATCATCAACTTCTACGACTTCTACATTGTCTAACAAACCACCTTTTGACTTCACCCAGTCCGTTCGTCTAGTAAGGTCGCAAGAGGCATACATAGCCTGCCTAGGAACAGGATGTTTAGACTTATAATCAAATGAGGACACCCAGAACGGTGGGAAAGGAGGGAAATCAAACCTTGTCAGGACCCCATAAAGTTCACGAGTGGAAAGTAGACTTGGATTGGTGGCTTTGACGGTGTTGGTTGTTGGGGAATGAATGGCTGTAATACTCGTTTTATCTCGTGATGTTTGCAGATCACTGGGCTAGAGTTGCTACCGTCTCGCTTCAACACACTTGGGGAGAGAGGCTATTGACAGGGGTGGGCGGGTGCGCAGGCTACAAGGGATTAAATGGGATGAATTTGGAAATCATGGTCGGAATTGCAAGCAGGGCGTTGAGTTGGCCGTTTGCTTGAGGATTGGACAATATGGCGTGTTCCGAGGGCATGTTCTTGGAGCCACGCCTGGCCAACAATACTGTCATGGAGACGACTCAGACCTTTAGGAAATGGAAGGTTGATTTGGAAGACTGATTAAAATGACATTTGGCGCCGGGGACAGAAGGGGCGAGCATGGGATGCTGTTCAAGAGGAAAGTATGGTGGCCGAATTCTTTGAAAAGAGACCGAAGAGATAAAGACACAGAGAGAGGGAGAGGGAGCCTACCTTACTCGTCCATGTCTCTGCTAACTCGTCACATGCTACAGTTCGAGCGTGTGAACTCATCCGCATAGAAGATGTGGCTATGCTCACGTCTCTGCCATGATTTCAGCCAACGCTCGAGGAATCAGGAGTGGCTTCATCGTAGCTGAGCTCCTGGATCACCATGACGGTCTTTCAAAAGATTTTTGAGAGCCTCTGGCCGTGAACCATAGACCGGGCCCAGCCTACTTCTCTTTCCCTTCCTCAGCAGTCCATTGACCCGCCATGCCTAGATCGGATGGCATTTGTTCGGTTTATATTCCAGGAACACATACGATTCGTTACTGTGGATGACAGACACAGAGCGCATGTCAGGACCTTTATTTTCTCTCCCCACTCTCCAGCGCGAGAATGAAACGTCAGTATCCCTCTCTTCCTCAATCGTATCCTTCAACTCAGATCAGAAGACAGGTACGCTTCGAATTCAGTCTTTCAGCCTTGCACGCACATGTCAGGTGCCCTTTTCGAAGGCTCCTTTTTGCGAAAAGCATGGCTGGACACAAAGCCCCTTGTCACAAATCAGATAGATCACTGAAGCTACAGGCTAGGCGGTGCGTGGTGCGGTAGCTTGGATCGAGGTGTCCATCGCTCTGAGAAGTGAGTTGTGAACACGGCCGGTCTCATGCCCGCGTTGACTTGATGCTTTCAGTGCCCTTCAGGCTTCAGGCAGGATTCACTTCTCACTTGAGCACTGGCGAAAGCGCGAGTTTTGTCACGCGATCAGTGCTAGTAGTGACTGAGTGGATGGAAAAACCATCACAGAGATGGTGAGAAATTCGTCAAGAGGACATGGAAAGTAAAAAGGGACGAGGTGCCGAGCTTTTCATAATTGCTATCACCAATACAAGAAGGAAAGAACATGGTTGCTGTGGTGGCCTCCGGACAGGACATGGAGGGCGACTTCGCCCATTGTTGCCCGCTACATATATCCTATGAGTGACGGCGTTTATGATATCGACGAGGAGTCAACGCCAGTCGGAGGATCGGCGAGTATACAAGTCAATTGATCGAGATGTATCCCACCTTGCGAAGCAGGCACATCGCCTAAGTGTACGCCAGGACATGCCGATCAAGGTCCCTGACCAGCAAAGCACAGTCAGACATCCCATTCCCTCATGGCCCCTCCTCACGGATGAGGTAGCTAGGCGGATGCCTCCAGGGGCTAGGGCTGCTCAGCCTGGATGATGTGTCTGGAGTCAACATGCCCATCGTGTGTGTGGTCTGCGTCTTCAGCAGATAAAACATCGTCGCAGGAAGATAACAGCTCCCAATTCGTACGAGGGACAAGCGCCGGTGGAACATGCGAAACAATACGATACTCCAGAACTGGTGCCGGGCACGGGGCTGGCTGGCTGGCTGGCATCAAACGTACGGCGAGGCTGTCTTTCCACGCTCATCCGCTCGAACAAACAGATGAACTGAAGAGGAACACTCTTGGTCCATCCGGAAAACCGGTGCACACACAAACCGCCCTCCCAGTCCTCATGGCGAGAAAAGCGGGAAGCTATCGACCGACCATCCCAGGACCAGCAGCAAACCCCTCCCGCCCCCGCCCCCGGTTTCGCACCGCGATATGTGTGCCACAAGAAGGGGGCCTCGGGCCCACAGCAGTCGCAAGGTCGTTTCGAGCGCGGTGTCTCCGCGTCGTTTGTGAGATGATCGCACGGCATGGGACTTGCCCGCCTTCCAATCCGCCCTCTCCCCGCGGACGTCGTCCGGAAGATGCCGAGCGCTGAGCGTCTGTCTGCTCCGTGGGTTACGTCTGGACCGCTGGTCCATCGCACAAGAATGAGAGAAGGGAAAGAGGACCGGGAGGTGGGGGCCATAACGCTGTCGCTGATAATATGCCGGGAGATGGTGGTCTCGAGGGGCTGAGCATGAGTATATGCATGTGCGCCCCCATTGCCCCCTTTCGGACGAGAGCGATGCCACCGCTTTCGAGTAGGCAGGTCTCGCATGCTTGGCACGACGCCTCGTCGACCGAGCCATCGCGCACGCCGTAGAGGAAGAAGAGGTGCCCGTCGTGTGCGTGTGTGTGCGCGTGGGGTACGTGTGTCTCCTCCCTCCCCAGAAAGTCTACCTGCCCTACCCGCGCCGTCGGGAGGGGAGCTGAGCGCTCCCTCCCTGCTGGCACCCGGGAGCCGGGGCTCAGGGTAGGCACATGCGATGAGACGGCGTCTGATTTGCAGGCTGCACGCCCGTTTTGTCTCGTTTCTTTTTCTCTCTTCTCGATTTGCAGCAGCCTCCAACGTGGCCCGAAACAAGAACTGCTGCGGCGCCCCTTTCGCTGGTTCCGTGATTTACCCTCCTCCCGACTGAGGTCTGGATGATTGAATTTCCTAGATGAGCCAGTCCGTCGAGGCGGTGTGGGAGGAGGCCCGGCCGCCTGTCTGTGCGATGGACTGCTTTTCCGTGTCCTTTATTTCCTTTTTATCCTCTCGTCTCCGCTCCACTGGAAGAGGCCACGAGGTTGGCTGCGCTGGCAGCGCTGGCAGATAGATTGATTAACGGCCGGCCAGGCTCTCGTCGAAAGGGAACTACCCAGATTGCCCGCGTCCTATCGATCGGGCGATCCTAGTGCCCGCGACTGAGCGACCGTGGGACAGTGGGACGAGACCAGGGCCAGAATGAGTGTTCGCCAGGTTACATGGCCGATCGATGCGTGAAAGGGAGAGGGAAAAGATAAAATAATTAAAAACGACACCGTGACAGCCGTCACGTTGGCATGCTGCAAGGGCTGTGTTTCTCCCGCCGAGCCAAAGGGGCGCAAGGTAGCAGCAGCCTCGGGCCTTATGCCTGTAGTGAATGTGCCATTCGTAATTTCATTCAGCTCACTTTGAAGGTAAATGCTGGACGCTGAGTGCTGCTGCTGCTGCTGCTGCTACCGACCCGGCTGAGCATGCAACCTGTCATGTCGGACGCATCTTGTTCATCTGTGGGACACATGTAGGACCGTTGGAGAGGGGGGTGGGGGCAGGTATTGAAAGGTCCTATCACAGCTCCTGCGTGCCTTTGTAAACCTCCCACCCAAATCTATGCGATCCCATTCAGACCATCTATTCGTGGTTTCGACCACGTTGTGCCCCCCTACCTCCTCCTGTCACTCCATGAGGGGGTGGTGGGGGAGAGACACAGGGACGGAACTTGAAACAGCGGAAGAGTGGAAAAAAGTTGAAAGAAGGTTCTGGCGGTGATGACATGATGACCAAACGCCGCGTGCGGAAGTCCAAGGGGACCGGCGAGAAGAAAGATAGACAGACACACAAGAGATCACACAGTCTAGTATCTAGATCGGTCGGAGGGGAGGGTGGGATTGGGATCACGTTGGGAGCGAAGGCAAACACGCCCCAGGCTTGCCTAGTATTTGGGCGGGCTAGGCTCCCAAGGCCGACCAGGGGGGGGGGAGCTGGCTGGCTGACTGTCTGGCTGGCTGGGCTGGCTGTCTATCTGTCTGTCTGTCTGTCTGTCTGTCCCGGGCCACACGGGTGGGCAAAAGCTGGATTGGCCCGTTGCAAAGGAACATTGGCATTTTTCTGTCTGTCTGCCTGTCTGTCTTGTCGGTTGCACACACGCACACACTCACACACACGCACTTCTCTCTCTCCTCTCGCGATGGCAGTAGCATTAGTCTAGTGTATGGTATGTATGCACAGACGATGGAGAGCCGATCTGGCGTTGATCCATGATCCCGACTCTTCGGCTCTCTTAGGCTTGGAGGGGCAGCAACGGCCCTATCGCTTCTGGCCTCGCATGCCCGTCAGGTCACAGGTCTGGCTTATTTTGTTTTTACTTTGTTTCCCTGGGTCCGTCCCTCTTAGTATTACCCCTCCCCCGCGGCCTTGCGTTTTCTGCCAAGGTTCTGCCTGTCTGGCGGCTCTCTCGCGCACACTCTCTCTATCTCGGGCTGACGGACGGGCGGACGCGGGAAGAGCTGATACGAGAGGAGGAGCAATTTGGATGTCCCGCAACCTTGGAAGCGGTGACATATATTGCTCGCTCGGGCATTGGATGACTGGCGGTTGGCACATGAGCCGGCCCCTCGACGTTTGATGGCAAAAGTTGGGGTTGGACAGATGGGATGCGCGAGAGACCCCCCCTTCGACACTAGCAGTCTGCGTTATCTGAGTGGACTGGTCGACGGGTTATGGGTCCGGGGTGGTCCTGTAAGCAAGCTCCGTGGGTGTGTGTGTGTGCGTGGGTGCGTGAGGGAAAGAGAGAAAGAGGCGGCTTTGAGATCTCCGGGTTGACCAGCCAGAGGGACGGATGGCTTCTGCGGCGGCAAATGGTGACAGCTACACCGTATCACGGGATTCCCTTGTCGGGTTACGAGATGCGAGATGGTCGGGTGGGCTCTGTCCAACTCGGCAAGTCTTGTCCTCATCGCCCTTGAGGGCTGAGAAGGACGGCATTGGTTAAGAATTGATTGTATGAGATGCACCCACGGGATTGTTGTCTCAGCCGCCCGCCCGCCCGCCCATGCCGGGGCTCATGTTCTGGCCGTCAAGACTGACGAGAAAATCTCTACTGCTGCTAATAATGCTGCTGCTGCTGCTCTTAATACGCGTGGGGCCCGTTCTCCTGCGCCATGCATACGTTGTACATGATTTGATGAGCATCGTGGGATCCTCTCTACACCTGCAGGCGCAGATGACTTGCCGGGCCAGACTAGGTCGCAAGTGGCTGGTGGGCTGGCGCACACTGTATCTATGGATGTAGCTGCAGTAATCAAGCCGGAGTGGACTTTGCCGACCTGACGAAGCTATGTCACAGGCTGTGGCATTGATGGGATGGACACTCTAGACGCCACTGTGCACCAGGGGACATCTGGAATGATTCCAACTCAATATGCTGCCCCATATTGACCTTGGAAGATCTGGCAGATGCAAGAGAGGCAGTCAAGAAAACACAGACACACTATCTCAGTGTTCCAGTATGACGGTGAGGGACAGACAGCCGGCCTTGGTGATGTACAATGTCGCAAGTATAGACCGTTGGAGTATCTGCAGGTACTCGATCGTGCCTAGGACTTAGACGGGGCCCGGCCAGAGAGCCAGGGCCAGGGCCAGGGCCAGGGCCGTCGAGGAAGCTCGGAGTCAGCTCATATGCAGCCCCCAAAGAGGATAAGTAGAGTGCTGTGTATACAGTAGTGCGATTTGGGAGGTCCCATCTGACACCTGACCCAGAAGAAGAGGACGAGCGGTAGGCAGGTTAGGTTAGGTAATTTCAATGTAGTAGATACATGCAGCAGAATGCAGCAGAAAGATGCAGGTCGTCATCTGTATCGTATCTTAGCCTTGGTCGCGCTACATGCGGACATAATACCTGCGGACATATTACATGGCCACTCGATCCCCGGTGGTACTGTGCTGATGGCTGCCGCCGTGATTGGCGCAGCAGCGTTGATGATCTATTCCAAATGAGCTTGGAGAAAAAAACCGTTGGCAACAAGGAAACAGGATGATGAGGTTGAGAGGGCGAAAAAGGAAAATGGAGAAAAAGCAAAGACGCGACGACCCTGAGTTGAGCCAAAAAAATAATACCCCACGTCGATTGGATTTCTGGGCCAATCAGACCGGCGCCCTCTGACATTTTCCCAATTGAAACGAAATTCCGCACGTTTTGGGGCCTGACGCACACACCCAAAGGGCCGGCTGCGCACTGCGCGGGCATAGAGAGAGCAGTCCTCTAGCGCCAACAGGCATTATTACTCGCTGGAAAATGACAGGCCCTCCAATTCAAATTCTTGCCGTTTAGAGACGGCACAGGAGATGCTGCCCCAATGCGTAAAGCGTAATGCGTTCGTTTCGTTCGTGCGTCGGTCCCAGTTGCTTGGTGTCCCGAGTCCGGCTCCCATTGGAATACTAAAAGTGACAACACACACATACACACACACACACACACTGCACACACTGCACACACTGCACACTCGCGCACCCGTGTCTCTGCCACAGACGCCCAAAAAAGGCCCAAAGGCCCAAAGCATCATGGCTCACACGCAACGCACGGCACACGCATTATCAGGCCCGACCCTGATGCACTTCTGCCTGACCTGGCCTTGGTTGGCCTGGCCTGGCCTCTGACCGCATTTGCATTCTGGCCTCACTCGTCATAGTCATAGTCATGGTCAGAGTCACTGTCATCGCCCATTGATTGCCATTACCAATTGTCCGGTCTGTCTGTCTGCCCCATACATGTCATATTTCAATGGTTGGCATGCACGGTGTCAGAGGCCAGTCCGGTTTGTCCATGGACGCATTTATTCTTTTTCTTCCCCCCTTGACGCGTCGGTCTGTCTACAGTACATTGTATTCGCACAGGACCAGAAAAGATCCACCCACTCGTGGAACTCATGCACCTCTGCATGTCATGGAAAATACCCCTGGCAAGTCACGAAATATCTGAACTCGCAATGCAGAACCCAGAAATCCAAGAGGCCAGACAGAACGCTTCAACAAACGCACGCACGCAAGCACGCACGCACGCACACGCGCTCACTCACTCACTCCGCCTCGGGGCCATTGGCGGCCCCTCCCCCCTCCCCTTCTCTCCCCCTTCCCCCCCAGCCGGCCGATGTGAGTACCGGTACATCGGCTTGCTGTTCTAAGCTCTGGCACGGAAGGCAACAAGGCTCCACGACTGCCCCAAGAAAGCGGCGGATGTAACTCTGCGCTTCAGATCGGACTTTTTTGACGTCTGGCCGGCCCACGGCCTTGCCCATGGACTGCCATTGCTGCCATTCCCCTGTCTTCCAAGGTTCCTATGCCCACTATACATACAGTACATTGTACTATCAGACGATCCAGACGGCACACGAGGCGTTGTCCCTGTCCTTGAACCACCGAGCTACCTACCATTACCTGCCATTACATCCACTAACCTGACCTGCCTGCATGTCGACTTGCCATGTTTCCTGAGCCAAGTCTACTTTTACCTACCCGTCTACCTACCTATCCAAGACAGCCCTCGTTAGCCGGCTCTTGATTCCCTGCTCTGCCCTGCCCTGCTGTGCCCTGCCCTTCCCATGCCTATCTTTCCTCTGCCTACATACTACTTACCGACTACTGTACCTCCAGCCGGCCGGCCAGCCAGCCAGCCAGAGCCTGCCTGTCAGTCACACACACACACATATGTACGCGCACACACACCTCTCTCTTTAATTTGTTTCCACCCTAGTCCGTTCGGCCATACATAACCATTTTTTCCACCTTCATCTCGTCTTCCATCTCGCGATCCTGCCAGTCTACCCCCCCTGGTCCGGACCTATGCTTCGTGCTGCCGGCCGCCCCCCGATACGCCCACACCCTCCCTCCCTCCCATTGCCCGCCTCATGTGCCCGTCAAACGCTGCAGGACTCCCGCCTCTGAGAGCTTCGGATCCGGCTCCGTCTTTTGCCATTTTGCCCCCATGTTACTCCATCCCCTTACGTCCTGCTCACCTCACCGTGGACCATAGTAGGTCGTGCTAGGACCAAGTCGATCCTTTCTTCCGCGGCCATGCCATGCCATGCCATGCCATGCCCTACCCTGCCCTGCCCCCTCCTCCTCCACCGCCGGGTCACATCCCACATCCCACCAATACAAGGCCCGTGATATTTGCCTCTCTCGGCACATGCACGCGGTGCTCCCATATCTCGCCATTCTCTGAGCAAATCCATGGGCCCCCGTCCTGCAGGCCAATCCGAAGCCTTCCCTTCTCGTCAACATGCTCCAGGGATCACCCCCAACGGCCACGCCACCCCTCGCTCCCGTTGGCTGACCCTGCGCGGGCGGGAGTGCGGGTAGGAGGCCATCAAACACCGAGGCGCAGGGATACCGGCCATCGTCGTCCCCATCGTCATGCTATCCCGTCCTGCCTCGAGCGGGGTGTCCCGTCCATGCTCGACGAATAGAGTTAACATGTCTTATCCCTCTGAATCACGGGACTCTGGGGCCCTTCTGGTCGACAGGGGGATGCCTTCGAAAAGGTATAAAAAGGCCCTTCTTGTTCGAGGAAGAGCTCGATCATTCTTGTTCTTCTTTCTTCCTCCTTCAGTCTCCTCAAGACACCATCATCAGCTATCCAGCAGAACAAGTCCTGCCCTCCCAAGCCAGCTCAAGCCTTCATCAACATCTTACACAAACCACCAAGTCCTCCTCCATCATCACACACAGACATCCTCACAAGAGGCCCACCTCCTACCATAAGCATCATCATCATCCTCTGCACTCAGGGAATTCCCCTCCACCAGACATCTTACCACTTAGTTTTCCCCCCCACCGGGCCGTCATCTCCTCTAGCCTAGCCACCAACCCACCCACACCCCCACCACAAACAACTACCACCAGCCAGCCACCATGTCGTCCTACTCGCCAACACAGTACTACTCCGGCACCCTGCCGATGCCGGTCCCGCACAAGGGCCAGTACCAGGGCTACTACCACCCGGACAGCACCTACTCAGTCTCGCCTCCGGAGGCTGATCACTCGGTGAGCTCCGGCTCTGGCGTAGCATCCTACAGCACGCCGGGCTACTCTGCCACTACCAGCTACGCCGGCAGCACCCACGGCGAATACGACTCAGAGCGCTCCGCCAGCGGCGTTGACTTCAACGAGTACATGCACGAGCATCTCGCCCAGTCTTTCGACCCCCTCGGCCTGGACAAGGCCATGGCCACGCAGGCGCAGACGTAAGCTTTTTTTCCCGTTCTATCTGAGGATTGAAATCCTACAGTTCTCTTCTCAGCGCAATGATTACGGAGACCAGCCGTAATTTCTGCGGTGCAGCAAAAATCAACTGCCCAGATTCAGGAGCCGGGAGATTTCTCGCCAGAGCGAGCAAACTGGCTTAGCTCCGCGCGAGGACTCCCGAGATCCTAATTCTGCGCGAGAGGCGCAGGGGCAAATTTCTGAGCAAACACGCAAAAACGAAAACAGATGCTAACAAAATCGCAGATCCGGCCGCCTCAACGACAAGCACCGCCAGCTGCTGGACTTGCAGAAGCAGGCGCAGGCGCGGCTTGCGAGGTCGCGGGCGCGATTTGCCGAGGGCATGGACGACGCGCGTGAGGTGCGCCAGAACCTGGAGTGGACGCAGAAGAAGGTCTCGTGAGTGGAAACCCGTCCTCAGCTCCTTACGGAATCACACAAAAATTGGCTCTGGCGGCTTCGGTTTGCTAGCGAGGCTTTTGTGTTCGCGAATCTCCCTGCCGAGCAGGCGGGAGCAAGCAGGACAGCCAGCCCAGCTAGCGACCAGTGGTCAGCATTTTTGTGCCACATACGACGTTCTCTGTCCAATACTACGGGGAGCAACGATAGCTAATTATGCAACTCGCAGATCACTGAAGACGAAGGCGTCGAAAAAGCACTCCAAGGAGTACAGCAAGGCGCGCGCGAGGCACCCTTCTCCCGAATACTAGATGTATTTGCTTCCAGCTCAATTTCCGCCTAGTTTGCAGATCTCGCATCATTTCAGATCGAGGCAGACTGGCGGAGGGGCGAGCGAACGGGCGTGCATCAGTCGCGGGGCGTCAATTTCAAGTTCAATTTTTTTTTAAGTTTTGGTCAGGCTCAAAAAAGAAACGCAAAAAGCACACAAAACAAAAAGTTGCCGCTCTATGACGATTCGAGAGCGGTCGTTCGTTCATTTGACGAAACAGAGGGAGAGAAAAAGCAATGAAAAGTTACCAGGGGGGGAGGGAAACTCACCTTACCCACGAGCTTAGCACCACACCCCCCAGGAACGCAAGAAACAAAAACCCCTGTCCGTTTCTTCGCACGTGGGATCTGCGAAACACGACCAACGGGGGCCAGGAAGCGACAAAACACACACGCGCAAAAAAAAAGGAGAACGAGCAGCAGCAGATCTGACACACACACACACACTAAAATAAGGCACACGCGAGATCCAGATCTGAATCTGGATCACACACGAGCGCGTGGCGGTGGTGGTGGTGGTGGTGGTGAAGCCAGCCCCGTAGGGCTGCATATCACATCACGGTCCCTACGCACATCTCTCGGTACACGCCCCCCTCCCCCTCCAACTGCACACACTCTCCGCTTGCAGGAAACAAGCCGGGGGGGATGCGCGCTGGGGGAAAGGGAGGGGGGTGGGGAGATGCAGAGCGAGGCAAGCGAGGTGACGTTGGGCGGCAAGCCGCACACGTGGGCGTGCGTGTGAGCGCGCGCATATCAGCCCAGCCTGCGTCTTCCTCTCGGGGGTTTTCTGACGAATTGTTTTTTTTAACGACTCACGACTACATTGGGCGGTGTTCACGGTGTTTGGGAGCGAGTGTAGGTATGGTGATTTCTTGTTTATTTGATCTCTCCGCGTCGTCTCCCCCTGCCGGCGTCGACACGGCGTGAGACGAGATGACGTTGGGGAGCGGGAACGCCCGCCCGACCCGACGCTCTGGGCCCAGCAGCGCCATGATTGGGCGGCTCGCGGTGGGAAAACGGGGGCAGAGGTGACAGGTACAGGTACATTGCAGCCACAGCAGGCTCCTCAACCATGTCGTGCGGCCCCATCTGCAGGAACGAGCCAGCAGCAGCAGCAGCAGCAGCAGCAGCAGCGCACGCACGCACGGCAGGACAGGCGAGGACAGGGGAGGGGTGTGTGTGGGCTGGTTGGGAGGGCTGCAGGAATCTCCCTCGTCGTCCGGGGGGCTCGGCGGCAAATCAGGCGCGGTGGTTCGCGCGAGGGAACGACGGGCGGGTTGGGAAGGGAAAAGGGACCACCCGTCCCACCACCTCCCACCCCCTCCCTTCCTGCAACCACACGCACGAACACACCCCAGAAAACTCTAAGCCCAAGGCCCGAGCCGAGACAGGGTGGCAGGGACCCGGGGTTGGGTGGGTAGGAATGCGAGGGGTGTGCTGCGAGGAAGAGAAGTCCTGACAGGGATGAGGTGCGTGAGGTGGGAAGGGCTGGCTGGGCTGGCGCAGCCCCAGGGGCATGGATCGGGAAGTGCTGCGAGGTCTCGGTTCCTGGGCGGGCGCGGGCGGCCACCGCCCTTCAAAATGGCACGCAGCACGCGCACACTTGTCCCCTTCGGGGCTGTAGAGTACTGCTTCTTTAGGAAGGGGGGGTGGTTCTGTTTAGCCCACCACCTCCCCACCCTTGCTGAGGTCACTATACGGGAGACAGGAGTACTGGCTCTGTGTGCCTGGGGAGTCTATGTACCTGGCGAGACGCAGAGAGGCAGGGGAGAGAGGGAAGGTTTTGGCGAAAAGCCCCCCGGCAAAAATACGCACGGGGGAGCGAAGGAGGGGGGTTAGGCTCCTGCTCCTCTCATTGGGCCCAGGGTGCTGTTTGTTCCCAGAACGGGGAGGCGTTACAGGAGGGGGTGGTGGAACTCTTTTTTCCCGATTTGTTTTTCCTTGTTCATTTTGCTCGTAGTCCAAATACCAGAATAGGCACGATATGACTGTTACCAGGGAGGGGGCGGCAAGAGACGAAGGGTGTG
The DNA here is from genome assembly GCF_026229845.1 of Diaporthe amygdali. Classification (NCBI taxonomy): domain Eukaryota; kingdom Fungi; phylum Ascomycota; class Sordariomycetes; order Diaporthales; family Diaporthaceae; genus Diaporthe; species Diaporthe amygdali. The sequence goes on along the minus strand of NW_026517063.1, from coordinate 266,134 downwards.
GGGGGCATGGAACCCTCCCCATCCTTTCCGTTCTCTTCCCTCCCTCCCTACCTCCCTTCCTTGATCGTGAGCCGCGATGGTGAACCCCGTGCTCCACCCTCCCGTCCCTCCCCTGTCTTGGCCGGTGACCTTCCTCCCACACTTCCCACGTGCGGCTGACGTAGCACGGCCGTACAGTGTGCTTTTTTCCCTCACCTGAGTAGGGGAGGTGACCTCGTATAGCCAGAGGGGGTGGGAGGCACACTGTGCTGGCCATGTGGGCTCCATCATGTGATGATGGGGTTGGTGGGTGCTCTCGTTCTTCCTTCCCCTCCCCACTGCCCGCCGTTAAGCTTCCCTTGTTCGTATGTCACGTGACATATGTCTTTCTCTTGTTCGGAAACCGGAGAGATGGTACCCACTTGGACATGGCATGGCATGGTAGAATCCTTGGCAGGAAAGCTCCTGATATACACAAGGGTGTCAGAGGTGGTGGTGACCTTCTTGCGTATATTTTCCTTTTTGTTCAGCCCGCGGCGGGAGGGAAGACAATCCCGTGTCATGAGACGGCGAGGTAGATTGGAAGGTGGTGTTGTCTCGTTCCTCCATCCCGTCTTGCCATTCTCTATGACCTCTCTTTACCAGCCAGAACATGTCATGGTGCACTGGCCCTCTTGTTTGATGGTACGTGCCGTGCCCTGTCGATGGCATGCACCAACAGTGTCCCAAGTATTCATCGACGACGTCCTCGCTTCAAGGGGCGATGCAGTGTCCGTGCCATAACGAGACCAACTTCACGACATCGTCGCCTGGCCCGCCTCACTCCCTCCAAGGGGACCTGATGAGCCCGCACCAGCTGGCACAGCGGCACCACGATCCTTCGACGGCCACGTGCCTCGGGCCTCAAGCCCACGCTGCTTCTCCAGCCTTTCCCACGGGTTCTCGACCATCCTGTCGATCAGCCGTGGGTCCCACTCGCCCTCCCACCACGGCAGCCCTGAGCCAGCCTTTCCACCGGACCAGCGCGCCGCCTTGCCTGCGTGCTGCCCCTGCTGCTGCGGTGGTTTCTGGGGTAGCTGGTGGTGGCCCGTTGTTGAGGGTGCATCAGCAAAGGTAAGCGCGTCAATTCTAGCCTGCGTCTGCATGTCCTCCAATTCCTCGGGGTAGTACCCTCGCGATGGCCGGGACGTGTCGATGTACTGCGGCCCAGCGGCGTTTGCATCAAACTCCTCTCCTCCACCTTGCTGGTCCCTCGCCAGCCTCGCGCCGCCGTCATCGTCATCATCATCCAGGCCTATCTCATCGGCATTCGCTCCGCTGGCGTCACCGGATACGGGCTCGGGCAGGTTCAGCGGGCGGCGCTTGCCCAGGGGCGCATTGTTGGCGCCGGTCTGGGCGGGCGGGGTGAGCTTGCGCTTCCTGTTTGCGCGCTGCATGCCGAAGCCGGTGAATCCCATTGCCTCTGCCATGGCTGCCGAGTCCAGGTCGTCGTCTGAGGTGATGTCGGCCATGATGGGTAGTGGTGCTGGGGAGCAGTGCCGTGAGATGTTGTTTGCTCTGGGTGTGGTTGTCCTTGAGCTTGAGCGTCTACCTCCTCAGAGCTTTTCTTTCGAGCTCAATGGAGCGGCGCCCTCGAACGGTGTGGCCTTAGAGTTGGGTTGCAGTATGTGTGGAGCATTCAAAATTATCGAATGATGAGATCTTACAACGAACAAAGTCAATCCGAGCAATAGCGGCGACGAGTCGAGTGATCAGAGGTTGAAGTGGAGGTAGTCAATCTGCATCCTCGACGTGGAAGGGTGAGTGAAATTCCAGGCCAGCCCTATGGGTGGCCCCAATTGGATTAGCTTCCAGGACCCCTGCTGGAACGGAGCCCCTGCAGAGGGGAATGTGGAGTCCAGCATCGCAGGTCCAGGGCACAGGGGGGGGGGGGCTTCCTCTGGAAAGCTTCAAGGCTCTGCAAGTAACCTTGGAATATACTTCAAAGTCCTCATGGATGCTTGATGAGACGACTCTACATGAGCCGCAAAGTAGATTGAGTTTTAAGCGCAGAGCTATTGTGTATTGCAGCAAGAGTGGGGGATGTTGAAGCTACCTAGGCTCGAGCTAGGTGCCCATAGAAAGTCCGCACAGCTCTGACATCACGGCTGAAACGCCCTGGGGAACCCTGGACGTCTCAGGCACAAGGGCTGTTGATAGCATCTGGAGAGCTTCAAGCTTCACTCTAACCCCTACCTACGTCGACAACTTCTCACCTGTCGGACTGCGCAACACGTATCTGCAGTGTTTGTCGATCAATATCGTTGACGTCTCAACTCTCTATTGAGCTGCATGTAGTTCACACCCAACCCGCAAACAACAGCCAGACTGTCTGTCTACCCATCGACTGTACACGCATTTGACACTCGGCACACTCATCAATCTTGAATTTCTCCAAGGTTACCAGCTCTTGCAAGTCATTCAGGAGTACAATTTGTGTCATCACCATACGAGCTCGTCGCAGGATATATCCCAGTGGCCAGCAATAGACAGCAACATGTCAACAAGCAACGGCAACCCACCCATCACCCTTCGCATCCCATCCAAATATGCCTCCTCATCCTCCTCCCCATCAACCTCCTCACCCCCACCCCTAGACTGGCTCCACCGCACCTGGACAGTAACCCACTCCACCCTCTCAATGTGGCGCACAGCACGCAATGTCCGCATAACCTACACCCCGCTCCCCGCCACCGGCGACAAAGACACGAGTCGGGCCCGCGTCGACGACCTGGTGCAGTACGAAAAGACCTCAGGCAAGGGCGGCGTGAAAACCGTCTCGGGCGTCGACACAGCCTCCACGCCCGGCGACACAGCCACCTGGGACTGGCGCGGCAAGGGGCTGCTCGGCTTCGTCACGAGCCACTGGGAGGTGCTGGGTTGGGGGGAGCGCGACGTCGAGGGCGGCAAGGAGAGGTGGGCTGTCACTTGGTTTGCGCCCACGCTATTCACCAAGGAGGGCGTGGACCTGTACAGTGACCGCAAGGAGGGCATGAGCCCTGCGCTCGCGGGTGAAATCCTAGCTGCGCTCAAAGGACTAGACGCTGGTCCGCTTGTGAAGATGGTCGAGGCGGATATGAAGGAGGTTGAGGTTCGGGTGCCTTGGTTGGAGGGTTAGCAACCTTGTGAATCCACATGTTTGTGGTCTATGGGCGTAGGATCAGGGCGGTAATCTGTGCTAAGTGTCCGCGTTGCAGTAATCTATGCTGTTGTGGCGACATTCTCAACACACGCAGCGAGGCAGGGGAGTCGAGCCCGCACTCGTTGGACGGGCTGATAAATAATTGTCACTAGTGGAGGTATTACACGTTAAATGGTTTTGTATTGGGTATCTTGGTATCACTTGAATCATAACATCATTCCCTCTATTAGGCCACATAGCCGCAACAAGCATGGTGCTGTCAGTGGCGGCGGTGGCTGTCGTCCTTGTCTCGATGTGACCGAGTCGAGGTCCCTCTCTCACGAGACCTCTCCCTCTCCCGTCCATGGTGTCTGTCCTTTTCTCGGTGTCCGTCACGCTCGACTTCCCTCCGCCGTCGACGTTCCTCTCCATGGGCATCATCTCGATGGACGTGCCGGCGCTCATGTCCCTCATCCCCATGATGCCTTCGCTCAGGGCGTTGTGAACGATGCGACCTTGACAGCGATCCCTCCTCGTCCTCATCCTCGTCCGCATGAGCCTTATCCCTCCTCCTACGCTTCTCCCGCCTCCGTTCGTCCTGCCGAAGCTCCTTCAGTTCGCGCTCTCGCTCCTCAGCCTCCCGCCTCCTCTCCTTTGCAATGTCCCTCACCTTCCTGGCACCCATCTTCATCGCGGCCAGCGGGTCGTTGGAACTCAGCCTCGACGTTTCCCTGTCCCTCCTCTTGGGATCATCCCTGCCCCAGACGTTCTTGGTGGGTGCCTCCATGCCCATCTCAGCCTCCCGGTCTTCTCTTCGAGCAGGGACAGCAGCAGCAGCAGCAGCATCGAAGAAATTTGTAGCTCCAGCCTGCCGGCGTCCAGCATTGGCATACCATGGCGCGTCAGATGCAAGCACGTCCCGGCCAGCAGCGTTCGCGAACCGCATGGTGTACTGATCTTCCGCCTCGCGCTTCTTCCGGGCGGCCTCGCGCTCATACTCGGCATTCTTCTCGCCACCAGCTCCCACCGGCGGTGGGCCAACCAGATCTATGTGGCCGCTCTTGTCCACGATTTCCACGTCGCCCTTCTGCTTCTTCGACACTGGCCCAGCCATCGTGCCACCGGCAAGCTCGCCCGCGACTCTGGCCCCTTCCTCGGCCCGCTCGCGCGCCACCCTCATCTCGAAGTCGGTGTCGTCCTCTCCCGCGCGCTTGCGCTTCCTCGAGCCGAGCCGGTCGCCGTCACGGCTGCGGCGCGTGTGCTTCTTGTCGGTGGGATCGTCTGGCTGCTCGGCCTCGGGCAGGGGCGGCGGGGTCTCGCCGCGCAGGATGGCCAGGCGGCGGGCGGCGTCGGCATCCTGCATGCGCTGCTCGGCGGCGAGCTCCTCCGCGGCGGCAGCTGCCTCGTCGCGCCGGACGCGGGCGATGTTGTCGGCATTGTAGACGTTCCAGGACTTCTTGCCTAGGAGGTGGCTATGGTGGGGGTATGTCAGTCAATTCGGGTCTTGGTGTCGGTCTGGTGGGAAGGGAGCATGTGCTTGGCTTACAGAGGCATGGTTGCTGGTGTTGCCAACCTATTATGAATGGCTTTTGACCAGGTTGTTCCAGATGGTTGGGGAGTAAGGTTGGTCGCCGAAATAAAATAAATGTACAGTCTGAAGCAATGATTGCTTCCCTCGGCACTGGTAGTATTGACAGTACCTGGGTACCTAGTTTAGCAGTGTCTAGGTAGAACCGAGCTGCTAGGAGTGGGCAGGCAACTGCTTGTTGGAGGTGGTGGGGCTGACAAGGAGACGGGCTACCGGGAAGTAGACAGTCACAGTCTACAATCTGCAGGGACAAAGAAAAGAGGCTATCGTATCATCCCGCAGGACGTTTTCAATCAAGAAATTATACTATAGCATACAGAAAGTTACCTTGTAAAAGGCTATCTTGAAAGAGATTACCTATGAGAGGTTCTCTTACAAGAGGTTGTCGTACAAGAGATTACTCTGTAACAGGTTGTCCTGCAGTAAAATATCCTGCAGTTTATCGAAGATTATACTAGAAAAAGTTATCTTGTAGCCTCTAGAATGTCATCCTGCAAGAGGTTGTTTCGTTGCTTTAGGATGTTATCCTACACGAGGTTGTTCCGTTGCTTTAGAAGGTTTTGGTACAAGAGGTTAACCCACTGTAAGTAGTGTTCAGATACCAGCCTTATCTAGATTGCTTCGGGTACCCCTACCCCAGTACCCTACCCCACGGACGTCATATCTGTCCATCTGGTGGTGGTGTTGTTAGAGGGTGTTTCAAACGTGTCCAGCTGAAGAGGCCAACACGTCGCTGCCAGCAACCATCAGTCGCATCTTCATCCATCAACACTCGCATTTCCCTCTTCCGACACTCACACCTGCCTCCACCATCACCTGCACCTGCACCTGGTCGTGCCAACTGCCGATTCGAACATCCTCGACTGATTTCCTCCCACGCTAGCCCTCAGCACTCCTCGCCGGAACAGAATCACCAAAAACCGTCCACCAAAGATCAAGATGAGCAGGCTTCCCCCCGGTGGCTTCGGGGAAAAGGACCCGCGATTCTACGGAAGAGCACCTCCCCAACCACGCCCGATGCGGCCATCCCAAGATCCATACGGCCAGCAGGCGCCGCCGCCGCCTCGCCCGAGCAGCAACAGACCTCCCCCGCCAGGCGGTAACCAATATCAACAATCTGGTGGGCAGCGGAACAGACTCCAACTACGTGTCGACACCCAGGAACGGATCGAGGCCGCCTCCAAAGAACTACTTTGGCAATACCACAAGAACAACATAGCTGCGGTGAACTCCCAGGATTGGGGGCTGAGCGACGGCGAGACCGGCTACCTCAAAGTCTCCTTCGAGAGAACCGAGTATGTTATCACAGTCAGGCCATTCGCTGGCGTCGAGCCGGGCTGCATCTGGTTCGGGCTACCCCACCGCAACACCTTCAGGGTAGCTATCAAAGACGTCGTGACCGCGGAGGCTTTCAACCCCATCGAACTTGGGCCAAAGGGCTATCTGGGCTCATTGGATGTTGCGATCGCGTATGCCAAGGTCCTCAACAACCCACCCTCGGTTGTCAAACATCAAGACCTCCAGGATGCCTTCATCAGAGCCTTTCAAGGCCAGATCTTCGCCCCTGGTCAGGAACTGATCATGTATATTGGGAACGGGACAATCCCCTGCAAATGTTCTGTGAGGGGAGTCACCTTGGTCGACCAACCCCTCGACAAAACCGCCAAGGCAGGGCAGGCCTCAGCACTCATGGGTTCCTCCGAGGAGGACCCTCTCGCAAGAGGTCTCTGCGGCGAACACACCAAAGTCTTCTTCCAAAAGGACGCAGTGCCAACAGGCTCAAAAGTTCCACTCATGAATCTGACCGGCGCGCCGAAACGGGGCGCCAATGCCGTCGTGCGGCCTGATTTCGATTTTGCGACCCTGGGAATCGGCGGTCTAGATGATGAATTCGCAACCATCTTCCGCCGGGCCTTCGCTTCCCGAATATTCCCACCTGACGTTATCGAGCAGCTGGGTATAATGCACGTCAAGGGAATGCTCCTCTACGGCCCACCTGGCACCGGCAAGACCTTGATTGCTCGTCAGATCGGAAAGATGCTTCAAGCTCGAGAACCCAAGGTCATCAACGGCCCTGAAGTCCTGAACAAGTTTGTCGGTCAGTCCGAGGAAAACATCAGGAAGCTATTCGCAGACGCGGAAAAGGAATACAAGGAAAAGGGCGATGACAGCGAGCTTCACGTTATCATCTTCGATGAGTTGGACGCTGTCTGCAAGCAAAGAGGCTCGGGCGCGGGTGGCGGCACCGGCGTGGGAGACAGCGTGGTGAATCAGCTGCTCAGCAAGCTGGACGGCGTGGACCAGCTGAACAACATCCTTCTCATCGGCATGACGAACAGAAAGGACATGATTGATGACGCGCTTCTGCGACCTGGCCGTCTCGAAGTCCAAGTCGAGATTAGCCTTCCCGATGAGAAAGGTCGGCAGCAAATCTTGGGAATCCACACAAACAAGATGAAGCAAAGCGGAAGACTTGCAAGTGACGTGAATTTGGCAGAACTCGCCAGTTTGACCAAGAACTTCTCCGGTGCCGAGATCAACGGCCTGTGCAAGAGCGCGGCATCATTCGCTTTCAACAGGCATACCAAGGCAGGGTCCATGGCCGGTATATCAAGCGACGCGTCAGAGCTCGTGATCACCCAGCAGGACTTCTTGGTTGCGTTATCCGAAGTCACACCAGCATTTGGTGTGTCTGAAGATGAGCTCACCAAGTCCATGGTCTATGGCATTATACGATTCTCATCCAATATTGAAAGGATCATCCAGTCCTGCCTGATTTACATCGATGGCCTCCGCAGCGAGACCACCAAGTTGCCTAACGTCTCCCTACTGTTTCATGGTCCCAGCGGGAGCGGAAAGACCTCACTTGCCGCATACATTGCCAAAATGTCTGACTTCCCCTTCATCAAGGTCATTTCTCCCGAACTGCTTGTTGGGTATCGGAGCGAGAACGCCAAAAGTGACCAAATCCACAAGTACTTCACAGACGCTTTCAAATCGCCCTTGAGTATCCTGATCATAGACGACATCGAAGGTCTCATCGAGTGGAACCCCGTGGGTCCGCGCATGTCAAACACAGTTCTTCAAACCCTGAGGGCGCTGCTCCGCACGATTCCACCCAAGGTATGTATCACGCATTCATTTCCTCACCTGTGCTGAACTGACTTATTGGAAACGTACAGAACCACCGCATTTTGGTCATGGGCACCACCTCGCGGCGCGGCGTGCTCCAGCAGCTCGACTTCACGGACACGGTGTTCGACAAGGAGATCGCCGTGCCCAGCCTGAGCGGGCTGAACGAGCTGGAGCTGGTGCTGCGCGAGCAGCAGACCTTCCGCGACGGCGCGTCCATGGTCGAGGCCATGAACCTCGTCGCCGAGGCCACCCAGGGCTCCAACCAGGTTGGTGTTGGCATCAAAGACATTCTTAAGATCGCCGAGAGTGCGAAGGCCCTCGACGAGGACACCAAGGCTAGCTGGTTCGCCGAAGAGATGCAGGTCTTGATGTCTAGGGGTTTCTGAGCAGGGCATAGAGAATGACGTATTGGGAGCAGGTTGACATTTGCTTGCTTAGCGGTAGATTAGATGCTACAACGCACGGGGATCCCAAACGGTCGGGCTCCACTTAACCAGTAGATACGACTCCTTCCAATGGACAACTCCTGATGGAATAACCTCGTGTAGGATAACCACTCGTGAGATGATCTCATGTGAGATAAACCTTCTATAGATTGTAAGGTAACCTTTAACGGGATAGCCCTCTCTAAGATACACTTTTACATGCTATAGGATAACCTCCTATAGGATGACCTTTTTTGGGGTAATCCTCTATAGACTGAAGCAAAATCTCTTGTAAGACAACTCCTTGTAAGATAACCTTCAATGGAATGTAGGATGACCTCCTTTCCTCCTGCGGGATAGGTTTTCAAAAACCCCTATCTTGCAGCATAACCTCTTTCTACGCTTTTTTGAGTGCCTGGCCAACTTTTGAAATCGCTTCATATTGTAGATGAGATAGGACAATGACTGTCATGTCCCTTCTGGGGACACTATAGGTGCATCACTGCTGGATATACATGCGTATTTCCCGGACCTTAACTTGAACAAACTACCAGCCTTAATTCTCCACCGCCATGGACAATACGACCTTGAGTTTCGAGTGCTTATGAGACACGGGGTACCTGTACGCAAGCAAACCTAGGTAGTGTTCCAGTGGATCGTTCCATTCACAAGTTCTAGGATGCACCCGAACCTTTGTGCAACGTTGTAGGATGAGATGGCAGGTTAAGGCACACATCTGAGGGAAGTCAAAACATCTCAACGGGCCCAAGGAGAAGTCTCAGCTGATTCAGATCATGATTACGATATATTTAGATGTGGACGATTGGGTAAATCTAATGGGACAGTATTCCATATGCGCGCGGATTCAGTAGAATTCGGCGGCAGAGCGGAGCCAAGATCTATCACCCATCAAACGAGTGTCAGCATTCAGTGCATAGCCAGAACAGAATGTTTTCATCAGGGGAGTTCTTCGGGAGTCGGTGAATTGCTGTAAGGACATGTAATTTCTCATAAATTTGGCGACCTTCTTGACATATAAGAAAGTCACATCTTCAACTCGCTGCTCAAACATTTCCTTCGTTGCAAACTACACGCCATGATAGAGCATCCGTTGCCTGGTGCACTCGATTTCCATTCAATATCCACACTCGCCAAAATGCAACATCGAGGTTCCTCCCAACGAGTTGAGCATAGTCGCCAGCGCAGACTGCGAGTGGAGAATCTTACTTGGGGGATAAAGACGTCCTTCTGACTTCAGCGATATCGAACCGAAACAAATGCGAGGGCACAGTCATGTAATGCCAATTTTCGCTGTTTCTTTTTGGTCTATATCAGGTGCAACACTGTGCAGAGCAAACACTTCATTTGAACTCCAGCGAATACTCCATTTCAATCATTATTACGTCTCAACAACTACCGCGACATCATATATTCCCAGCGCTGTAAATGCATTGAATGAGATTTAGCTGAGGCTACTGGAGACTTACGTTGCATTGTACGATTTCTCGCTCCTTTCTCTAATATTGATAACACTACAATTAAATGACACTCTTAAGTATATATTCAAGGGCGTTGCATGCTATATCCCTTGTCATCACAGGAGTTAGCAGCCACTCAGTACAAGTTTGACCGTAGGTTCTCCACTGTGTGGCCTCATAGCACGTTGATATTGCCCCTTTTTTCTTCAGATCTGGGCACCGACAACCAATATAGACCCGTCGGAATTAACTCATTCGGGAGTTCGTGACAGTGGAGCTTTTATGGCAGGGAGAACTACCTAGGAGCAAATAGAGTACCGAATGAGGAAAGATGCTCGTCAGGGGCCTGATCGTCTTTGGTCAGCATTCGGTTAGCGTGCTAGCGGCTCACGCAGATTATGCTATTAGACGAACCTTATTTGAGCCCCATCTGGACGGTACATATAGCACAGCACAGCTATAGAAGTTGCCGCGAGCAACTGCTACTTGGCTATAGTAACATGCCCCAGTTTTCGTGACGTATACACGTACAATTTTTACAAAGTCGCATGGTCAGGGACGGTCATCGGCCGATGGGCCCGTAGCCATTGGAAGAAGCGGTCCGCCCACGGATTTAGAAACCGGCCATAGCTCTAAATGACTCCTTCAAACTCCAAAACGTTAACTTTCGAACTTTCGAGAGCGCATTACTCAAACAGCCCGGTGCCTGTTTTGTGGTTATTTGATCGTGACAATGCAGCGTTTAGTAAGCCAGATTTCCAATCTTTTTCAAATCCCGCTGTTGAAATCGATTTCTTGTTGTCTAGCTGTAGTACGTATAGCTGAAGTTGGAATTCCGACCATTGGTCTACGACCGATTTCTAAATCCGACGGCTGTGGATCTAGGTCTCACCGTGGCTTACATCCAGTTTCTTTTTGTTCCTTAGCTCCACGATTTCACCGGCGAAGCCCGGGGAATCCGGAGGAAGTCAAAATCTGGTAGGCTATTTAATGGCAATAATTCATGTTGAATTTGACAGCAAAATGGTGAGGCCATCTCTGTCTACTACTCTTCCTATCTCTTTCGTTAACAACAGGCAGAATGTACAGGCTTCTAAGCTTTGTGGTTCCTCTTCTCCCGGCAATTGTCAAAGCAGCCACCACTCACTATCAAGGTGGGACGATAGTTGCTTTTGATAGAGCGACTGAGGGACTTCGAGTAATTAGGGATGGCTGCATCACAGTAAGCGGTGATACCATCACTGAAATCTCGGAGTCTGTTCCGGGGAACATCTCGTCAGACTCCCAGATCGTCAATATCACTGGCAAGATTGTAACGCCTGGCTTCATCGACACTCATCGACATGGCTGGCAGACAGCCATGAGAACGATCGGCTCGAACACAAGCCTGGTCGAGTACTTTTCTCGATTTGGCGAGTTCGCAGCAGCCGGCTTGTTGACCCCAGACGATGTGTACATTTCGCAGTTGATGGGTCTGTATGAAGCCCAAGCCGCAGGAGTAACGACCACGCTCGACCACGCACACCACACGTGGTCAAATGAGACGGCGGAAGCTGGTTTACAAGCGAGTATTGACTCAAGCGCAAGAGTCTTCTGGTGCTATACGTTCCACAATGTCACCAACTACACAATTACAGAGCAACTTGCCAACTTCAGAGACATTGCCACAAAGGCTGACTTCGCCAACACTTCCACCACTCTGGGAATCGCATATGACTCCTTCGACCCTGATGGCAATTTAGAAGAGATCAGGTCGATCATGTCTCTGGCCGACCAGTTCGACATTCCTCTGGTCACTTCTCACTCTCTTCAAGGGCCTTGGCAGATAGACAACTCCCCCGAGGACCTGCACAGCCTTGGCTACCTGAACGGGACCCGAGCCGTCGTCCTCTCCCACGCCTCATTCCTCACCTCAACAGGGGCGGCGCTCCTCCGCTCAACCAACCAGTATATTTCCGTCACACCGGAGTCGGAAATGCACTACGGCCACACGCACCCCAAGAACTACTACTTCCAGGAGCAGGCCGCGCTCGGAGTCGATACACACTTCACCTTCTCCACGGACATCCTCACACAGGCACGCATCTGGCTCCAGCAAGCGCGCTACCAGATGTACTCCGACGTCATCGAACAATGGAACCTTCCCGCCAACAATCCCGAGAGCGTCAACCAGGCTTTCCTGCTCGCGACGCGCAACGGCGGCCTGGCGCTGCGGAGAGAGGACCTCGGCGTCATCGAGGAGGGCGCCAAGGCGGACCTGGTATTCTGGGACGGCGACTCGCCCGCGCTCCTGGGCTGGGTGGACCCGGTCGCGGCGGTGATCCTGCATGCTAGTGTGGGTGACATCGACACCGTTCTAGTCGGCGGGAACGTCGTTAAGAAGGGCGGGAAATTGGTTGTGGAAGGGTACGACGGCCTGAAGGGGCGGTTCCTGCAGACTGCAAGGAGTGTCCAGCAGACATTCAAAGACAGGCCATTGCCGTCTATGGAGGTAGAAGCTTCGGTGTTCTCAGGAAACTTCCCTCTTGCCCAGGCCCAGAGGGCTGATGTCTTGCGGGGAAGTGGTGACGGGTACGGTGCAAACTTTTGGTAGGCTAGACTAATTAGAAAATGAGGCAAGGCGGGTATAGTGACACAAGAAAGGAGTTTCTTTACATATTGATTAAAACGTAATTAGGACTACCTATAATCAAATTGACACTTTCAGAGAATTAAGATTATGCTTTAGCAAAACGAAGCTTTTCTCGTGCTTCCAGGCAAGTGGTACAGGTATTGGCATTGTAGTATGTATATTTTGCAGGACTGGAATTTGCGAAATGTACCGAAGTTTTCTCATAAACCGGCACTTCTCGATGTGTATGTCCGAATTGGAAGCTTTGTCTAAAAGGCACTCGCATTGACCTCGAAACAAGATTGAGAAAGGTCGATCTCTCGCTCCGCCTGTTTGCCAATATCACAGTAGTTCAAAGATTGCTGTTTTGTATGCTCGATATATATGCCAAGCACCGGATTTCCATCGGCTGGAAGGGCGTATACGGGGCCACCGCACATCTCGTCCTCGTGCTGTACGTACACCTGGGTCGTGACTCGGTCGCTTACAAGTTTATTTACCGGCACACAAATGCGACGATTTTCCGTTATTTGATATGACGGAGCACTTAGATTCTGAACCGGGGAGTGACATGGTCGAAAAGGTTTTCGAGATCTATAAGTCTTGTAACTTCGAATCTGTCTATGAGCACGCCATTTTGGGCCATCAAGTACTGCTCAAGCTAATGGCCATCAAAGTGCTGCAAGACCTTAAGGATATACAACACACCTCTCTTGCCTTCCGCGGCACTGTTGTACCACAAGAGATCATCGGTCTGATTTGCGAGAAATCGGGCACTGGCTTTGGAGCAAGCCTCTTCAGCTTCAGTTTCACTAAGACCACGGCAGACGCGTCCTGGAGGGTCCAATAAGATATCGGAGATGCAGAGGCTGATCACCCGTTTTGTGTATGAAGCTGCTCACGCAAACGCTCATATCTGGCGGCGGTTGCTGGAGACAGGGGCATGCAGCTCGCGATGATTTTGGCCAGTCCGAACACGAGGATAGAGGCTTAATGACGAAAATGAAAGCGGAAGCTGTAGCTGTTCGTGAGTATCAGGTGTGGATGGAGACGCCTGGGTCTTCTGCTGCCCTGAGGAAGGGAATGGCTACCCCGGCCAGCTTGGCTTCCGCAAAGGAATTTCCCTGGCCGACGAGGCGCAAAAGTCCTGACCTTCAAAGTATGCCAAACCTTTATTCTGAAGAGTGAATGACCTCATTTGGGCCATTAACATACAACGAATGTCTAGGAGTGGGAGAAACCGCTAGATCACAGCTCTTCGCCGACACAGTCCAAAAAGCAACAGCCCTGCCCAGAATAGCATCATGGATGGTGCCTCATCTGGCTACAGAGAAGATGCCTGCAACGCTACATCGTGAGAATATGCTCCGCAGACGCGAGATCGAGATAGAGTTGTCACCTAAATGATGAAGGCAATGAGCTCAAGTCGTCACTTACCGCACCAATTGCAATTGATAGGTACCATCCGAGTTAAACGAGAATAGAAGAAGAAATTCCGTGAATCCTTACGAGCACGACGAAGCAATGATATGCGGAAGTGATGCCAGAGAGATACCGGAGTAGATCTGAGGCACTTCGAGCTTCTGTCAGTCTGCCATTCAATGTTTTCGCGACATTTTAGCGAGCCTGAGAGATCTAGTTTTGACGCAGAGTCCTCCCATAACACTTGCACTTCGTCTGACGAAAATAATAAAGCTTGGATACATCGGCATCTCGCGAGTAGCTTTCGCGCTCGCAAGTCAGGTGTCAGCAAAGCCGAGAGATATTGGAAGCGCGAGTTAAATCAGTCCACCTCCTTTTCAAGGTGTGTTTTAGTCGCTGTGTGGCTCGTGAAGCAGACGCGAGTTTGCTGGTGGTGTACAAATTGAACGGTTCGTGATCCGAAAGATGTCCGCAGCAGCGCATAGTGGAAGTGTGAATCGGTGCTACACATTGAAAATTATCCGGGTTGCTCCAAGCCGTTGTACATAGATACTAAGTTTGACATACCACTACGCATGAGATGTATTATCGGATGCTTATGTTAGAAAGGCTCGGGTACCGAACTCAACGTTCCGAGGGCCCACAGGTGCCTTATCCGGGCAAGCCTGTCGAGTGCCAGCCCCCGGACCGTTATGATTCGATCCGAGGACAGCACTAATCGGCAGGGCTCAGCCCTAGAACATCAGCGTGTCAGACGCGATGTCGATCATTCCCCTGGCATCACCGCGGTTGAGGATTTTAGGTGCTGGAGCTTGTACCATTGTATTTGCCTAGGCCATGAAGGAAGAAGAAACATGCTGATACAATCGGAAAATAAATTGCTTAGCGCTTGCATTCGACTACAAAATCCAGGTTTTCGGGAGTGATGTATCATTCCCGAGCGCTGTCTTGTAAGTGTCTCGGAGTTGAACTCCTTCTCATTCTGTGTCCTAGGCCCAAAGATGATAACGTTGATATTGAACTCCTGTTGAAAGCCTGTGTCTTACATGCATGGAGTAGTGCCAAGTAATGCATAGTATCTCTACAGTCACCTTGTGGCTCATTCTGAATCGATTGGCTTCGTTACAACCGGCTCTGGGTATCAAGGCCGGATCGGATCATACACGTCTGCTCAGGCCACAGTCGCTGCGTGACGCGGAACCGAGCCCCTTCAGGTCGGTGAGATGGTCGAAGATCAGGCGAGTTGAGAGTCGAGACTTCCGCTTAGACGTATCCCACGTCGGCAACTGTTCGATACCCCAGGGGGGCAATCCAATGACCCGCTTGAATCGACCATTCCTAAGAAAACAAGCTTTCTTGTCTTCGCTGCTGCCGCGCATTACCCGAGCCGCGAACCGGGGTCATCGCAAGAGTCCTGCAAACCAGCCCTGGCTCGAGCCTGGGTGTACCAATAAAAGAGGAAACATGTTCTGATTCCCCACCAGTATCGCCGTGTAGGACATCATTTCTGAGTGTCGGCGCGCTCTTCCGACTTCCAGCTCGGCCGCTAAAGCCGCGCGAGGTTCAGGGAGTACCCCACAAGAAAATCGGGTCTTGGCTCGAGATCTCGAGATGTTGTCTTCCACATGGCATCATTATCTCGACACCCTGAGGGACGTCAGGTCCGCAGAATGACAAGCCCGCAGATCTGCCACGACGCCGAAGGACGATGTTCGCGGACACTCGCTCCTGACGTGAAAGCGATGGGTCAGTTAAAGATTCCATGAAGATTATGAAAACTATATAATAGTCTGCCTCGAGGACGAACTGAGATGTTCAACTCTTACTCCAGAACCATACACACCTGACTACAAATCCTTCTTCGAGATTCACTTGGAATACATTGTTCAATAACAACACCCAAAACCTTCACTTCCACGACAAACAGCAAAAATGCTCGGCAAGATCGCACTCGAGGAGGCCTATGAGATGGCCGGCATGGAGGCCAAGTCTCAACGTGAAGCGGCCCTCTACATCGCGAAGGATGACCGCACTCGTTACATGAGACAAATCAGTGACATCAATGACGAGCGTGTGAAGCTTGCCGATGACCATGGTATCGGTTACACGTTAGTAGTCTCAACTTTTAGTCTTGTTGGCTTTTCTACCTTGACTAAGACTTTGAATTGACCGTAACTCTGACACTTGATTATGCAGTATCGTGTCCCTCACTGTCCCCGGTATTCAGGGAATCTCGGACAAGGCCGAGGCTGAGCGCCGCGCTACAGAGGTCAACAACTGGGTCGCCGAGCAGATCAAGTCCAAGCCCGACAAGCTTGGTGCATTTGCTTGCCTGTCCATGCACGACCCCGTCCAAGCTGGCAAGGAGCTCACCCGCTGCGTCAAGGAGCTCGGCTTCCATGGGGCATTGCTCTGCGACTTCCAGCACTCCGGCAAGAATGGCGAGGACTACCTCTTCTACGACCAGCCCCAGTACGACGCCTTCTGGAAGGTCCTCACGGAGCTCGATGTGCCACTGTACATTCACCCTGCCGCCCCTGCAGACGTTGTGTACGACAAGCTCTACGCCCAGCGCAAGTCCCTCATCGGACCCCCTCTGTCTTTCGCCAACGCCGTGAGCCTGCACCTGATGGGTCTCATCGTCAACGGTGTGTTCGACCGCCACCCCAAGGCCAAGGTTATCGTGGGCCACTTGGGCGAGCACATCCCCTTCGACTTCTGGCGCATCAACCACTGGCTGGAGGACGTCAAGCGACCTATTGCTCAGGAGGAGGGTAATGATCGGTATTGTAAGAAGACAATCTACGATTATTTTAAACAGAACATCTGGGTCACCACCTCAGGCCACTTCTCCAGCCATACGCTCAAGTACGTGGTCGACGAGATCGGCGCCGACCGCGTCCTGTTCAGTGTCGACTACCCCTACGAGACGATCGAGAACTGCTCTGCTTGGTGGGACGGCAAGGCCGACGAGGTTAAGGCTGCTGTTGGTGGCGTTGAGAACTACAAGAAGATTGGTAGGGACAATGCGAAGGCGCTTCTGAAGCTGGGTAAGTTCCATGATTCTGAGGCCCCTGTGTCCTAGGAACTGCGACGTCCGACATCGAGGGCGCAGGAATTATTCAAGGAACGCGTAATTTAGATCAGCTGCAATGCAATTTCTTCCTCTGGTATGATGATTTAATGGTATTCAGTTTCCAACCTCTCTAATATCTCGGAAGTTGAACCCATTCTTCACTATAGCCAGCCCTCCATTGAGGCAGAAGACGATGCCATTCTCAACTGTCCTCACCGGCAGAACTTGGTTCCTGGCCGAGATATACTCGGTAGGAACGAAGAAGTGCTGACTGAAGCGTCCTTTTGATAAATTCCCAGCTTCGATGCTGCAAATCCATGAGTTCTGGTGTAGGAATGTGACCGTCTGTGCGCGTTCATTGATACCGATGAGGTATTTGCAAATCTTGGAAAGCTCCAAGCTCGTTGAACTTATTTGAAGCTGATTTTCCGATGGCTTCAAGATATCCGTGTCTTTTATTTCGAACAGGAACATGGTTGAGGACGATATAAAACCTGAGCTGTGGCGGACATCGACAGCTAGGGTCTGCGTGTTTGGAATGATGGCGGCTCCGGCAATAGCCGTCAACTCAGTCCCGTCTTCCACATTGAAGCACAACTGGACTTTGGAACGACCAACCTCTGAAGAGAAGTTCGGGACATCGTACTTCAGCAGAATTTTGTCTCTCAACAAGAATAGCTCGTCCTTCTGCCCTGAAGTGGTCGCTGGGAACCAACGCCAAATCCTCCTCTCTCCGGGGGCGAAGTGCAGAGACCCAACGCATTGCCCGTCTCTGATGTGAAATAGTTTGTCAACTGTCTCCGCCGAGATGAGAAGATGGTCTTCGAGGCCTGTGAAACAGATTTGCATGACCTGGGCCGAAAGCTTTACTTGGAAAATCATGGATCTGGAATCCAGCGTCGAAAGTTGCCCAGATCCTAGATGCCACACTTGCACGACGCCGTCGATGTCTCGTGATGCAAGTATGTTGCTCTTACTCACAGAGATCTCCATAATTGACGCTGAGTGGTCATGAACATACAAGCCCGCCATCTGTTCTCCCGTCCTTGTGCTGAAAACCGAGACCTGTCCGTCCTGTTTTCCAGCAAAGACAAGGGGGAGCAAAGGGTGGGCGCATAATGCTGATATCCTTGAGGTTCTTTGCATCTCATACTCACCCTCTATAGGAGGCAGATTGATGGCATCCTCGCTAACGCTTTGATCTT
Organism: Diaporthe amygdali; assembly: GCF_026229845.1. NCBI lineage: Eukaryota > Fungi > Ascomycota > Sordariomycetes > Diaporthales > Diaporthaceae > Diaporthe > Diaporthe amygdali. The sequence continues at coordinate 248,055 of NW_026517063.1, read as the reverse complement.
CTTCGTTGGTCTTGCGAACAAGTGCCGCGGGTGACCACACAGACATGCCGGAATCGATGATATCCACCACTCCTGTGCCGTCCGAAGTGAAATTGAGGATACGAAAGGACGTGGATGGTGTTGAGACGTGATATAGGAGGTTCAAAGACTCAAAGTCCCAAATCTGCAAGATGCCTTGGGGATCCATTGTTGCCAGCGTTCTTCCATCAAGCGAACAGGTAGCAGAAAGTACTCCGACACAACTTGGCGACGCCTGTGAGGTGACCAGGCCACCGGACCACGTATCATATAGTGCCAATTCATGGTCCCTGAAGATGACAAGCAGAAGATTGATGCTGGGGTTTGGGTTGAATATCAAGACTGAGACCAGCCTGTTTTCGTCATCTCGTGCCCAGCAGATTAAATCACCACTTGACACTTCCCACATACACACTGTACCCCACCTATAACCCAGAGCGAGCAGCTCCACGTCTGGTGACAATGTCGCTACATGAGGAGCTTTGATCTGGGTTATGACTTCGGTTTCGTCGTCAGGACTCCTGTATGTGAAAACCTGATCTTCGAGGAGTGAACCGGTCGAAATGTCCCATTTAAGCACGTGACCATGCTGCGACACAGCTATGATGGCTTCAGGGGTCGATGTGAGAAGAATGCATCGGAACCTCAGTCTTGTTTGCCACGCAATATTTCCTGATCTGTCCATGAGGATGATGGCCTTTGTCGTACATGCCACGATGCAATTATCCATGAGATGTACGAGATCAACTGGGTGCTTGCCTTGGATGAGGCCAACTTTCTGGTAGCTGCGCTGGTCATATAGCTCTATCTCACCTGACTCCATGCCAACTGCTATCGTGCGTTCTCCGCAAGATACGGCCGCAGCGATGGTGTCTTTGCTAAACGTAATAGATGCAATGCAGTCATCCCACGCATTTTCAATGTCTCCAACTACCATTAGTCCATCTGGCCGCTTAGCAAAGCGCTGATAGATGGCGGAAGTGGACGGACAGAGGGGCGGGATTAGGAAGTAAATAGAGCCCGGATTTTCCAAAAGGGCGGTCCCGAACTTTGTCGTGATCCTGCTCAAGTCTGTTGACCAGCTTTCAAGGTTCTGAACTTGGATATTCAATGGAGATCTGTACTTCGCCCGTCGATTGAGGTAGCTCTTGAGGTTTCGGGATACTCGAATAAGTGGGTGAAGATCTCCTTTGCGAGCAATCTTCTCAATCCATGAAAGTACTGTGGTTCTGAAAAAGCGGTCAAGGGAAAGCAGAAGCTCATCTGTCTCGGACGAGGCCATGCAAACATGCTCCGAGAACTGTGTTATGGCGTAGTCCAAGAGAGGCGATGATTCTTTGCTTCTCACACTCTGGGAAGATAGTTGACGTTGGCTCCGTGGAGGTTGTAACTCGGGTGAGCATAGAAGTTGTAGGCATGTAAGGGCGATCCGTTCGTGAGCTCGAGGTCTTGAGAGACTGAACTCGGCTGCAGCCTCCGAGAGAAGAAACTCTCGTACAGTGGGATGAACAAGGTCAACCAGGCCGTTACTGTGGTCGACGGATACCAGCTGGCCACAAAGGCCCTCGACAGCGCTCCTGGCGCTCGGGAGGACGGCATTGATATCCAGTTTCAGCGCATGGGAGAGCTCTGAGATGACAAGTTTCCGTGAACTTGCCACAACCCAGAGAAGCACAGCTTTGGCGATGTGCTTTTCGCGTTTCTTCTCGGCCATTGATCCAATCGTCCTCTCATAGTATGGAATCATTCCTTCCGGGATATTATGAAGAACCTCAAGAACACTTTCGTTGGAGTAGACCTGTTCAAGCTCATCCAGTACGAGTCTCACCCAAAGAAAGCAGGCATTCGACCTCCTCAACAAGATATCAACTAGGTCTTCTTGGCCCTCGATAGTACTGATAGGTCGGTCCCGTGTGCGGTATTGTATATAGGATTCAATATCCCCAATGCTGTCCTCTGTCTCTATTCCGATGGTATTCACTAACATGGACGGCTCCAATGATCGAATCAAATGTTGCATGTCGGACAACTTCCTACTCGTTATAAATATTTGAAGTGGGAAGGAAGGCTGAATGCCCTTGATCAGGGTAAAAAGTTCCTGGTATTTGCTGCATTCATCTATAGCGTCGATAACCCAATATTGTGGCGTGCGTACCCGAGCCTTGATGCGTAAATCATCTCTGTAAGCGGAGGACAGCCCCATGAATCTGCTTGTACGTACCTGAAGGATTCCTCTCTTGAACAGTTTCGTCCAAATTGTCCCGGCATCATCTTTGTCGAATGTTGATCCTTCATTATAAAGTGCGAGAAGTTTCTCCCGTACTGATGAATTCGAGGCAGCCATTTGATAAGCAATCGATCTCATGAAGCTTCCAAGTGTCTGCGCGGTTTTGTTGCCAGCGTGAAAGTAATAGGAAGCGCACTCGAGCTGGAATTGTGTAAGTTCTTCCACAACATGTGCCGCAAGAAACGTCTTTCCGGTTCCAGGATTCGCAGTGACCCAAAGTACGGAAGGATTCTTCGCCGGTGTGGGAGCGTCATCTTTGAGGTATGCCGCGGCTGAGTCTCGCCACTCTTGGAAATCTTCTCGGTCGTCGATCCATTGGCATGACCCCTCGACTCGTGGATAATTCTCGTCTGAGCTGTCCGAAATACACAAATATGTCTTCAAAATGTTCATCTGATCATTTGAGTCTTTGATCTTGGTCGTCATTACTGATACCATTAGTATCATGTTGAATAGCAAATTGAGGGGCGATTTACCCCCTCTAAGAATGTCTTCTGTCGCGCTAGCGATCGCGTTTTTTAGGGTAATGTAATTCGGGTCATCTGGGTTGTCGAATTTGCAAATGTCACGATGATTGGCGTTAATGTATTGCACTCTCTCTTTCCTGAATCCAGGCCCTGCCATCATGAGATGCATCAGCTATCCTATCTAGGTATAAATCTCCAAATGTCTTACCTAAAACTGCTGAGCTTTTTTCCACAACAACGCACGATGTGATCCCGAGACTCATCCGTAATGTTTCATAGAAAGAGAACACAGGTAAATCAGCCGCGCATCTACCAAAATCTTCGTTGATGAGTTGAGCCGAGGTGGATCCAGTCATGAGGTCGGTGATATAGTGACGTGGGGACAGAACTCCGGACACGGTCAGTATATTGTTCAACAATGCAGCATAGTCGGATCCTCTGTGAGGGGTAGCCAAGAAGAAAATGCATCGGATGCGTTCATGGAACTCTGGCACATCTCTGGCTAGAATGCAAGCTTTCTTAACAACCAAACCCCCCATAGAGTGTCCGACAAGCAGAATCGGTCCCTAGCACGTAAGCTTGTTGGTTCAAGTCTTGTACGCACAAAAGATGTCGAACTTACGTTCCCATTGTCTCTCAAGTATGGGGAGTTCCTCATTTGCTCCAGTAATGTCTGGCCAAAGTCGTGGATGTTTAGAACGCTCGACTTCGTACTCGCCCAGTCTGAATCGTACCCGAAGCTATGGATATTTGCATGTTCCAAACCTGGTTCCAGTGGAAGCCAAAGCTGAGGCCAGTAGTTTCGTGGGTCGTCTCCTTTCCTCCACGTCTTGATCGAGCCACCTCGCAGCCCATGCACGAAGATCAAGTCAATCATAGGCTCCGGAGAGTAATGCAATAGTCGCAGCCCAAGTGGCCCACGTGTGCCTTCTTCCCCATCGCCATCACTGCTTTTGCTTTGTTTCCTCGCCCATGTGCTTGTAAATCGTTTCTTGAGGGATAGTTCCGGCCTGGAGGGTGTCTCTGCTTTGGTGTCTCCGGACCAAGCGGATGCCGATGCTGGCGATATGGATGCGTCGTCGATAATCGCTTCGGGGTGCGCGTGAGAATCGCTCGCCTGAGCCCGAAACGGTCAATATCTGTGAGTCCGATGTCGTTTGAAATGTGGGTTCGCACACTTACTGACATGTTTAGTCCCGCCGAAGAGCGTGAATAGGAGACAAAGTCCCTGGCATCTAAGTTTACGAAGACAGGAAACTCGAGCTTCGGGTCTTGCCGCGGACAATTCGCTATCTAGTCTTGTCTTGGTATTGAACGCCACGGCGGCAGCGGGGATGCGGCGATCTAAGAACCAACATGCGCAGCAAGTTAGGCGTGGGCCAATCGTTCAGGAGATAGGTCGCATGGCCCCCAAAACCCTGGTCTGCGTCCGCGGTTGGTCTCGACTGTCGATATTTTAAGCAACATAATGCATATGAGGGGATAACCTGCCCAAGATTTCCTCTCGCTCATCACTTCAACACCGAGCGTTTCTCACGAAATCGTCGATCGGGCCTCGAGGTTTTTTGCACATTCTACTATCGCTGACATGAGCTGCGAAACGCTCGATGCAGCCATTTTGGCCTGTAAGCAGGGCTTTGCTCCGTTGACATGCTGACGCGCATTTACCGAATCTCTCTGACTCTTCGAATTAGCTTTACCTGCCGGGCACGAAGTCTTGTCTGTCGTTCCACATGGCAAAACCAGGGTAGTTTAATCCTTCGATTAGCTAAAGAGACGCATTTTCGGCTGACGTCGGATTAACAGTGGTCAACAGGCATGCGTGTCGACATTGAAGTCGACGGCGAGGAAGAAGAGTACTTTCTCAAGGTACAGTAGAGCATTTGACGAATTGAGCAAGATCCTTGACTGATGTTCAATACGAAGATTATTGATCGAGCTGATTGGGTCGATATGGCCAGGGCCGAGTATGAGTCCCAGGAAGCCCTTTCAGCCATCATACCAGACAACGTTGTGGCTCCAACTGCCTGGGGTTACTACGAAAACGATAAGACCAAATCCTTCTATCTGACCCGTTTTCGCAATCTGCGGTCTCGACTGCCCCCGCTACCGCAATTCTTAGCCATCGTGAAGAAGCTTCATCAAACATCTGTTTCACCGACAGGCAAATTCGGTTTCCACTGTAGAACTTATTGGGGGCCGCCTGTGATGAGAAATGACTGGACGGACAATTGGGAAGAGTTCTGGGGACGTCAATTTCGCAGCGATATCGCTTATGCTCAACAAGTATACGGCAGAGATGAAGAACTAGACGCGTTGACCGAGGAGTTTATAGAAAAGGTGGTCGCTCGACTGCTACGTCCTTTACAAACAGGTGGGCGCAATATCAAACCATCACTTTGCCATGGCGACCTATGGGATGGCAATGTTCAGATTGATGTGGACACAAAACAAACAATTTTATTTGACTCGTGTGCTTTTTACGGGCACGCAGAAGGCAAGTTTGAAGTTTGCCTAGCGCTCCATACGAGACATGCCATTGACTAATTCTACGAACACTCGCAGTGGACCTTCAAGCAATGGGCGAACCTCGTTACGCTCTCCAAATGGACGCAGTCGACCTATACAAGACTGAAGTTGGTGCATCTGAGCCGAAAGAAGATTTCTATGATCGACATGACTTATACGGAGTGTTAGTCCGTCCTCTGTCGCTTTTTGCGAGACGATGCTGACTATTACAAGTCGGAACGATGTTGTGGTAGCTGCAATATGCCCAGAATGGCACAAGCTCCTTGACACGTATGTTTCAGCCCCAAGTCTACGTTCAGCGAGATACTAAGTCCTCGATACACGTTTCAGGGCAAAAGGAAAAATGAAAAAGCTCCTACAGAAGTTCCCTGACGGTTTTGAAGGCTTTGGAGGTTGAAACGCAAGGGCATTCACCATGAGTTTTTGGCTTGGATGCATAGAGATCGAGCAGTGTTAATTACTGATCTTTTGAGAATTTTTGCTTCGACGACCTCCTCATGGTGGATCTAGGGTCTTATAATGCTTTCTTTATGTCTCTCGGTTACTTGCTATTGAAGAGATTCAAACGTTTCAAACTCAAATAAATGCTCGTAGTGAGAAATTTAGCTGTACCTCATACATGGTTCCAATATGATTTAGAGTGAGCTTCGCTATAGGTGTCTGTTTCCCAAATCGAGGAGAAAGCTATAATCCTTTTCCGTCACTTTCGCCTTCTTAAAATCCCTGTGATTTCCTATGTTGGTAATTGGCTGGAGAAATCATTTGCCGGCCAGTCACCTTGCATGGCCACATGTTGCTAGCGCTCTTGTGGATTCATTCACCGCGGCTGGATTTCCCCCTCTCCTCAATCCATGACTTGCATCCGGAGAGCAAAATACCGTCATTCGAACTATGAATACCATGGCTATTTCAACCAATCATGAATTGACCAAAGGGCAGAAAACGCAGGCTCACGCAAGTACTGATGACCACTCGAATGGTGTCGATAGCGAGAAGAAAGCCGAGGTGACCGAGAACATTGCACCTGAAGTCCCCCACTCAGCACCGTATTCTTTATTCGACCCGACACAAAAAGGATGGATTCTGTTCATCGCTGCTTGGGCTGGATGGTTCTCAACAGCCAGTAGCTTCATCTACTTCCCGGCAATACCGTTTCTGGCTGGTGATATGAATGTTTCTGTCCAGGACATTAACTTGACCGTCACCTCATACTTGATTGCTTCCGGAATTTTCCCTACTGTAACGGGCAGTGTTGCAGATGTCTACGGACGCCGTTACACCCTCATAGTCTCACTCATTGTCTACACTTTGGTCAATATTAGTCTTGCATCACAAAGATCGTTTGCGGCTCTATTTATGTTGAGGATGCTCCAGAGCGCAACAATTTCTGGTAACATCCATCTGAAGCTTTTCACAAAGTCCAAATACAAATACTCACTTTTCACAGCGGGATTTTCGATTACATATGGTCTTCTTGGTGATCTTACGACACCGGCGGAGAGAGGAGGCTACACAGGCGTGGTATCCATCTTGTATGTTCAAGTCCGAGTAAAGTACAACGAGCTCTGGGTCTGTATTGACTCAAAAGCCTCAACACGCCCCCCAGTATTGCACCAATGATAAGCGGACTGCTTCTGATGAGATGGCCCTGGCCATCTATCTTTTGGTTCTTGTCTGTAGCTTCTTTTGCTGCACTGGTATCTATTGTGCTCTTCCTTCCTGAGACTTGCAGAGTAATCGTTGGCAACGGGACTTATTCCGCGCCAAAATGGAACCTTCCGTTGTTTCACATGCTCTGTCCAAGCAAATTGCAGCCAACAGCAAGCCGACGGAATCAGGCACCGGGCCTTCGCGTGATTCTTAATCCGCTCTCAGGCCTTACCTTGCTCAGACACCCAGCGACTTTAGTTGTATCTTTATGTTATGGCGTATACTATACGGTGCATAGTTGTTTGCAAGCGTCCTTATCAACTATGTTTGTCGACATCTATCACATTTCAGGCCTTAAGGCAGGACTGATATATATACCATTCGGGGTTGCTTGCATGATAGCATCTTTCGTCGCCGGTATGTGATGTTCGCATTCAGCTTCGATTGAATTCTCATCTCATATTTTGTGCTGAAAACCCCCATCTTAGGACAAATCGTTAACCGAGACTACCGCATCACGGCTAAATCACAAGGGTTAACAATAGATCGATCGAGGGATGATGAGCTTGAAGCCTTTCCTATCGAGCGTGCCAGGCTCCGGACGCACAAGTACGCGGTAGCTATATGTGCGCCCTTGGTTATCGCATACGGATGGGTTCTTCAGTTGGAAGTGGTATGAGACACTCATTCTCACGCTTCGATATAGCTGATATATTCTTCAATAGACCATGGCTGTGCCCCTCATCCTACAATTCTTTATCGGCTTTACAAATCAGGTTCTGTATACCGTAAGTCCAATTTCTTGAAATTCATCGAGACAACAAAGCTTGAACGAATGAATAGTTCACTGATGTATCAATAGTCACTGAACACTTTGCTCGTCGACTACCATCCGGGCCGCTCAGCATCGGTCCAAGCTGCCAATAATCTCGTCAGGTGCGAGCTGGCTGCCCTAGGCCTGGCGGTTCTAGATGTCATGATCAAGAGAATGAGTCCTGGTTGGTGTTTCTCAGTGTTTGGCATTCTCCATGGCGTGACACTCCCGGTATTATTTATGTTAGAGCGGCGAGGCGTTTCCTGGCGCCAAAATCATTAATGATATTTCTGGACTTCAGCTCTCGAACTGACTCCCATAAGTAAGGTGCAATCCATAATAAAGAGATGTATCCAACTAGAGATTCAGAATCGCCCCCGATAGGTGAAATAGTCGCTGTCCGCTTGACGAAGGTTGCATATAGTCATTGTAGGCATTCCTTTGTCCCGGTCATTCTCCATAAGTTCATATATCAGGAAATTTATCTGGAATGACTTACTCAGACGTGTTCATACATAGATTTTCAAATACTTGATGACAAATACGTAAGAGATCAAGCAAAAATGGAATACGTGGCGGGTGTATGAGTCCGCAATGCCCAATTTGACTGCATACGAAAGTGATCAAGTCCGAGTATGACATTACCGATTTCACTCCGAATACTCCGGCGTTCGCATCTAATAGTAGAATCGTCAAGAGCCCTAGGCTGGACAGGGAATTTACGGAAAGCCCGCTCCTTGTGACTATGTGTCTACATGGTCTGATCAAAATGCGATGTGCTGGGGAGAAGCCTGAAAGCACTTAACCCTTTATCCAAGAACGGTCTTCGCGCGGTTCATCCATCGAAGCTCTGTCGGGACAGCGCTCTGTACGATTATGAAAATGGGACAGCTAAATCAGGAAATATCTGGCAATTCAAGAACAGCCCACCTTGGGATAGTCGTCTAGAGCAGCCTCTTGTTAGCGACTGCTCTCACACTGGTTCGATCACATACACGGGTCTGTTTTACTGATCATCCGCCCTGGTTATCAAGACAGCAATAGTGCGACATCCTCACCGATAGCGCAATGTCTTCACATTCACAGTGATATTAATTACAGATCCCTGTCAGTAAAGTAAGGGGAGCAAGACCGGCTGGGGTCAAATATTAGCCCTTGATACTTCATATTACATTATGTCAGCAAATGCTTACCGCAAGACAGGCCAGCTGCCTGTCGTGTCTCATCCCCAACACCTCTCATTTACTCCTTTGATTGTTTTACTACCTCATTATAATCCTTCTTTTCTTGTTGAAGGTTTTCACTTGTCAACTCACTAAAAGTTAGGAGTGTACCGACATCAAGGTTTCATTCTTTCGATTCGGCCGCGTCTGAACTTCCTCACGTCAATTATGGATCTGAGTGCCATTCTCAACGATGACGACGAAGATCCTCTAAGCAAGGGAGAGACTGGACGAGGGATAGAGACTAACCAGAGTCTATCACGCCTGCTTCGCTTGCCGGCCGAGCTTCACGGTCCGATCATATCCAATTTATCCAACCAAGATATCAAGAGCCTCCGTTCGACGTGCTCCTTCTTTCACGGCATCGCACGCTTACGTTTGCACCGCATATTCCTTTCCGCCCATCCGCGTGACATCCACGTCCTGCGCGCTGTCGCTGACAGCGACACATTTCGCCCTGGCGTCACTGAGCTGATCTGGGACGATTCGCGCCTGAGCAACTCCCCGCGTTTGGCGCAGGCGTACGATGAGAATGAAGATGATAATTCCGAGGCGGAAGACAACGACGACGGCCAAGGGGTCCCACGATGGTTCACCAAAGCGTGTGATGAGAATGTAGACGAGCTCAACAGCCGCAAGGGCCTGGACGCCGACCGCCCCGAGCACGATGCCCGGGCGCAGCAGCTGAGCGCACGTCTCCCAAACGTCGCATGCTGGGCACATTACCAGGAGCTGCTCCGCGAGCAGAACACCGTCCTGGCATCCGGTGCCGACGAGGCTGCATTTCGTTATGCGCTGCAGCGCTTCCCATCCCTCGAGCGCGTCACAATCACGCCGGCTGCCCACGGCTGGCTGTTTAACCCCCTCTATGAGACACCCATGATCCGCGCCCTGCCCTACGGGTTCAGCTACCCAATCCCTCGCGGGTGGCCCACGGCTCCAGAAGGCTGTTCGCCACACAAAATGCGGCCCTGGCCTGCTGACGGCGACGACGAGGCGTACAAGGATCAGTGGCGCGGCGCCCGCGTCGCCCTTCGCGTGCTGGCCGAAGCACAGACAGCACACAATGTCACAGAGCTCCTCCTCGACGCTCACGACCTCGACACGGGCCTGAACTGCCGCATCTTCGAGCACCCGGCCGCAAGCACCGAGTACGCCCACCTAAGCACCCTGTTGCGCCGCCCGGGCTTCCGCCGCCTGGACCTCGCGCTTGCTGTCGGCGGCCAGGAGCATCTGGGGTGGTCCGCCCTGCGCGGCGGCCACCTGCGCGATGCGCTGGCAGGCGCCTCTGAACTGAGGCACTTCAAATTGCGCACGAACGTATGGCCGGACCCGGACGCGCGTGCCCTGATCCGCGGCAGCGGCGGCAACGCAGAGCACCACGTGCCACTCGGGAGCATCGTGCCCACTGACGCATGGGCCGGGCTCGTCCACTTTGGGCTGTCGGGCTTCCTCGTCACGCAGGAGGACGTGACCGCGCTGCTGAGGGCGCTGCCCGGCTCGCTGCGATCGGTCGAGCTGAGCTTCTTGCACTTCCTCGACAACGGCGGCAACTATCGGGGCCTGCTTGAGGAGATGCGCGACACACTAGGCTGGCATGAGCTGGAGGTGGCTTCCAGGCCGGCTGTGGTCGTTGGACACACGCTGATCGTGCCGCGATGTGGGCGGGCTGTGTGGGTCGACCGCGAGGCCATGGGAAGGTTCTTGTATAGCGATGCACCGAATCCGTTTGGCCACGAAGATGGATTCGCACCGAACCAGGTGCTGATGGGGAACGGGATGGGTGTTGAGCGAGACGCGTTTGACCCAAGTCATGAGCGGCCGTACGTGGATAATTTTGCGCTGACGCATCTGGGTGTGGTGAAGAAGGCGCCGTGGCTGGAATGAGCGGGACGAACGACGAAGATGCTTAGGGTATTATGCCGCCATCGGATCGACAATAATACTAATATGTTGCTTATGAATACACTTAGAGAGAGAGAGCATAATAACGTCTTGGAGGAGGCTAAAAGCATGAATTTCTTCAAATAAAAACACACAAATGCAACATGCAGTCCTTGTGCAATCGACGCACTTCTCTCTTCATGTGTGGTATATTTAATTTAGCTTCGGAAGGATTTGGAGCTGACTTCAGTTTCAAACCTGGCAAATGCTCTTCCTGTAAAGCTTGTGCTTTCAGAGAGACGAGTATGAGGAGGATCAGTCACCAGTAACCTCCTTGGCTGCATAATGAAGCATCAGTATGATGCCTCTCCTCGCGGTCAAGCAAAGAGAATCATACCTAAGTATCTCCAATAGCTCCAAGCGCAATACTCCGCGTCGTACCATTAAAATCAATATTCTGAGTATCTTGTATTCTGACTTCGCGAAATCATGTGAATATAGTCCATCCTAGCGAGTCTCTCTATGACCATCAACCTTGAGTATGTCAGGCACAAACCAGACTATTGAATTAGCATGATTGAGCCTCCGTGTAGAGTGACAGCCAAAACTACTATGTAATAGCGTAGTGCAACCCATGTGTAATCTTATTCCCGTGGAAATGAATAGTCGATGCAACCTCGGACCGCGTGGACACGCAGTTTCTGTGAAACCACCGTCTCACGCAACATCCCATACATCATCATGCCACCGGCTCATCGACAAGCGTGCGCAAGAGCAATCTTGGAAACTTGCTCAGTAAGAGCAGCTATACTTGGTAGCACCAATTCCAGACATTCTCACCACCCTCATCACAGCACTCTTCATTTGCGATCATTGCACGCAAGTGCTCAGGAAGTGGGTCACCGGAAACCGGCCAAGAGATGTTCAGTGGATCTCAACCAGAGAAGTGGCTCCAACCGAATCCTACAGTTGGTAGACGATGCATCCTTTTGCGGACTCTTGAACCCTTGCGTGGCTTCAAATGGTCTTCAGGATACTAGGCAGTCCAGCCGATCTACCAAACTTAAAATAATCAGTACACCTCGGCTTCTTTCTCATCCCAGCACCCCAATCGCGTAGTCCTTCAATTTGAAAGCGTCGAAGCCTACCCTACCTGGCAGCTGATTCGACTCAACACCAAGCAGCCATCCTTCTCTCTTCTGAAGCCTGCCGATAAGAAGCAGAAGCAGCTTCACAATGGCAAATATAAGCAAATACCCCTTGGTGTCTTACCAACCCTTGCGTTTCCTCTACCAGCTCGCCGCGGCAGCATCAATAATAGCACGCCTCCCCTTCTGGATCGTTATTGGACTTGTCCCCGCTCTACGGCCCAACAGGCAATGGTCACTCCTCCAGACCGTCACGGCGCGGCTCCTCCGTTGCTCGCTAGACATGGACTCAGTCATCGGCCTCGGTGAAAGCGAGACCCAGTCGCTCGCACCACCCCGGGGGGAAGGCGACCGCTTCGAAGTGATCCAGCCCTTCGAGGCAGACCTCTACACGGGGCCCCTAGCCTCAGACCCCTCTGTCACCCCGGCTCCAGTCGGCGCCGCCTGGCGGCCGGACCCACCCCCATCCCCGGCGGGCCTGAAGAAGGTAGTGCTGCACATCCACGGCGGCGCCTTCGTGCGCGACCACCCACAGACGCCAGCATCCGGGTTCCTGAGCAGGACGCTGATCGACGTCGCGGGCGTCGACGCGGTCCTCGCGCCGCGGTACCGCCTCTCGGGCCACGGCGGGCAGAACCCATTCCCGGCGGCGCTGCAGGACGCGCTGACGACGTACCTGCACCTGGTGCGGCGGCTGGGCGTCGACCCGGCCGCCGTGACGCTGTCGGGCGACAGCGCGGGCGGCAACATCGCCGTCGCGCTGCTGCGGTACCTCGACGCCTTTGGCGGCGCGCTGGGGGTCCCGCGCCCGGGCCGCGTCTTCCTCATCGCCCCCTGGGTCGCGCCGGCCGCGTGCTTCCCGCGCCGGCCCGTGGGTGAGCTGGCCGTTGAGGAGATGCCGCACTATGGCTCGGATATCCTGCCGTCGTCGTTCCTGCGCTGGGGAGCAAAGACGTACGCGCCTGGTGGGGACGTCGAGGCCTCCAGGGGCAACCCGTATATTCAGGCTCTGGGCCACCCGTTTAGGGCGGGCGTGCCGGTGCTGGTGAGCGTGGGCGAGGCTGAGATCTTATCGACGGACGGGACGGCGTGGGCGCGTGAGATGAGGGAGTTTGGGGGTGGCGGTGTCAACCACATCGAAGTCTATCACGAGGAGAACGCGCCTCACGATACGCTGCTTATTGGGGACGCGCTGAAGTGGGAGGATAGTGCGAGGAAGGTCGCTGCTAGGATTGGGGAGTTCATTGAAAACAACTAGATAGTGCGTGTATCCGAGAACATTGAGGCTGGACTTCTGCTTGCGGATGGGACGAGGCTGGGCAGGCTGGGCCAGTGACAGACATATCTGCACCTCTGGTCACGTAATGAAGATAATCTTATACGTCGGGGGTTGGTGCACTGAATATTCGTCAACATATGTGTGAGAACTTCTCAGCTTCGGCTTCGACGGCACTAATCAAAGCTTGTCCAGAGAGATCGAGAAGACTTCATGAGAAGACTCCATCCGTGCCTGGGCTCGTTCCAGTACCTCACCATCAAGAATACGAAATTGAGAGCCATCACAAACAAAGGATATTGTGTGGAGAACAGGAGCCGAAAAGAGAAGCAAAGGTGAGAGACAAGAGAAAGAAGCCCAATATTCGATGTGCCCAGCAGCCACTTGGCCTGTTTGAGATCCGTAGCATACTTGCCACGGCTTGGAATCCGTAATATAATGATCCACGAAAAGCAATGTGCCTTAGAAAAATTATCAATCTCAGTTTACCGGACTCACGCTCAATCACGTATGTCTCGTTCTCTGCAATCGTGTCTCGAGAGCTACACAAACAAGGTTGGCTAAATGGGATGACGTCCAAAGATAGGACAACATAGTCAGCCTACCTAGCCACAATCACACACCAACATGTCCCCCACCCCCACCTCCACTCCGGAAAAGGAAGCAGAAAAGAGATGAGCATACCACCAATAATCAAACAAAATCCCGTGATCAAATGCACAGTCGCATGCGCGCCTTCCAAGGAATCAATGTCCCCGGCGAAAGCAAAACGGCAACGACAAATAGCAGAGGGCAAGGGCCGACTGGGTGGTGGCCGAAATGACCCCTAGCGGCGATCAACCCACCACCCAGACCGAGAGGACATTTGATCTACACAGAGGATACGGGATTATCACTGGCTCGATCCATGTCCCGCATGGAAGCTTAAACCCTAAAGACGCCCAAGCTGATCGACCCTAGGGCTGGCCGTGAGTCTGCTGTATGTCTGCATGTCTTGCCTTTTTCCTTTTCCCCGTGAGTGGGTGGGTGTGGGCTGGACCTTGCTGATCATGAGGACCCTGCTGCAGCCTTGAGCGGATCACCCACCTGTGCGTGACGGTGTTGGGAGGAGGGTGGCCGGTGAGGTCATTGGCTGATACCAAGTGCCATGAGTCGACAGACAGTGTGTAGCTTGGCGCTAGGCCTGGCGCGAATTCCAGGGCTGTTCGACGAGCTATTGTGTGCTTCTCCGAGCACTTGGGACCTGATGATACCCAAAGCAAACTAGGAGCCGAGCCGTTGAAGCCCACCGGCCGGCGCTGGCTGGTAGTGCGGTCGAGGCCGTTGGGAGAGCACTAGCGGGCGGTGGACGGCGCGGACTCTTAGCATAATCGTGCTCTTGCAGATCGGGGCTTTACGGCCTGCCCGGCAGTTGCTCCCCGCCCCCAAATCCCGCTGTGTATCTCGCTGTGCCGGCCTTCGTATGCTGGGATCTACGCTGCTGCGAGTCGATGATCTTGCGGCCTTATACACAATACCTGTTCTAATCTAGCAGATTGGTGTGCCCGTTGGGGCCGGCGGGCTTCCCATTCCCTCTGCCACCAATGGAACTCCATCGCCGATATTGATGGGCCCGCAGTTGGCTGAGATCGATCCGGGTTTTCCGACAGGGGACTTCGCTCTGGGCTCGGCCGGGGCTCGGATCCATCGACTCTCCTAACCCTTGTTGATAATCTCGCTGGCATGATTAAGGGCAGCGGACAGCTACAGGTCATGTGTATAACCGTGACACCTTTTGCTGGGCAACTCCGCAGCTCGCTTGCGACGCCGTCGACTCTCCGACATTTGGACCCTTTTCGTCTCTTGAGAGAGGTCTGACCGTCTACGCGTTGGCATTGTGGGCGTTGCTTCGGTCGTCTTGACTCGAAGCGAGTGCGATGCCAAGGGTGCTTGATCCATGAAGAAACGTGGATACGGGAGGGTATATTAAACTCAAGCCCATATCCCAGGTGGATACATTGCGTTATCGGTCACAGGCCACACAGTGTCCGACCCTTTCTTCAGCGCCCTAATTGAGTTGTCAACAATTAACACACAAGAATGGTCGGCGGTCTAGGGTCAAGCAGCCACGGTTGTGAACCCCGCAGGTGTTGTCTAGACAAGAGTGCATTCAGGGCTCCAAAATCAGCGCAACAATGTGGAAAGGCAAATAAAAAAGCCTTTCGCGTTTTTGAAGTCTCGCTGGGGCCTCCAAAGGTAGCGTGGCCACAAAAGCGGAACGTCTTCTTGCTCAACTCCTCTGCCAAAAATCCAATGACGAACCACTGCGGTGAAGCATCACAGACACTTGATGGCACTGACACATATGCTGGAGAGCTCCTGCAGAAGCCGTAGCTCTGTGCTGCCTTGAAGGTTTCAAGGGCTGGTATGTACCCAGTTCTAGAGGCTGGAACACAGGAACCCAGCGACGCGGGGAGCTTGAGTCTGTATCAGATACATAAGTGCCCGAGGGTGCGGCGGGCATAGCACCAAACAGCGCCTGGGAGGTGAAGATCGTGATGAATGATCGACCCCACTAACTTCCTGATCCGAACAAGCCCTCGTGGTGACCCCGTAGCCACGTGTGGCCAGGGAGATTGGGCAGTCGGCGGAAGTGAGCGAGAGACGGATGACGGTGATCTCCGGACGAGCAGAATGTCAAAATGTTGGACGATGAACGCATTTGCTGGTGGAAACGGGTGTCAACTGCCGAGATGGGTAGTGGGACATTTGTTCCCAAAGAGGCGGTTTTTTTCTTTTTCCTTTGTTGCCGCGACAAGAGCGAGCACCGTGAGAAGTGAGACGCATGGGCAAGTAAACTACAGTCCTCGAACAGGCCTGCTGTGATGCTAGCTGCATGCAACGTGCATGCAGCTGATGCCCACTCAGGAGCTCAGTCGGTGCAGTGATTGGGCAATTGATGGACTCCATGTCGTGCGGTCGCAGATGTCACTCCCAACTGGAGCTCCAATGGCACTATAGCACAGGGCAAGTGGCTTGGCCTTGAGCCCTCAAACCCGTCACTTGAGAGCAATTGGAGCTCCCAGTGATATCACTGCTGCTGGCGCGAGATGGAGAGCTTCAATGCTAGCAAGCATTAAACACATTAGGAGACTAAATGCCAGGATCGTAGCAGGCGGCGGCGCATTTCGCAAACAGCAGACCTGAGGGTCTAGGTCCGCTGCTTCGGCAATCGAGTTTCCAAGCCAGCACCAGTGCCAATCTCGTGCTGATCCCTTGTTGACAGGCCAGGGGGTAAATTGTAAATTGCAGGCGAGGCTGTATGCGGCAAGAGAGCGAAAGTGGCAGCACGGGCTGTTGTCGACAAGCAAGAGGATGCCACGATGCCACCTGAGACTGGATGGAGCCAGTTTCACCGTCTGGACACTCAGGGTGATGACAATGATACTGTACGGACAGCAGACTGTAGACAGCAGACATCAGTGCTGCTGGGCGTGAGTCAGGGCTCACGTGGTTGAGGAATTCATCTAGAAGGAATCTTAAACGAAAGATAAACAAACGTGGCACGGACACCTCGGCGTGGCGAGAGGGTGATTCTCACCAAGGCAGACTGGGCGGGCTGTCGGGGCGTCAGGCGTGTCGAGGCGCATGCGCATGCGCGAGCCGCGGTGGCCAGAGCTCGAGCTCGAGCTCCCCGAGCTCATGGTCGAGGGTCGGGGGGCCCCTTGGCTGAATGGAGCGGGAAGGGGGGAGCAGACGCCATGACGTGCCCCGCTGAGCCTGTGAGTGGGCCTTGCATCTCATCAACATGGGACGAAGTCATAGCTCGAGAAAGCATGGCCTGTGTGTGCAGTGCTGTGAGAGGTGGGCAGGTGGGCAGGTGGGGAGGAGTGGAGGGTGGTGAGTTTGGACGAGATGGTTTGGTCCGAGCCTAGTCGAGGTTGTTTAAGCCCTGCCTCTTCTTTGGTGGTATCTGGGATGTGCATGATCTCCAGATCCAGGAAAACTAAAACGGCAGAACAGGCACGGCTGGAGACAAGATTGGACAAGCTTGGACTGAAACAGGGCGTCACCTTGTTGGCACGTTATGGTGTGTACAGTGTGATTCATGATGGAGATGGATTTGATGATGAAGTTGTGTTGTTGATGATGATGTTGTTGTTATTCATGGTTTAGGTTGGATTAAGTTGGGTTGGGTTTTGGTTTGGTTTGGTCCGGGGAAGAGAGGGAAGCCAGTTCACGCCGCTAGCCTTGGTACCGAACCGTTTGGGACAAGATAGGACAGGCAGGCGAGCTGGGCGGGTTAACCTGTGGCCCAGGCTATGGGGACGACTTGGTCAGCAACTTGGTCAGCACCGGTAGGAGTAGTAGTAGTAGCAGCACCAGCAGCACCAGCACCAGCACCAGCACCGAACTGCTGTGCTGGTGCTCGTGCTCGTGCTAAACTGAGCGGAGCGGAGCTGAGCTGAGCTGAAGCGGTCGTGGTTGAAGCAGCCGTTGTCAATAGTGGATTGTTACCAGCTGGAGCATCAAGCATTCACAAACACACAGCACCTAGCACACAGTACTGTAGTACGTGCAGTGGGTAGTCTACCAGGGTAGCCATTTGGCCCACTCACACTATATCTGCATCCTGCAGGCCCTAAATTGGCTTCGACCGTGCGCATGGGTCCGTCTGCCTTTCCGAGGCATATCTCTCTCTGCCTCTCCCTTCTCTCTTTGCAGTGACGGTGACGGCTGTCGCATCGTCGGATGGGGCCTCGTCTTCCCTGAAATCTCGACAATGGGGCCCCGGCAAGGGGATTTTTATCTCCATGTATGACAGTTTTGACACAAGCCCCAGAGCTGTCGTCCAGCATCAATCGATTTCGATTCTGGGGTCCGTCTCTTGCTAGCCGTGGCACCGAGCATGGCATGATCCGGATGACAGCCAGACTTTTATGCGAGCCCTGGGTTAGGCAAGGGGGGAAGAGGAGAGCTAGGCCGTCGGCATGGGGGCCAACAAGTGACCGAACAGAACGTGCATGGCCCATTCAGGCCCGTTCCGTGATTACTGTATTGCGCAGGACCATCCAGTCCAGACTCCAGACACAAGACACAGACGCCAGAGCGCGCAGCCTCCAGGGATCACAGGGATCATGAGGTTCAACCGCCTCAAACGTCTGGATCGAACGTTCTCGTCAAAACAGGGCGAGCGCCAACACCATACTGCTAAGCGACATTGTAACATAACAGTGTCGGTCAGTCCCCAGAATGCGAGGGCCGAGGCAGATGGTGGACGAGGAGGTAGAGGGAGGCAGTGGGAGAGGAGAAAGAAGAAGCAGAAGAGGGGGCCGACTGCCTCCTCTCCCCCCCCCCCCCCCAAAACCAGCCCGGGATCTATCCGTGCTGGGCGTAGCAGTAGCACTTTCCTTTCCTTTCCTGTCCTTGCCAGCGATTCACGATTCACGATTCATCGCACCGTTTCGTTTTGCTCCCCAGCGTCCTGACTGTCTGCCTGACTCCAGCTCACAACAGCGTGTCTTTGTACCCTCGTACCCTCGTTCCTTCGTACCCCCGTTCCCACCGTATCCCCGTATCACTCCCTCCCAGGCAGCCCGTCACCCAAGGTACCTTGGTACCTCCCGCGTCCCTCTCCCATCTCCCACTCTCCCACTCCCGCGGCGCCCACGGCCCACGGACCACCTCAATCTCACAATCTCCTCTCCGTGAACCGTTGCCTTCTACCTTGCCTTACCCTTCCTTGCCTTGCCTTGCATTGCCCTGCCAATTTGGTTTCCACCCCATCCTGAAATAGGTAGTCAAGGTCGACGCTTGCATTTGCCTTGCCTCTGCCTTGCATTACCTTATCCTGCCATGCATCGTCTGCCAGACTTCTCTTCTTTACTACTTCGACTTCGCCTGTGATATTTCTGGCCCTCCTTTCCCTTGGGTAACCACCACGACCGCGAACACGACCACGACCCGACCACGACCTCGACCACGACTTGACTCCACTTGACGTGATCGCCCACTTTGTTATTTGTCTGCTCCAGTCGCCATTCCGACCCCTACACGAAATCAACCAGGGGGTCCTCCGACCTGCGAGTTCGCCATCGATTGACCAGGCAACGTCAGACTCGGCACGACTTGGGGGAAAACTGACCCAGGCCTTTGGTCGCATTGCGCTGGGTATCAAGAGTCTTCAAGGACTCCAGCTTTCCGCGTCGACCCGACCCGATCTGGAACGTCGAGTTTTGGGCTTGTCAGGCCAGCTAGAGCTGAGTTGGCTGAGCCTGTATCTGTTTGTGTGTACCATTTGGCGTCGGTCTCTACGTGTACGGATGTTATGGCGTTGTGCAAGAGTCCGGTTCCTGTAAGTGACGTCTCGTCCCATCTCGACGGGCCTTTCCTTCTCTTTGCCCAGCACTGCCCGCTCTGCCATTCTTTGACTCTACAACCCCCATCGGATTCCCGCCCTCTGTCTGGCTGCTTTCCACGGCCTTCTTTGGCGGCTCTGCTGTCGGCACGTCCGTTCCCTGTCATGTGTGTGTGCGTATGTGCATGTGTGTTTGTGTGACGGCCTCCAGTCCTGCTCCCCCCCCCTCTCCCGACGTGACCACCAATCAACACAACAATCAAGTCCAGGATCGCATGCTTCTTGGCACGCCACCATTAGATTTGCATCTCCTTGCCTCTCTCCTCACGCTGCGCCCCAATCACTGTTTTCCACAACCATACAGCCAACAATTCCGTCAGACGACCCAAGTCTCGATGTCTGTTTCTAACAGTGGCTGCAGTGAGCACCCGCAGACGTTCGTCTGCCCACCAAGGCAATGACGAGCCAAGAGATGGAGCCTGACCACGATCCTCCCCTCCTTCCGCTCCAAGGGCCTCGTATTATGCCCACCGCCAGTATCAAGTCGAGTCCACGGCAGCAAGCGAGACGTCCTCCGCAGAGCTCCTACCAAAAGAAGGATGTCGCAAGAGCGCCTGTCTTCCTGCGACCAGCACCTCGAGATGCGACAAAGAGAACGCGACCTGTTCCGCCCAGGCGCGCTCCTGATCAAAGCGCACCGATGATCCCCGGAAATAAGCCTCGTACGCGCACCATGCCAACTCAGAAGATTAACCCGCTATTGCCGGTGACGGAACGAAAAAGTCAGGAAGAGAAAGCAGGGTCGCGGCGGCCAAGGAAGAATTCAGATGTCGACAGATGGGACATTACGCCCGATGGGGGTTCGGCCGGGCGCGAAGGAAGGCAGTTCACTGTGGCCAATGTCGGCAACAATGGTCGCATATATCTGAGGTACGTTCCAAGTTGTAGTAGATGGCTGGCTCTTCCGGCTTTATTGCCGTCCGAAGAATGCCCCAAGATTGAAAGGCAATACTAGACACAGCCGCTAACCCCAGTTGCTCATTTCCAGGCCCACGGTTCGTCCGGCACATCAGAGACACCCACAGCCTCAATTTGTCTTCCCCATGACTCCCCCACAGACCGCCGGTCTAGGTGCACCAGTGATCGAAGATCAGAAGCGGGAGAGTGCACTCGGCATCGGTCAGCTGCAAGGGTCGCAGTGGACACCAAGTCTTATCCCTTCAACGCCAACAACTGCGCTATTACGTTCTTACTTGGATGATCGAAAAGCAAGTCTGGTAACCCACCGACGTACTCAATCTGACTCAACTATTCACGAATCGAGATCGAGCGTGGCTCGTGAATCCGACCCGGGAGCCTTCAAGATTGTCGTCACTCAGCCAGGCGAGGAACAGAGGCCAAAGACATTGGAAGACTTGGACGCCAATACCTCACCATTCCTCGAGATCTCGATACCATCTTGGAAGCTGGGCACACCGCGGTTTTCGGTCAAAGGCACGCCCTTCATTCGTGGTTCTAGCTACGCGCCGACTGAAGACATCCGGTCGAGTAATCAATCCTTCATGAACCGCTCAGGTGGCATGACGCCACGCTTCACCTCGTCGATGGTTTCTAGGAGGCCAGGTTCCGTCATAGGAGCGCCGTCTCATTTGTCAACCTCACAAAGGCCTGCTTGGCTCGGCTCTGGCCTGTCGCCTCATGATGCCACTCGAGCAAAGTACATGTCCTCGCACGTCTCGATTGAGCCTGCAATGTTCGACTCTCTAACCTTCAAACCGGCCTGCGACAATCCCGCTATCGTCAGGTACTCATCCTTGACTGGAGCCGTGACCGCAGCGACTCCGCCGCGCCTCGTGGCGGAAATTACCTCTCCTACTTTCCTCGATTACGAACTCCTCTCCGACTTCTTCCTCACCTTTCGCGCTTACTTGTCGCCTATGGATCTGCTCAAAATGCTCTTTTCACGGATGCGATGGGCTTTGATGAGAGATGGTGAAGTGGGAGTGGTTGTTCGCGTTCGAACCTTTGTGGCACTCCGGCACTGGATTTTGAACTACTTCGTGGACGATTTTGTTTGCGAGTACGAGATGCGCACAAACTTTTGCAGACTGTTGAACAGCTTGACGAACGACGTGTCACAGGACTCAAAAGGTCTCAGGGTACAGCTTAAGATTCTGGCCGAGCTCAAGAAGTGTTGGAGACGTGTTTGTGCTCAATTTTGGGACGGACCTGAGTCTGAAGCTTCGCTGCCACCGGAGGCACCAATTGCGCCGGGTGGCATACCTGGCCATCGAAACCCCAGCCTGGACCCCGAATTCTGGCAGAGATATCTGGACAATGGTCCACCAACGCTTGATAACATTCTTGCACCGTTGACAAGCAATCCGCCGGATTCAGAAACCAGCTTTTACCGCGACGTTGCTAGGGCTGGTGGTGGAGGGAATGACTTTGGACAAGATCAACGACCCGCGACGCCCGAGAATCAAATTGACAAGAGGAACACGGCTGAGGAGGCACAAGTCTCTCCAACAAGCATTTCGAGCGGGGACATCGTCTCATGTTCCTTCCCAACCAGAACTTTGAAATCTTCGAGTCCCGGTTCCAACCATCACCCTTTGGGTGCACATCCGGTAGACCCGAGCTCCGTTTACAACATGGAGCCTATCGCCACGACTCCCCGTGCCCTTATGGGCAAGCGATTGCGTCCCCAACAATCACACAAGCGTAATGGGAGCCTTTCCGACTCATTGAGGGAACACAACAATACGACACTGGAGCAGCTTCTCCAGCAGAACACGGAAACTCTACTTTCACTGCCGTACGCTGGTAGTTTGGTGAGAGGCAACGTCATGCCACCAGGCCAAGCTTTCGTTGAGATTGTGTCGCCGACCTCTACGAACGGTGCAAGCAGGCAGACGACTGTGTTTCAGCCGTTCCCGGATGATTCTGAGATTGATAAAGCCACGGCGTCTGCAATGTCTGGACAAGGCATGCGAAAGCTAATAGGTGGGGTTCGTCGCGCGCTGAGTACCCGAGGTCAGGATGTATCGCCTACGCAAGGGAATTTCAACATTGCGCCAATAGGACCTCGAGGTGTCACCACAAACAGATTGCCCGGGACTGCGATAGTGCCACAAGCCCGGCCGAGAGCGAGTAGCATGCGACCTATCGTCCGAATTGATGTGCTTGGTGCGGAAATCGTGGAAGATTTCAAGAGAGTGATAAGGGAAGACGCGGCGGCAGAAGCAGCTTTGCAGAGTTTCCACGGCTCCATTCCATCCACTCCGACCACGGTGAGGGCACCTGGGGAAAATGGAGAGTACTCGGTACCGCACATGGAAAGTCTGCGACAAGCTGAACCACAAGACGGTACCCGTCCCTTTAGTGACGGAGGCGTGACCGCCGGGAGCAAATCTATTCTCATCATTGACGACACACTAAGGGTTCCAAACGAGTTCCCCGCAATGACCGGCGCTCTTCCTGCATTTACTCAATCTGTGGAAGATTTCGCGGAATCTTTTATGCCACAAGGAGGCGCAGATCCTACGCCGCCAAGCACACCTCCTGGCCGTATAACAGACACGCCCAGGAGATCTTCATACCTGCTCGGACAGCACGCCCTCCGCTCAACCAAGTCCACAGATGCTTTGCCTCCTTTTGTTCCGGACTTAGACACGCTCGCTGGTGAACAAAGTCACCGGCGATCTGACGATATGGGCAGGCCATCGCTAGATGCTAGACTTTCCTCGTCTGAGTTCCTGCGACAATCATTGAGTCGACCGCCACTGAGTGGAGTTCGCGGGCACGGGCGCCACCGTTCGAGTCGCTCGCTGCGTTCAAACGGTACCATGGGTCTCAGGAAATACGCTTCGTTCCACAGCGGAATGGGTCTTCGCTCAACTATCCGCAGCTTCGACGCGACCACTTACTCTGACAGAGCGTCCATAGAGCAATCTTCCGTGCCGCCGCCATTGAGAGTTCTCCGACGACGTCCAGGCGGAGATCTTAGAGCGGTCAACCGCGTTGGAGACTTGGATCAACATGTGCTGCGTAAGTCGCGCTCTTTGGGGTCTCTTACAACTTACACAGACTCCTTGCGGACCTCGTTCATCCAAAGTCCGGCCGTAACACGTGGCTCCATGGGGTTGATGGACACAGTCAACAGTGACTTCTCTCGTAATCGATCGGAAGCTTTCTCTCTTGGCGTCATTGCAGAGAAACCAAAACGCAGAATATCGCTTCTTAGCACTTCCTCTTCACGGCCCATAATGCGGCCTTCATTTGAGGCTGAGGCACAGAAACTCGCAAACATTCCAGACGATGAAGATGATGGCGGAGTTGAGTCGGCCTTGCTGAAACTTGAGGGAAGATATGAGAGAAGACCGTTCAAGTTGTCTCTGGATCCGACGAGCACCGCTATGTTGAACTTGGAGAACCTTACTCGTAATTCTCCTGGGTCAGAAGACGGGCCCGACTCGAAGGCAGAGAAAAGAAAACATCGACAGGAGCATATTGGGGAAGAAGGCGTCATGGCACCTGCCCCACCTGCTGAGAGCTCTGCGGATGCCTCGGACTCAAGTTCCCTGCGTGTTCCCGAAAAAGGCCGGTCTCTGCGCGATGAGGTCGCATCCTTCCTATCCGATGGATCAGATGGATCATATTTGTCAATCCCTCTGCTGCAACGCGAGGTGGTCGATGACGTCCACAGGAGCCGAGCAGAGTGGACAAACCAGTCCATACTTCAAGATCCCGAAGATGGCACGTCTGCGGACGAACGAGATGAGCGCAAGGAACATGGCTCATACGAGTTCGTCAAGAAGTCTGAAAGCATTGAGAAGATCAAGCCAGGAGACACCATGCCGACACTCAAGCAGCATGACAAAACCAGAGACTCGTCACAGTCTTTTCTGGATATAGAAAGCTCCGAAGATGAATTGTCGTCAGAATTGTCGGACAACCCGGCGGAAGACGATGAAGAACTGGACGCCTTCCCATCTTTGCGGCGTGGCGCCACCCTCACCAAGATCCAAACAAATCACACGGCAAAGTCGTATAAGACGTTTGGGACGCAAACAAAGCATACGGTCAGCGTTGCTTCACCGACCTCGGCCACGGTCCAGACGTATGAAGTGTCACCCGAGACTGCAGATGTTCCAGAGCTGCACAGTGCTCAGATATGGGGCCAAGACAAACAGAGGAAGCCTTTACCTCCCGCACCCGACTACACACCGACCTTCGGACAACCGAACCAGCCTTTGAAATCACCACCCAATCCAGCTAGCGCCAATGAGGCATCGCGCAACGCGGCCACCGCGGTCGAACAAGAAAAGGCTCGGAAGTACTCTGCGCACCTGCCCTTCATTCTAGCTTTCGATTCGGAGATACTCGCCCAGCAGTTCACACTCATCGAGAAGGACGCTCTTAATGAGATCGACTGGAAGGAGCTCATTGAAATGCGGTGGAAGAATGCCGAGAACAACGACTGTCGGTCGTGGGTCCAGTTCCTGCGCGACACAGATGCCCGAGGTGTTGAGGTGGTTATCGCGCGTTTCAACATCGTGGTCAAGTGGGCCGTGTCCGAAATTGTTCTCACCCAGAACATGGAGGAGCGAGCTCGTTGCATCATCAAGTACATCCATATTGCCGCACACTGCAGACGATACCGCAACTTTGCCACAATGAGCCAAATCGCCATTGCACTGACGAGCGGCGAAGTCGAGCGCCTGTCTCAGACGTGGAGGATGGTGCCACCCCATGACATGCGCACCTTGCGCGAACTCGAGGCTCTGATCTCGCCGACTCGCAACTTCTACGCCCTTCGCTCAGAGATGGAAGGTGGAGGCCTGACTATTCATGAAATGGGCTGCATTCCTTTTGTGGGCATCTATACCCACGACCTCATCTTCAACGCACAGCGGCCAAGCGAGATTGCGAGTAGTCCAACGACAGCACCTCTTGTCAATTTTGAGCGGTGTCGAATCGCTGCTGGTGTGGTCAAGACTCTTCTGAGGCTGCTAGAGGCAAGCACCGCATACGCCTTCCAGCCGATTGAGGGCATTACTGAACGTTGTCTCTGGATGAGTGCTCTGTCTGACGAGGAGATCCGGCGGCGATCGCAGCAGCTGCAATGACAAGAAAACACAAGCAACAGCGCAACTCCGCGACTGAACACTTCAAGGTCGAGAATGCCTGCTTCAGTCAAGCGAACTGAATGAAATTACCACGATACCCCTGTATATTGTCTTTCAACCAACGACCGCACATGTTGCTTTTGACGGCACGAAAAGACGTACCCACACTAGATTACGAGTCTGGTATGCACCAACGAGCAGATGCGTACTTCCAGTTGTCTGTACATGACAACTTTCCTCCCTTCGCTATTGGCCGTTCTTGGCCTTTTTATAGTGCGAACTATTATATACCCATTTAGATGAACACTCGGACCGTCGAGTAATTCCTAATTTCTTTAAGTCACGTCTCCCGCTTCGCGTTACGAATTTGCATCAGGAGCAGGAGCAGCAACAGCAGAAGAGCAGCGAGCAAAGCCAGCATTGGTTTCTCCTTTACCCATCCTTGATCGCGACGATCTGATATTTCTTGGATTGACGGATAGAGTTGGCTGCTCCAACAGCCAAAATTTATCAGCCAGCGGGCGAGGCGTCCTAGCGGGAGGGTATATTGCCTGTCCCAGCAGTATTGTAGCGCCAGAGCAAGGGGATGATGCGGTGGTGTTTCGAGATGCATAATTGTTTTTGTCTTTACAGAGCTCTGACATGGATCGAGCTGGGTTCCTTATTTCCTTTGATTTCCCTTTCCGGCATAACGATGGGTGGTGAGGTTGCGGAGGAAGAGCAGCGTGATTCATTCATATACCCCCTTGTTTTCATTTTTCTTGCTTCGGTGAACGGGCGGAGCTGGGCGGTCCCATCTAGGTAGAGGGGCACGCAGGAGGACGGGGAGGTGGACCTGAAAGACAAGGCCAGCGAAGCAGCCGGCTCCTAGGAACACTCTGTCTTGCAGAAACAGGCGCCTGGACCTGACGAATACACGATCATGCCACGGCTCTTTGCCGGGCAAAGCTGACATTGACTGTTCCTTGTCTTAGACTGTCTGTTTCCCCCTAAATCGTGAAAGCACAATTGACACATCGTATTCCCGACACTGCGTCATCGTACATATCTACATGCAATGGAGATTGAACGAACAAAACTTACCTGGCCGAAACGTCCAGGCAGCACTGGCACCAACCGTCATAGAATGAACTTTCCTGCCAATGCCGGGGTGGGCAAGGATCACAAAGTGGCCCTGAGCCTTGTCGAAATCCCACTGAAGCCCAGCCCCAGCCACGACACGAGCCAGACGCGTCTTAGCTGCAGCGAGTCGACGTGTTCTTCACGACTCCACAACGGTGGGCCTGGGCGGATCCATCGCGGGCGGGCGGGTCAACGGTTCCAACAAAAGAAGCCACAGAGCCCAGGCAATGCCAACTCACCGACCCTCACTCGCTCACGACCTTTTCCTTTTTGTTCTCCTGTCTCGTAGTCTGTGAGCGTGTCCTTTTCATATAATCGAGCTGCTTCAGGCTCGACTTTGTCTCTGTCTTTCATGTTCTTGTGCATCTTGTATTTTCACTTGTGAGAGGTCGTGCAGGGAAGAAGAAGAAGTAAGCATCTAGCCAGACAGGCGGAGAAACTGGTCAGGGGAAGTACGGAACATCTTGCGGGTTGCTGCACGACCACCACAATGGCAGGAGACCTCCCTTTGGCGCTACGGCGCACGCCTCGGAGGAGACAGCAGCATGGGGCAGAGGAGGATTACAGGACTCCCGCCGCGGCGTCACCACGTAAATCCTCCCGGTTCACCGCTGCGCGGAAGTCGGTCACAAAGACAACGCCAAGGAAAGTGGGCAATACCGCAAAGAGCAAGACCCGCGTCTCGGACGCTCCTTCTGCTGCTGGGACAGACGACACCATAGACGACTCAATCACGCTCGTCGACGACGCAGACGACAGCATAACGGTCCTGGAATTTGACATCCCCATCGCCTCGAAGGCATCGGCAACAGGCCACACCACGCCGTCCGGGATGGGCAAGAGAAAGAGGCGACCTTCTGTCACCTCGTCATCACCTTCGGGCGGGAACTCGGCCATCAAGAGGGCCCGCCGCCAGCATGGCAGCGACAAAGGCAGCAGCAGCACCAACAACAGCGGCAACACCTCCATAGTTCACGTGCTCCCCCTCCGCACTCAGATCCTCGACGACCACATCAAGCGGCGCATCCGGCGCAACGGGCTCAGCGCAGAGATGAACTCGGCGTACGGCGAGAAGCGCGTCCGCAGGAACAAGACGCTCGCGGAGCTGCGCCGCGCGCGTGATGACCTGCGCTCGCGGGACGCCGAGATCGAGCGCCTGCGGGAGCTGACTGCCATCTTCGACGGCGGCGACCACGTCGAGGACGACCACGACGCGAGCCACGTGCAGGACCTCGAGCGGGAGCTCGCGCGCCTGAGGGAAGAGGTGATGGCCCGGCAGCATGAGGATATTCCGTCGTCGTCGCCGCCTGTCAGGGATGAGGATTGGGACTTGCCGGGCGGGATGTCCGACCGCGACAGCGGAGACTTTGGTCACGGTTTCGATGACGAGTTTGGTGACAGCTCGGTCGCGGAACTGGAGAGCGGCGGTACTCCTGTGCACAACCACCACCAAGCGCTGCCGGGGAGGAAGAAGCCTGCGGTGCTGCATCTCCATGGGCCGACACTCACGCCGCCTAGCACCAGCCCGGCCAAGCTGCCTTCGTCGCCTATGCGGCAAATCCACTCCGGCGGAAGCCCACTGGCGTCGACGAGGACGAGCTCGGGGTGCGATGCTGGTGTGCAGGTCTGGATGTCCGATCCTGGCGTGGACGCACTCCAGGACGATCTGAGCAATCTGCGCTCTGAGATGGCGAGCCTTAACGAGGCATTCGTGGAAAGGGACTCGCTCCAGGCTCGCATAAAGGAAAAGCTTGTGCAGCATCAACTTCCTTCCTCAACTCCTTCCCACGACCACACCGGCGAGGACCAAGACGTCGAGCTTCAGCTGGACATAATTCTCCAGGACCTCACCGAGAAAACAACCCGCCTCGCCGAGCTGTCCTCACTCCTCTTCTCACCACCCACAAACTCAACCACCACCAACATCGACGAGAAGGAAATGACAGCCGAGCTGACCTCAGCCATCCAAAGCGTCCATCAAGCTCTGGAGGACCTCAACCCAGCCTCAGCCCTCCCACAGTCTACCATCGACACCCTCGTCCTAGCCGCCTCGCGCCTCAGCGAGCTAGACACGAAGCTCAAACACCGCACCGCCGAGCTCGAAACCAGCCGCGAAGCAGAAGCCACCCTGCGCGCCCAGCTCTCTCACCGCGAGGTTGCCCTCGCCACCAAGGACGCCCGCGTGACAAACCTAGAGCGCGACGTCTCCCACCTCCACCTCACCATCGAGTCCCTCCGGGACGAGGTCGCAGAGCTGCAGGACACCACGACCACGTTACACGCAGACCTCGACGGGGCGCGCGACAACGCGCTGCAGCAGGACGCGGCGGTGGCCGAGGCCGAGGCGCGGCTGGCGGACGCTCTGAAGCAGCTCGCCTCCCTAGGCGAACAGCTCACCGAGCGGGAGACGGCGCTGCGCGGTCGTGAAGGCGAGGTCGGCGCGTTGCGGGCGGATGTGGGCCGGCTCGAGGCTGCGCTTGCTGAGGCGCGCGGGACGGTTGACGCGCTGCGCGAGAGCAAGAGGAAAGAGCACGAGGCTGCGAAGAACGCAGTTGGGGCGATGCGGGCGCAGATGTTGCGGGCGCTGGCTGTCGGGGATGGGTTCCTTGGTGTTGAGGGGGGTGTTGTTGCGAAGGAGGAGGAGCGGGAGTGTGTTGTTGGGTCGGAGGAGGCGGCGAGGGGCCGGAGGGGGGATAGTGGTCTTGGTTTGTCTGAAGAGGAAGAGGGACCGCAGATTGTGTGATTTTGTTTGCATTGGGTGGCGTTATGGGAAATTCATGGGACGGAGTACATCATTTTTGGGACGCATGAACTTGGAAATTACATGCCAGGGCTATGTAGATATGATGTGCTAAAGCGCAGTAGCCACCCAGTCAAATGTTGCCTGTATGGAGATGAATCCATAGGAAATATGCTCAACGTACTTGACATACGCCTTGATCGAGTCATTTTCACGGGACAGGTACTCGAGGCTTATGAATGTTAGAGGCGAGCCATATATGTCATGTAAAGCGACAGCTTCCCCTTTCGTGCCAAGAGCGCGGCCATGGCCTGCATTATCACGTCTGCGCCTCAAGCCTACAGCAGCGACGCCAAAAGCAATAACGAGTACACTTCCCGATCTTCACCGTCGAGCACGCCGGTCCTAAGGAAAGCCTCAGAATAGTTGACATCGATATCCTCAAGAGTGACTTGTGAGCTTGAAAGGCCTGCTACATGCGTCGGAAGGGACAGCGGCTTGCAACTGACGGTTCACAATCCATTCGCTACCATGAGCCCCATATCCCGTATGCGTCCCAGATGGCAGATTTCACTCCCGACGCCAACAGCTAAGGTCGTGCCTCAAGCTGCCGATATCCTGTCCTTTACGCCCGACATGCAGACCCATCATCTCGAGACCATACAAGCTATTGCCAAGTAAGTTCAATTCTAAAGTCATTTTCATGCCAGGCGCAGGCTCCTCCACAGCTGCCCTGAACGTACGTGCGAGAATTCTATCTTCGATCGCCAAAACGAGGGTGTGGGCAACGCTGTCGACGTCGTGGCCGAAAAGAGCGTCGTGAAGCACTATGCTGGGTTTGAGGGCCATATGACGGGGGTGCTAAGGGCTATGGATGGAATTGCGAAGAAGGCGAGGTCCGGGTTGTCATTGGGCTTGCGAAAGATGAGCCTTCTGTTGGGGCTGCGATCATTGCTCTTTCAGCTGTACGACGGGATTTCTGGTGCTGAGACTTGACCTAGTGTGCGTGCCAGGTCGAGTTCTCTGACTCTTGTGCCTGTGGTGTTTGTCTGGAGCATCACTTTGGTCGGTACGTTAAGCGTAAACCCCACAGCCTGACTTTGAGCTGCTTCCGCCCAAAGAAAGTATACCGTTAATTGAATCAAATCAAGTATACCGCGCCAGAAAGAACGCAGGCTCTGTCACAGGTAATTCAGATCCAACAAAGCTGAGGGTGTAACCGGTGGGCGACTCACTCGTTCCCCTGCGCCTTCTTCACCTGTGTCCAGTCCGAGAAGCATGCCCCTAGACCTAACCTTTGAAACTGCACAGAGAACCACTAGGGTGCTTTATTCGTCCATCTTCGGACGCGCATATGTACGGTAGTAGACTGGACACCTCGAACGGAGTGGATGAAGTCTCGCAACTTGAGTAGTTAGAATCAGAACAAATTCAAGCAAAGGACATGGCATGCATGTGCCAGCCTCGAAGACTATCGCAGGCAACATCCATCCTGTAGCAGGTGGATCATCGTCAACCTTGCACATCCTCGTCCAAGAGAAACCCGTTCCGTAAGCGGCATCACCAGCCCCATTCCTGCCGGGTGGCTCGGGAAGAACAGGAGCGGTTGACTGGCCTTTTTCTGGACCGGCGCGTACATCGCCACGCCGCAAGAAGTCTTGTTGCATCGGCAAACACAAAGAGGAGCCTAACGGATCACTTGATCCTAACGATCCTCGCCATATCGAGCTTCTCGGTAGCCCTACGTCTTGAGCGATATACCTCTGCGCCTTGTGGATGCTCACTCGGAGAGACCCGCAGTTGAAATTACCGCCAGAAGCGTTGGCCGTTCTTCCAATTTGGCTTTGTCCGAGGACAAAGGAGACCAGACTGAGACGTCCAGGGCAAAATGAAGCCTTTTCGGGCAAGAAGCTGCAAAGGAATGACATCGTGGCGGTGGCAGAGGTAATTTCGGTACCATTAGTGAGCCCTTGGAAGAGGCTTGTGCCATCTCACAGTCGCAGTGGGACCAGCGGAGATGTCATCAAGTCTCCACGCGACTCTATACGGGCCGCGGTTGGTTGGCTCGGGACACGAACTGGATGAATTGGTGAGGAATATGATGTCGGTCTTTGTGTTACTTCAAAGCTTGATACCCGTTTGGGAGTGATTATCGGCAACCAGATTGGCGTCATGGCTGTGCGGGCGAGTACCAGCAGACCGTTTGTGGTTGCCTAATGTTCCACAGACCAGGGTGAATGGAAGGATTCTAGAAAAGTTCCACATGCGGCCCTAGTGCACGATGGCAGTGCAGGCCTGTCGCGTGGCAAAGACCAGTGGCCATGGGAGGACAAATCCAGGGGCGTGATTTTGCGAAGGGCGCATGCGAGCCAATTTCCTATGCGGTGGTCATTACTTCAAATTGTTGCAGGAAACGCTGGCACGGCTAGCTGGCATGTCGACACTTCTTGGCATGGGTTGGGGCAAGTGAGGCAGTGCAGGGGTCACGCTGACAACTAAACAAACGCGCCGGCCCTGCATAGCGGAAGCGATCTGCTAACAAGTCGGGCGTAGTTGTCATGGCGGAATGGATTTGAACCGCGATCGAGAAATGCGCTGTGTCTCGATTGGCTCTCCAAAAGCCCAGGAAATGGCTCAGATGGCTTTCCCGGACCGAGAGTTTCCACTGCATACAGGCCTGCGCGCTCTCGTTGCAGGAGGCTAGCCTAGACTGGAGTCTTCATTCGAGAAGAGCCCAGGTGACTGAGCAGACTAATTTGGCCTTGAGTTCCTTGCTACGTTCTTTGAGCACGGTGGGAGCCGCGCAGACGCCCGAGTAAAGTCACGAGGTCGAAGTGGTGGGTGTTCGAAAGTCGCTCAAGGCTTTGTCGACATCTTGACTGTCGTCTCCATCTCCAATTCCGCCCAAGCTTGGGTTCTGTGCGATTGGCGGGGGCGGGTTGTGGATGTTTGAAGGGACCCACGAGTTCCGGGGGTGGCCCATGCAGCAACTGTCAGATTTCCAGACGGGAGTGCCCAAGAAAGCCAAGTATTGAAAGTCTTGGGTTTCATCACTGGTTGTTCGTCACATCCAGCCGGACTTGGATCGCCAGAGGCGCGGTTCGAGGCGGATCGGTGATTGAGGTGGTCAGCATGCCACTAAGATACAGCGGATCTCGGCACGCAGGCGCTTTGGAGGAGGTCGGCCGCGTGAAGAGCCCCGGTGGCACACTACTGCATCTTGGAGGTCCCGATTGGGGAGCTGCTGAGGGCCGAGAGGCGCGGCAGACAAAGTCATGACAGCACGAAGAGGGATTGGCTGGTGTAGTACGCGACGCAAACTCTGGGGAGGCGAGGGGAGGGGCAGGGGAGATGAGAGGAGAGCCTAGAATGTCGGGTGACACATTGTTGAACTCTGATCTGACTGAAAGCTATAACGAAGCTCCAACCTGAGTAGCGAGCTGGCTGAAACAAGAGATGGAAGCTGGAGAAGCCGAGCGTTGGTGTTGGTGGATTATTGTCAAGTGTCGAGGATGACCAGAGAGGCACCCGTGTCACCCACTAATGACAGCGACGGCGATGGCGATAGCAATGTGACGGTTGAGATGATTGTGTTTCGGATGCGCCCTGCGAGTGTTTGAAGGAGTCGCGCAGTCTGGCAGTCGAGGGCGGAAGCAGACGAAGCAGACCAGTCAATCGGTGATGTCAGTCGACCCTGGCCCCTGCTCCTTCCGCACTTCCCACGCTGCTGCTCCTCCTTCCCCAGCCAGCGCAAGCTAGGACCAGGACTAGGGACCAGAGCAGGGGCCACCCACCTGGCACCTCCTTCTGCACCTTTTGACGAACCTCTGCGAAGCTGCAGACCCGACGCCCCGCATGGCCCGTTGTTAAACACTCCACAGCCCGCCCTTGGCGACATCCTAACACTGGGGAATGGGCCCACCTAAGCTCCCAAATCCTAGGTACCGCACCCGCAACTGCACCACCACCCCTGGCACCCGCCAATACGCCAGCAGAAACCACGCATGGGTAGAGCTCGCCCAGAGCTTACCTACAGTACCCTGTAACTGACAGGCTAGTAGGAAGAGGTCACACAGGTCACTTGCTCATCCAACTCCTCTTTGCACAGGCACACAGCTGCCACACGCGGCAGCAGAGGCTGTCTGCCTCGCCGCACGCATTCCCATAGATCCATCATCGTGACTCTTTCCCACCCACAGTAAGCTCACGGAACGGAAGCGATCAATACGGGAAGCTGTCTCGTCGTCGCCTCTGGTCTCTTTCTCCTCCCCCCCTCCACTCCCACTCCCACACCAGATCGCCCCAAGTGTGTGCGACCTTCCTCTTCCTGGGTCAGTGCTCAAAAGGATAAATATTGCCGTCACATCCTCTCTCTCTCTTTTTTTTGTTTGCGTGTTTCGCCCCCCTCACCACCGAGATCCATCACCCCATCTCGTCCCATCCAATTACCAACACCCGCACTCACACCCACACCCACACCCAGGCCGTCGGAGACTCAGCTTCCAGGAGTCTATTACCCACATACTAGACCCCTTAGTGCCCATACCCATACCCAGGGTCGCTTCTTTTAAATGTGAGACATCCCCAGCAATCCCAATATCGAGCACGCCAAGACCATCATCCGTCCTCGTACATCGCTGCCACATACATCAAAAGCGGGACAGACGTGTGCGGGTTGTTACTCGGCCAACCTCAAAAGACCCAAACACTAACAATTCGCCTGCTACCAGCCAGCGTCGTCTCTCGGTCGCCACCACTGACACGGCATTCAGATAAACGAACAGCACCTACTGAATACTGCTATTGCTCCAGGAGCAACACCATCAAGACAACATGAACGCCCCATCCACTCCAGGGTCGTCCAAGGCCCCCGAGACCAATGGCGTCGGTGCACAGGGCTTTCGCCCACAGGTCAACATGGTCGTCCAGCCACCACGCCAGGAGGACCTCCAAAAGAGCTACGCCAGCATCGTCGGGACTGACGCCGATGCCAAAGGCTGGTACGGCAGCATGAGTAAGTCTGCCCACCTCCAACAGCCACTCCTCGCTTCTCCACTGCAGTCGATGCTAACGGCCATCGCCCCCTGCTAGTCAATACCCTTGGTTCCTGCATGGGAACCCTGGGTGCTATTCCGTGCTGCATCTGTTGCCCCAACCCGTACAAGAACGTCAGCCAGGGCAACGTTGGTCTGGTCACAAAGTTCGGCAAATTCTACAAGGCAGTCGACCCTGGCCTGGTCAAGATCAACCCCCTGTCCGAGCGTCTTATTCAAGTCGACGTCAAGATACAGATTGTCGAGGTCCCCAAGCAAGTCTGCATGACCAAGGACAACGTCAACCTGCACCTCACCAGCGTCATCTACTACCACATTGTCAGCCCGCATAAGGCCGCTTTCGGCATCACCAACGTCCGCCAGGCCCTGATCGAGCGTACCCAGACCACCCTGCGCCACGTCGTCGGTGCACGCGTTCTGCAGGATGTCATCGAGCGCCGTGAGGAGATCGCTCAGAGCATCGGGGAGATCATCGAGGATGTCGCCGCAGGCTGGGGTGTGCAGGTCGAGAGCATGCTTATCAAGGACATTGTCTTCAGCCAAGAGCTGCAGGAGTCGCTGTCTATGGCTGCTCAGAGCAAGCGTATCGGTGAAAGCAAGATCATTGCCGCTAAGGCTGAGGTTCGTCTACAACTCCCGCCTCTAGCTGTCCCGTGGCATGCTAGTAGAGTGCTCTCGTAGACACTTAACTAACGTCTCTTCTCCCAACTATAGGTCGAGAGCGCCAAGCTCATGCGTCAAGCCGCCGATATTCTGTCTTCTGCACCCGCCATGCAGATCCGCTACCTCGAGGCCATGCAAGCTATGGCCAAGTCGGCCAATTCTAAGGTCATTTTCATGCCAGGCGCAAGCTCCTCCTCCACAGCTGCCATGAACGCTGTCGTCAACGACCCCAAGGCCATCTCTGGCGAGCAGGGCGAGAGCAGCAGCGGCAAGAATACCTACCATGACTTTGGAGGTGGGGACCCTTCCTTTCAACAGGCCATGAACGCTCGTGTCATTGAGAACATTTAAGTTCTAAGCCATGCTGACCAACACCTGCCCCGCCTGAAGGCTGGTCTACTTGAGTTTGCATAGCTTATGAGTGTACGATATAATCCCGCAAAAAGTTGAACGGGAGAGAATGACGTGGACGGTTCAGGGGATTCTCAAGAAGGAGATTGCCAACTCGGATACCCCCGTTGACTGATGATACCATGGGGATGGAGAACGGCTGTGCTTTTTGACATAGGATACCCCATTTTGGTCTTTTTTCTGTTGGCTTGCTGTCTCGGTGGTTGATACCTCTAGGTTTAATGATATGACGACATTCGCTAATAAATTACATTCTCTAATACACTCTAACTTCTAACTGAAGTAACTCGCACGTAGCTATGTATCACATACACTGTTGGAACAACACCGCCACACTCAAGAAAAAGTGCGAACGACATCGCGAAGCCCCTGGTGGCTTACTTTCTGCACAGAAGGTCATCCAACAGGACAATACTATATAAGAGATCATTCCAGGAGAGGTCATCCAAGAGAGATTATCCCCAAGGAGGTTATCCCACGGAGGTTATCCCACAGGAAGGTTATCCCAAGGGAGGATATCTCAAGAAAGGTTATCTATGAGAGATCATGTTAGCACTGGTTCCTATGGCTGGTTATCCTACGGCTCCCCCTTCTTTCACATGTCACAGAGATGCTATGGCGGCCGAGAGTAAGTTCGTTCTTCTTTACTGGTTGTCGTCTTGGTCAAGTGAGTATCCTTGGGGACATCCAAAACACTGAATTTACGACTATTGGGCGCATGTGGACGTAGAAGGTCGCATCTACAACGGTTCGACATATGCAGGGGAGGTGGTCATTTGGTGGGCTGGCTTGAGCTTCGTGGTGGACAGTGTGTGACGCGCGACGGACCTCGGCAGGAATTGGACTAAGTCATGTCTTGTCCTCGCAAGACACTGCTCGGAGATGTTACGTTTGGGCAGGCTTCGCTGTCGGGAAACGATTACTTGCGTGTGAACATGTGTGAAGAGGCTACGCTTGTGGCTGTGAAGGTGATACGATAAGGCGAGAGACAATTTTCTGAACGTCCTCTATAGTTGGGTATCTGGGTACCAAATAAAACGGTTCGAGGCATAGAGCCGGGGTCTTGTGAGATGACTGGTATGAAACTGCCAGATCCTGTAATATGGGAAGAGGAAAGTCGAAGTTGGACACTATATCTAGTACCAATGGACTAGATCAGCCCAGTCAAAATCTGTGATCTTGCTGCTCTTCAGTATTCCGTATGTTGTTGACAAGATTGCAAAAGTAGGTAGGAAACTTATTCTGACCTTGGCGGGCGTCACCCACGAAACTGACCATTGTAGCTAATGCGAAGAAATCTAGTGTGAAGCTCTCTGTCAGGACTAGAGAGCATGGAATGGCGAGCGCATTTTCGCAGAGTTAGTGAGTTGTCCCTCCGGCTTCTGCTGTGGAAGGAGAAGCTGCCTAGATAGTCAGTGCTCGAAAGGAAAGAAAAAATCTATGTGTGCGCGGACACACGCGTACGTGAATCATACACAGATAGGGGGGATCCCAGATGAGCGAGAGGTGTTGCAATCATCAGATGGCAGGTCGGCGATGATTTGAACACCAAATGAGCGGCGAGCTTGTACGTCGCTTTCTCATCGCTTGTCACGTTGCGTCTTTACTAAAATGAAAAAGTTGGCGCAATCCTGGTGTAGCAACATGCTTGCTACACCAGAAACGACCAGCTGCTGCTCAGACTTCACCAAGATTGATGAATTCTATCAGAAGAAAAGTCGCTGAAGATTAAGATACACTGCACAGCCGATTCAAAGATTCTGTGATGATCAAGTGGCACAGTACCGCTCGGAGTCACATCCGTTGTCTGCTGCTTCAATGCCTGATATTTTGGCTGTCAACCGCTTGCTGATGTATTTTGACGGTAGCTGCAAGCCCATATGGTTGCTAAAGTCGGAATGTAGCGTAGGCATGAAGTATGGAGAAACCATGCCTTCACACTAGGGTGAAATTAATTAATTGGTGTATATGTGATGTGTCTCATTTCAGGATCGGTGGGTTGCGATGTCCCGCATCGGCTATAATGACAGGTGGATATAGGTAGCATTGAGGGAGAGCCGCTGGAACCCCGACGAACATGGGTGCGATCGTCATTACACCACGTTCCCATTTAGCCAGCAGGTGTGCTTTTGTTTATCCTTGAATTTGAAAAGTGGTATCGAACAATGGGTATATACAGAAAGTTTTGACAGAAGTAATCTACAGCAGACGCTACATGTGGTCGCCTATCCCGTTCAGCTGGCTCTTAACAGCCGCGTCGACGAGGCCTAGGATCTCCTCATGCGTGATCCAGACCCACTCCTCAGTCTGCCACTCGTTGGCGTCGCCGTCGCCCTGTACGGTGGGCTGCCAGCCATCTGGGATGGGCACGCCCTCTATGCGGTACGCGTACTCCTCGCGCCACATGGCCTTGCCGATGAAGTGCACGAGCCCGCGCATGCGCGCCACCCACCGGAACCCGCGCGACAGGAAGAAGGGCGGCAGGATCTCGACGACGGCCGAGTCGGGCCGCATGAACATGACGTAGCTCATGCCCGCGCCGTGGTGGCCCACCAGCACGTCGGTGCCCTGCAGCAGCGCGATCTGCTCGCGCTTGGTCATGAGCGCCAGGTCGACGACGTTGATGGCGTAGCCGGGGTGCTGCGCGTGCATCTTCTCCATGAGCCCGTCAAAGTCGCGGAACTTGCGCGTGCTGCCGCGCTGCACGACGGTGATGGTGGGCTTCGCGTGGATGTCGGACGCGGGGCGCTCCTTGAGCCCGTAGAAGTCAAAGATCCACCGCGTGAAGCTCGTCAGCAGCGTCTCGCGCCGGCACGTCTCGTACGTCGTCTTGAGCAGCGCCGACCAGAACGGCCCGCCCCACCCCACCGTCCCCACCACGACGTCGTAGCACCCCTCGCGCGACAGCTCCGAGTAGCGGATCGGCGGCTTCCCCGTCAGGATCTCCCACGCGTCGTCCCAGGGGCCCTCGTGGTCGTCCGGGAACACCACCAGCGCGCCCGCCGCTTGCTCGGGCGTCAGGAAGGGCTGGCCCGTCGAGGGGTCGACGGCGATGCGCGCCGCGTCGTACGAGAGCTTGTTCTGCCACAGCTCCATCAGCTTGTGCCAGACATTCTCGTACGTCTCCTTGAGCGCCGGGTAGATGATGAGCTGGCGGTTCGGGGAGTTCTTGTCGCAGGTGGGCGACGGCGCCGCGCCGTAGCTGAGCCCGGGCAGCGGCGACCCGTAGATCAGAGCCTTGTCGGCCGTGTCGCTGCACTGCGCGTTGAAGGTGTGGCGGGTCGGGTCCCACTGTACGCCCTGCATCAGATAAACTGGGGTGGCGCCGTTGAGCTTATGGTGGTGTGGGTTTGTGGGGACCTCGAAACCGTGCACTGACGATCCCTCGTTGCACAGCTGCTTAGAGCTGTTGGCGATGCCATAGACATAGTCGTCTGTGTAGAAGAGCGTGCACAGGTCGTCATCCTCTGTGGTCAGCTCGTACTCCTTGGGGAGGTCTATGAAGAATTCGGCGTCTCGTTGCGGCTTAAACGGGATGGGTGTTGCGGACGCATGTGGTGGTGGCGGTGCTGCTGCCGAGGAGGCATGGGCTGGTAATGATTGTGGTTTAGATTCAGGCCGTGATTGTTCTGATGGGTTATTGGTATCCGGCAGCTCAGCCCTGAGGTCAGACTCGTCCGCATTGGTGGCGGCGGCCTTTGCAGCGTCGTCGACCAGGGTGGTGGTGATGCTGTTGCTGTTGCTGTTGCTGCTGCTACTGCTACTGCTACTGGTGTTGTTGTTGTTCTGATGTAACAAAAACGCATCCTCCGGCCGGAGCCCTGGACATTGGCACGAGGAGGAGGCTGCCGATGATAATCGGAATCGGTCGACCGAAATGGTGTCTGTCCATAGTGCGTAGTATGCGCTCGCAATGAGAATGACGGCCACAACCCACACGCCCAATCTCCTCTGCGGCACCCATGTGTGATTCATCACAGCCATGGCCCGCTCGTTCGCTCGCCGGCGCCCTATTTTCGTCGAAAAGAGTGTAGGTGTGAGTGAGACAGAGAAAGAAGGGGGAAAAAAGAGAAAGGGTGCGAAATAAAAGTGGTCCGCGCGCTGGAATACGCGTTTACCCAGTTAGGACTGGACTTGACTTTTTTCCTCGAAGAGTGTGGCTGTGACTCGATGCACGATGACAAGCAAGACGACAACACGAAAAAGAAAGAAAAAAGCAAGTTGGTGAAGGACTGGTCACATCTCGAGGCGTGCTACAGGAACAATTCAAAGTTCGGCTGAAGTTTCGACTCGGAGGCTCTCAGCAGAAGCAGCACTTGAGCGAGGGGGAATTAAATCGGGGGGCACAGTCGGGTGATTATATCTGACAGGGTGACCGAGAGTGAGACCAAAACGCCTCGTGCGTGTCAATTGGTGTGAGTGTCTTTAAACTTTCAGCTCTCGGCCATTATTCTCATGCCCAAAAGTGGCCATGGAGTGCTCGGGGCTTACCCACTGTATTAGCTTTCGCATGAGGCGGTCCCAAGCTTTCGAATGCTCCAGGTATAATTTTAATTTATCAGCCCAATCAAACCGGGTCCGGCTGCTGGCCTTAATGCTCGGGAGGATCCCAGGATCCGAAGGGCCGCTGACCTAGATACAGACAAAGTAATCTGCTGTAGCATTTTAGTCACAAAGCAGATACGGGAAACGAGGGAAAAAAATCCTCACTTGCGCACGAATAGGTAAGCTTCCTCCGGCCGTCCTCGTCCTCCGTCCTCTATCCTCCTAGTCCAGCCTCCTCTCTCCCTTCCGTCGCTCCCTTTTCCGGCCTTCTGTTTGTGGCAAACAAACAGCTCGTAATCCTTGGCATAAGCCGCCGCCAAGGCAGCAGCTTGGACCACGTGGGGAGCATTAGTTACTCAGCGCACTGGTTCCGTCTGCCCACATATGTGTCTCTGTACGACTCAAGACTAAGTGGATGGACATGGACAACAAACATTGGCCAGATTGCAATACCAGCCTGCTTGTGTCTCTGCGAGACTTACACACACTCCTTGTGGGGACACACACACACAACACACACCACACACCGAAAAGGGGTTCATTCTAGAACAGTTCGATCTGCTACCATGCGTCGCCATAACGGGACAAGTCTGGCATCGTCTAGCGCCATCTTGGTCGTGTGCTAGAGCAGCACTAGCCAGCTCCTGCGCAATAGTGCACATGTTCGTTCTAAGTTCAGCATGGCCTAACTCCAATTAAACTTTAGATTCCAAAATTGTACGTACACAGTCAGACTGTACCTACACCATTCTGCAATCTGCTTGTCCATTGCTGCTGTATTGATTGAGCCACAGAGTTACTGAGCACACCAAAACATAGAATTGACTCCTGGTATATTGTGAATGACTCTGAATCAGAAAGCTCTGAATTTAATCACATGAATCTCTCCGGAGACGACTGGGACGCTCAAGGTCTCATTTGCCTGCTCCACCGTTGAACGACGTCGTGCCTGGGTAGGCATGTATCCCTCAAATCTTCTGCAACTTAATTCCCCTTCTCTGTATATTTTAAACGTATCATCTCATACAACAGAAGTTGTTATCTCCCACGGATCAATATTGCCAGAAATTAATCCCCTCCACT
Source organism: Diaporthe amygdali (assembly GCF_026229845.1). NCBI lineage: Eukaryota > Fungi > Ascomycota > Sordariomycetes > Diaporthales > Diaporthaceae > Diaporthe > Diaporthe amygdali. The sequence goes on along the minus strand of NW_026517063.1, from coordinate 206,673 downwards.
GCAAATGGGGCCCCAATTGTCGTAAATCTACAATACCGCTGTGGCGGCACCTACGCATGTCATGTCATGTACAAGGTAGCCAATAACCTCAAATAAGGCCAATACCCGAACTCCCTAGATCTGAAACAGAAAACGTGTACAAGAACCGACAACAAACGAGTCATGAAGGGGCCAAACAACTCCATCCTCGCGTTTTACTGTGTACAGCACATCATTTACCGCGCGCACGCCAGGGGTGCACAAGACGGGCAGCCGCTTGGCAGGAGGGGATACTTTAGTTTGGGCCGGCGGCGGCGTTGGCGGGCGGGTTGAAGTTTGGCGTGCTTGCTTTGCTCACTTGCCATTGGGAAACGTACTCGTACTCGCTCGCGGAATGCACACAAACGGCGCCTGATGAACAAATCCAGGGGTAGAATCCGGGGTCCTCAGATCTCCCGTTGTGTGCGGTCGGCCCCCAGGCCAGACTAACTTTGCCGTAGCATGCTTGCTTGACAGCGGCACACTGCCATTGTCAATGCACGCACGTATGTTGCGGCCGTCCTGTAACAGCATGGCCAATGCGCCGGCCGTTGTGCCTCTTCTTGGCGCGCAATGCCTACATACGTGACTGGGTAGAAACTCCCTCTTTCCCTCCTTGGAGGCATAGTCCCCAGATCCCTGGCGCCGTTAATAACTCATCCGAAGTGGTTTGAAGATTGAACTTTCTCAGCGTGACCGCCCGCAATTGAGTCCAACTAGGCCATCGCCATGGAAGCAAGCCGCTCAAGGTGCTGGACAGCTTGCGAGACGCCGTTAGATCAGGCCCCGAAGGAGATCTGCACACCTTGATAGCTGTCGGCATTTCGGCCACCAGAAAAGACCGTACGTTCAAGCCTCATCGCTATGAACGTAGCATAGATCTCCGTCCGCGTCCGACGACAGCATGCGCTTGAGTATTCTCCAGCCAAAATTAAGCGTTGAACCCGGCCGCCTCCACATCGAAATTTGCACACCTTTGAAGTCTGTCCAGTCATCCTGCAGGCAGCTCTGCACTGTAAAGCTGGTTTGGTGATGCGGGCATCGTGGCGTCCAGCCATCAGCCGTCCTCCAACCTCTCCAGCTCGCCGTCGCCGCCAATAGCTGCATCAACGAAGCCGACGCCACCGTTTCCAAGTGTTATCTCAAAGACAAGGTTGGCGCAACGGCTAGAGCGTCCGGTTTGCAAAGAATTAGCCATCTTGTTGCAATCCAGGCCATTGCTGCGTCCCCAAAATTATTCCGCCACCCCGCCCTAGTTGCTGCTTGGTGGTTTGTCCAGAGGTGCCTCGGCTTCTCTAGCCGGTCAACGAAGGACAGCCCCGGGCGTCTTGTCTAGCCCATGGCTCTTCTTTCCGTCCCTGACGCCCTTGGATGTGCCTTCTGGAGCCAACTCCAACTCGTCCTCAGAGAGAAAGGCTTATATCGTGGCCGGGTCGTCATATCGTTCTAGCAAGCCAATACATGCTTGTTCGTCGGGAGCCCCAGCTCCGGCCGCTCTCTTGAGATCGGACAGCAGTGTGGCTAGCTTCCGAATCGCAGTCTCGTTCCTCTCATTCTCCTACCATTCCTGAGTGCTGCTATAATGTTAATCTTGAAAAGCTTGACGAGGGCGCCGTTCTTGTGGTAGCAACACAGGTTGATTGGGACTCGACTGAACCAGAAATCCTCTCTGATAGACTTGAGAACAGTCTGCTGTACGTTACAGCGGACATTAATCTTGGCAACCTCGTGCTGAACTTGAAACCCCCGGCTCACCACCAGCTCACCACCGGCCCAGCCACTGGACCTGGCGAAGAGGACGGCGGAGGTTCGTTAGGGAAAGTACCGCATAGAGCACTGACTTGGCTTTGAACGACGCAGCTGACGTGTCCAAGGCTGTACTGTACGTTGCGTTAGTGAGTGCTATGTTCGAGACCCGGAGGCATTTCCGTACAGCGCTTCTCAAGAGCGGACTTTAACGCCGCAATCTCATCAGAAACCTATAGCCATATAGCTGGGTAATCGACTACGAAGAGGGACCCTTGAAGCATGCGTAGCCAGGAGCGACGAGTCCCGACGTTGCGACCACTCCGGAACTTCAAGAGAAGAATAAGATTTGATAGGCGTGTGATAATATCGACTTGGTCGTATCGGAAATCTGGCCGCGTAGCGCGTGCAGCAAGCATGAGCCGGCTGAAGTTGGTGGATCCTGGACCTTGAGGCTCGTGTACCTCGTGAGCCATATCAGGGAGGTCGAGTGGTAGCTTTGGATCCTTCCACATTGGTAGAGCTCTTACCAGCAAGGCAGGAATAAATTAGTATTAAATAGCAAAATCGAGACGGCTTATGCAGGGACAAATAACGGATTGTGACTGACCTGGTACATAAATGGAAGTCCCTGCTCCTAGTCTGACAATAAAACTCCTGGCAATCTGGTACCCTGTGGCCTCAGAGATGGGCACTGTTGAGGGCTCCAGTTTTCGGCTTAATATCTCAAAGACTTTCTCGTCGAGCCCAACGGTGAGTCGTAGGTCACGGGGGTCTTTGATTTTCAAGAGGCGAGGTTTGACCTGTAAGGCGGCCAGGGTGAGTGAGCGCAGCACATGATGTAGCGATCAAATAGTGAAAAGTCCCTTATGCTGCTTTTGTGATGGTGGTGCCCACCTCCATTCCGGCGACATGGGCCTTTTTCTAGCATCCTCCTCGTTGTTTGAATAGGACATGATCATCCAAATTCTTTTTGCTTGGAGACTTGCCACCGCAATCATCGCATGTAAAGGGCAGGCTCGACGAAAACTCGACCACGGCGGGGCTAGTGAGATTGACATCGGTGTGAGAATCGAGGTGCTATGGCGGAGACTGGCCATAGCGGTCCAACTCTTCGGAAGATTTGGATCCAAGATCCCACCGTCTGGATGAGGCCTTGCTAAATCAATGTGTAGCCATCGATGGCAGTCCAGTGGCCTATAGACAAGCATGTATATTGGCTTTGATACCAAACAGCTCACCTACCTGAGAAAGGGTGGCTTTGTATGTGGTGGGCCGTGCATCTCCTTTCCACCCTGACATGAATGCAGAAAAGGCACCAGAATTTTTGTGTAAGAACAGGCAATGCATTTGCGAGATTTTAGAGTGCCGGTGCCAAATAGCCTCACCTCAAAGCACGTTTGAAAGCTGGGCCCTTTGATATGACCATGGGTCAAAGGCTGAGTGATAGGCATGGTGACAACTTGTTTGCAGCTGCAAAGTAACATTTGCAGCCCAACTAGATGTCAATATGCAATTTCCAAGGCTCTAAATCCACATATACCGAGGTAATTATGTGAAATCAAAAGCTAAAGGTGAGGGAAAGAGAGAGAAAGCAAACAGTAAGCAAGAAAGTGAAGCTGAAGCTCGCATAGAGAAGACATTGGGCGTTGGCGGGAGAGCCTGCCGTGGCTGACCATTGTGGCTTGCCACGCTAGCCAGGTACAGACTAGTGCGGAGGTAGGTCAAGCTCGTCCCAGCTGTCCCTCCTCGCTTGGGCCTGTTGGAAGGCTCTATTTTCACAACTTGCTGCCAGCCACCCACCAAACTCATCCTCTCCTAATCCTTCCCAACTTCCTCCGCCGAACTCCATCAGTAACAACCTCAATCACATCCTCCTTTTCTTCCTCCTGTACGCTCCGCAATCTACTAAAGCGCTTGCTGATGCAGAACTTCTTTTCATTTCTTCGTCTCTGCATTAATCAATCCCCCTACTTTGCGCGATCTGGATGATCCAGGTCCAGGTTGCCCGCCGCCATGTCTGACTTCCTTGGGTTCGTATCCTCCTCTGCCTCCCACTCTGCCTCAATCGCGGGCCTGCTTCTTCGTCCTCCTTGCACCTGCTGACCGTGATAACAACAGAGCTCGCATCTCCCTTATATCCAAGAGCGACATTCGGTACGCGACCCCGCCTTTGCAGCCTGCGCTGTTGACACGTTGAGCTCCAGTGTCGGCTGACTGACCTGCCCCACAGCTATGTCGGCACCCTCTACGAAATCAACTCGAACGAGTCCACCGTCTCCCTCGAGAACGTCAGGTCACATGGCTCCGAGGGTCGAAAGGGCGACCCCTCCGAGGAGGTGTCCGCCTCGGATCAGGTCTACGACTTCATCGTCTTTCGAGGCAGCGACGTGAAGGATTTGCGCATTGAAGAGGGGCCAGCTGCGCCCAAAGAGAACCAACCTCCAATGCCCAATGACCCAGCTATCGTCGGTGGTGTAAGTACCGCCCTATTGCCTAGTCGCTTCGTCCACCTTCTCCTCAGCATGATGAAATATTTCGGATGTAAAGTTTATTTTCTGTCTGAATTGCGCAAACAACCCCATGTTGATATTTCCGTTGCCTTCCTTCTGATCAAGCTGTCATCACTCAAAACTGTTACCACACTACCTCAGGGGAGCCTCAAGCTAACGCTTCATCCCCATAGGCTCGCGCTCATCCAGGACGGGCTCCTGGGTCTAATCAACCTCCTGGCCCCAATGGTCCTCCCGGCCCTCCTGGCGCGCCTGGATTTCAAAACCCCAACATGTTTCCCCCTTACCCGCCTCCACAAGGCTGGGGCCGACCTGGTCCTGGTCCTCCTGGTCCTGGCGGATTTGGCATGGGATACCCTCCTCAGGGATGGTTCCCGCCTGGTCAAGCTTTCCCGCCCAACGGGCCTGGTCCTTGGAACAACAACTACCCGTTCCCTCCTGGCCCCCCGGGAGGGCCCCTCGGGCCTCCCGGTATGCAACAGCAGCGGCAGACACCAGGAATGTCTCCCAACGCCATGGCGTCTCAGGCAGGAAACAAACCAGCACCCATCGGTGGAGCCGCAGATTTGTCGAGGGGCCCAGGTCCAGCTCCTGTTGAGATGCCATCTGAACCCCGAGTCCTCGGTCAGACTGCTATGCCACCCTCAACAGGCCCAGCACCTACACCTCCAGTGGCATCCAAACCGTCTGCAGAAGAGGTCAAGGTCACAGCTGCCTTGCTGGAAAACCAAAAGCCTGGAGCGCCAGCAGCTCCTGGCAAACAGATCCCAACTGGCCCCAAGGGCTTGACCAAGATCACCCCAGCAGTGCCTCTCCCTTCTGCTTTGACCGCCAGGGCGGCGCAGTCGACGGTCTCTGCCAGTGCCAATGTGAACAACTCCTCCGCGAACCCTGCATCATCGGCCGCTGCTCTTAGGGATGCGACGGAGGCAGCCAGGGCTGCTGTGGCTGTTGCTATGGCCAAGCTCGAGCAACCAGGTGGCTCAACCGGCCCGGCAGGCTATCAAGCGAATGGAAACGGCGTGGACAACCTTACCAACAAGGTCAACGAGATGAGAGTGAGCGCTGCACGATCTGGTGTTCAGAATGGTCGTGGACGCGGCCGCGGTGGAGCACGTCATGCCAAGGTTGAGGTACCAGACTCGGACTTCGATTTTGCGACGGCCAATGCAAAGTTCAACAAGGAGGATGTTGTCAAAGAGAGAATCGCGGGCTCGCCACTCACCGAGACTCCAATTGAGTCAGGCGAGGCCCAGCCTGGCGCTGCGGCTGAGCCCAAGGAAGTTTACGACAAGGCAAAGTCTTTCTTCGACAACATCTCTAGCGAAGCCAAGGACCGCAAGGCAAACAATGGCCAAAGGCCCGGTGGTCGGGAGTGGCGTGCCGAGGAGCAGAATCGCAACATTGAAACGTTCGGCCAAGGCAGCGTCGATGGCGGCTACCGAGGATATCGGGGACGTGGACGTGGGCGTGGCGGGCGTGGACGAGGCTTCGGTGGTCGTGGCCGCGGAGGCTACCGAGGCCCCCGAACAGACGCCCAGACTGTCCCCCAGTAGGGAACTTCCGGATCTCGACACCAATAATTCACTGCAGCATACTGCAAGACTCATCCCCAGTGGAGAGCATAATGACGACACGTTTTCCGGCCTGAGACGACTTGGGCTATGTCTCTCCTGCATCATTTCTCGGCACTTAGGTGTCTTTCCCATGGTTAACCAGGCCATTGTATCAATACGAAGAATCATAGCGCCCGCTACGAATCTCCTTTTCTCCCAAAGCAGGCGCGGCGACGGGACAGCCAGAGTTGGCGGGTCTTCCTATTTTGGCACGCGACTCTGTTTTATACCGACGAGGATGAGATCCTGAGATGTGCAGTGGCACTGGCGCAGGGCAGGGGCAAGGGACTGACTGATTAGGCGTCTGAAAGGAAGGGAAATTACTTTTGCTTTTATTTGGCACAGCATGAACAGGGGGAAGGGTGTTTCACTGGCATTCAAACCAATCAACGGAAGGGAAGGGAAGCAAAAGCGGCCAACATGTGGTTGCGCAGCGTCTCTCTTGCACTTGATAAAAGAATAAAGAGAGAGAAGCGGAAAAAACAGAGAGGGTGAAATTGGATCTCGATCTGCGTGGTTTCGTTTCTCGATTACCTACGAGCACAAACAGGTGTGGCGGTTCAGGAGAAAAAGTGGTGGAACCGAACCTCACACCATCTCATCGAATGATGGTCACTCAAGAGATAATTATGGAAAAGGGCTGCTCGGGTCGGATTGGCCCGGGCTATTTTTCTTTTTTTGAGGCTGGACGAAGCTAGGTTTCCTCTACGTCGTTGACTGACTGCTGCCTTGGGCCAGCCACCTTCGTTGTGCGGTCTAGGCTAGCATGACGAGGACGTCACTTTTGGTGATGTCTTCTCAATAGATAAACTGCGTTCCGGTCTCACATCTTGGTGCTTCTTGAATTTCCTACTGTGTATGTGTTGTATACGACGTAGCCGTTGTGCGCTCTTGAAGCAGTCGTGGAGGTTGATGCTCAATCATGATAGGGGGTAGGAAGTAAACCTAGGGCTTCGGGCGTTGTCCCCGTTCTAGATCGTGCGAAGTCGCAGGCTGTTTATTTGATGAGAGCCAATCTGCGAATGGATGACTCGTGAAAGTTCTGAAGCCCAACGGGAAGTGAGTGGCAGAAAGTCGTGCTCAAAGAGAAGGGCTGCTACAAACAGAGGCATCTAGAAATCCCAGGTCTCGCATGTCCATTGTAGAACTTTCCTCAGAAGAAAGAGGAAAGCTCATTCTCGTATAAATTGATCCGTGAAGGGAAAGATCATGGAAACCGAACACGACCAACCGCTGGCTGTCCTCGCGGAAGTGATTCATTTATTTGATGTATTTTGAATGGGTATCAGATGCAACAACAAACGCCGAACAGCAAGGCCACTCTTCCGTCAGGTCAGCAGCCCAACGATCTCCTGGATGGCTCCGGCCACCAATTCCGGGTTTTCAGGCTGTAACGCAGCCAGATCGACCTCCTCATCCCCGTCTCCGCCGCCATCGCTCTCGTCCTCGCTGTCCGACCCGTAGTCCACCAAGCCCGCGCTGGGCTTTTTGGCCACCATCGGTGCTGGCGCTGGTGCAGACCTGACTTCCTCAGGCGGCCCATCGTCAGCATCCATATCACGTCGAGACGGCCGATGTGGTGTCACAAAGCTGTCTGGTTCGTCATCTGACTCTTCGTCCTCGTCGCTCGAGCTGTCCGGGTCGCTGCTGCTAGTATCCGCGCGGTCCATCGCCGCCGCCGCCCGAACCCTCGGCCGCGCTGCCACCTCGTCGCCGTCGCTATTGACCTCGCCCTCTTCGGCGTCCTGGTCGCCGTGCCGCCCCGCTGCCTGAAGCCGGCCTCCACGGCCCCTGCCCCTCCCACGAGAGGTGGCACCGCCTCGGCCACGTGCGTTACCGCCGGTTGACGTCAATGGCCGGATGGGAATGCGCCCTTCTTCCATAGCCTGGCGCTTGTGGGAAGGCTGGCGTGCGTCGTCCTTGGGCGCGGCCTTCCGCTTCGCCGCCGCCTGCTGTTTTTTCGAAGGCATGCGGCGCTCCGTCGAGCTGAGGATATGACCGTCCGGCAGCGGCGGTGTTGTCGTTGAGGATGGATCTGAGGGGGGCAGGACATAGATGGTAGGGAACTCGAGGACCGTGCGGCCTCGCAGCGCCTCCGTCAGGTTGTCGGCGCCGTCGAGAGGAATGAGCTCCCGCGGCTTGCCAGCGACGGTCAGCGGTCTCAGCATGTAAAACCTGTGCCGCTTGCGCACCTCGATCTCCTCGTCTGTCTGCCATGATGTCGCGGACGCGCCTGTGTCGCTGGCCCAGATCCTGGTGAAGGGGTTCTGGGTCGGGTACTTTGTATTTGTGGGCCATGTCGCCGATTCGTTGTCTTGCATCGCGCCGGCGCCCCGTCGCCGGGTCTCGTTGACCTCGCGGATCAGCACTTTATTTTGGCTCCGGTCCTGGGCCAGCTCAATGTCATCATCGTCGGCCGCGTCGTCGTCCGCCTGCTGGCCCTTCTTGTACCAGGCCATAGAGTCACCCAGCGCCTTGTAGAGCGGCACTGTCTCGAGCGCCTTATGCCGTATCCTCGTGTGTTTCCTGAGGCCTTCGACGTCCTCTGCGCCATCGCCGTCGCCGTTGCCACCATATACGATCCACTCGACGCACCAATTGATTCGCCGGGTCCTCCTGTTCCAGCTCGTCGTGTTCTCCCTCTGCCTCGTCATGCCAACCGGCATCTGTACGACCCGGATGTACTCACTGGCGAGGCGGCTACGGACGCTGCGCGTCATCTGTCTCGCCCTGGCGGGGATGTTTCTCTTGTTACTTGCGCCATCGCCCTCCTCGCCGCCGCTGTCCTCGCCGTCGGAGCCGAACTGCCTAGGAGCGCCGCTGACGGGGTGAAAGTGGACGTTCTCGCCGAACCACTGCTTGCGGAAGCTGTAGGGGTCTTCGAGCTGGCCGAGCTCTTTCTCGGAGAAGAGCTTGCGCTCGTCGACCAGGTCGCGCTGGTTGCGCTCGCGCTCGCGCTCGATGGCGGACAGGAAGTTGTAGTCGTGGTCGACGCCGGCCGCGGTCTTGAGCTTGGTGGCGGGCACGTAGGCGGTGGGGTCTCGCTTGCCGGAGCAGTTTGCCCATGACTTGTGCTTCTTGTTGCAGTCCAGCGAGCAGGTGTGCGAATTGCAGCCCGGGCACGTGTACTTGGGTGCGTTGATGTGGCAGATGCTGCACAGCGTGTTGAGCAGCGGGTCAGCCATCTTGGCTGGTCGGTCGATGGGTTGTGGTGCACCTCAGGCAATTAGGAATGAGAATGACTGCTGTATATTAATCCTGGAGCCGACCAATTGCATGAAGAGTTCAAAGGAAAAAATGCGATGAGTATGTGCATGAAGTGGTGTAAATGTCAAGTTTTGTCTTCTGCTGGGTCCTCTGCTGGGAAGTCAAATAAATTATGGAGGCATTATCGATAAGCAGCTGATAAGGATAAGGCGGCTCATGACAAGAGTGCTTCAAACATTGAACGCTTTCCCTTCTCCCACCAAATGACTTGTGTACCATCACTGTCAGATATGTTTCTATTATACACATGCATTCTTCATTATATCCAGCTGAAAAACAAGACCGTTCATTCTCATATGTTTACTCATGAGTGAAAGAATGTAAAACGTGCTTGATGGTGGGATGGCTGTAATCTGTTGTCCAACTGTAAGCTCACTTTGCGGGCATGCCAATACAGTTTCACAGTAAGTGTAAGGAGAACGACGCTGTGGTATTTAAAATAAAGCTGTGTCATTCGCACACTAGAACAGTAGTCTTGGTTGGGCTGACAACTTTAATATCGAAATGGGGTGAGCCCGTATGTATAAACTATGCCTTAAGTCTGAGGTCGTTCCTCTACTAGAAGGTCTTAAATGTTCAATTAATAAGGGATTCACGCAGTTGAGAATACATCGTGTTACTTTACACATCTTGAATTCTGGTGAGTTGGTCTAGTTTACTTCCAGGTTTCTATTCATACATCGTAAACCCATCCCTCCCCAAACAACACCAACGACAGCAGCACCAACAAGACGCAACTCTGCGGCACAGGACTCAATATGGACCACAGTAGAATTAGTCGTCTAGAGACATATCGAGTATCCCAGTGATCCAACCCACACTTCTTTTCTTGTTAGTCCTTGAAAGACGAAGACAGCAACGCCGTAGTAGACATCGGCACCGCGAAGCACAGCAAAACCATCCAAAATGGAGTCCATCAAGATACCAACGACCCATGGGACCCTCAACACGGGGATCTACCGGCCGAGCACCAGCACCCCCACAACCTCCGCCATCCTTTTCATGCACGTCATGTCAGGCAGCTGGGAAATGTTCAAGCCTCTACTGGCTAACCCATCTGCCCTCACCCAGCCCTCCTCTCCCTCGTTGTCTAGCGGAGTAGAGAATCAGTAACAACACCACCGTACCCTAATAGCATTCGACCTCCCCGGCCACGGCGCCTCCCCAGACGCCACAGACCCAGAGGCAACCTACACATTCGCAGGCTAAGCCTCGAGCGCCGCTCAGGTCCTGCTGCACCTGGGAATAACCGACGTCCTCATCTACGGGTGTAGCCTGGGCGGGCACGTCGCCATGGACCTGGCCATGCAGCTCGCCGACCCGGGCAGCCACATCCACAGCAGCACTGACGGCAGGACCAAGGTCAAGGGGCCTCATGATCTGCAGCAGCCCGCCCTGCCACAACCTCGCCCAGGCCCTTGAGGGCCTCAACAAAGACCCGGCCGACAACCTGGCCGGCACGCCGCAGCCCTTCACCGACGCCGAGCTGGACGCCCTCGTGCGCCACGGCTACGGCGCCGGGCCCGACGAGGACGAAGGCCACCCGTGGATGCGTGCCAGGGCCGCCATGGTCGGTAGCGTGCTCACCGGCGGTAGCGGGGGCCGTGGAGGCACTCGCGACCACCGGGCATTCCTAATCACTCCGGGAGGAGTTCCTGTGGCGGTTGTGAATGGCGCCGCGGATGTATTCTGTAAGCTGGACGTATTCGACACGCTCGACTATAGGAACCTGTGGCGGGGGCGGGTGAGCCGGCTCGAGGATTCTGGTCACTGTCCGTGCTGGGACCAGCAGGTGGTGTTTGCTTTGCTGTTGGGTGAGTTTGCTGCCGACTGCTTTAGCCGACTGTCATCATGACTGTAGAGGAGAGCAGTTGGACCGGAAGTCTACTGAGAGGTATGTGCATTGAGGCACCGAATTGCACGTTACTTAGAGCCCGCCCTCCTTTCGTCTATAGCTTGGCCTGGAATAAAAGCTGAACGTTTCCTGTATGTAAGGATGGTGTGCTCTCCGAGAGGCACATATCTACGAGTGCATCACATACCACCCGCTTCTTGTCTCAGTGGCAACTCGGTGTATGCGTCACGACTGTGCAAGACAATCCATCACCGTCTCCCAAACGCTTCTGTCTTTTCCTTACACGCTATGGACATGAAAAAAACGATGTTCACTGGAACACATCCAACGTATCACCACAGGCCCAGCGAACCCCGGCCGCGGCGCCAAAACAAGCACCGACCAGACAGACATCCTAATTTACATCATACCAGTTCAGGCCGGTTCCCTTTTCTTGATGCTGTTCAATTAGACGAATGGCTTGTCAATTCAGACTGAGGAGACTCGGGTGTATCGGCCTCGACTGCCTGTTTTTTTTTTTTTGCGCGTCCAGCTGCTCTGCGGCCCTCGACCAGCAGACCGTGCTCAACCTCTACTTACGACAACAGTATTACTTACCTCACGAGACTGTTCGCTTGAACAGAAAAAGAAAGAACGGCCCAGGATATCCCCGCTGTCAATTGTACACGACCATTCGGTGCGCTCACAAAATCCAAGACCACGGCCAACATTGTCCAGTCAAAACAAGGAGTATCGTGTCCCCATCCTGCCAACGGCGCACAAGATATGTACGGTCTTGGTATTAGCATGCTGGCCGCACGTTGCTCAACATCATATGTCCACGTCACTCGACGAAGACAAGCTCTCGCACATGGAACAGATGGCCAACAGCGACGGAGTGGCTACCCGCATGCTGCCGGATCCCGTGGCTTGCTAGCAACACAAGTGAGTGCAGCCTCCTGGATGCTCTGGTAGGCTAGTATAGCAGGTGGAGCTTCCAATGCGTTGGACATCACCCGTCCCGAGAATCCAAGGACCGGGTTTCTTTGAGAGCGACGCATATCGTGATAACAGCACGGCCCGGGATTGCGCCCCGTACTAACCCCGAGATGAGCGCGGAGCACGCCCAAGCTAGAATGGCAACACAGAGTGAGCCTTGTCTCACATCATAACGTCATGTCGTGCTGCGTCCATGTGTCCGCTCCAACCGCAAAACTTCGAGGAATTGGCATGGGCTGGTGGTAGCTTCTTTGAGAACACATCTCAGAGCAGGTTGAGACGGGGAAATCGCGGCTGCCTATGATGACGGGTGCTTGCGTGCATGGGTCGACTCCTCCGAAATTGGCCGAGGATTTCTGACGAAAATGTAAATCTTGAGGATAGTTGGCAAATTGACAGCCAGTATCCCTCTAACTTCAAGGGGCGACTTTAATCCCTATACTGGCGCTTGAGCTGCGGCCGCGGGACTTTCGTTTGCTTTTTTTTTGTTGCGCGGTTTTCGATCAACTGATGCAACACGATGGTTCGACATCATCGACGATCTAATTACAAAAATTGGTTTCCATTTTCATTTTCACTTACGAAATTTTTGCAGAGCTGCACACTGAAATTGTTGAGGGACTCTCTTGCGAGTTCATGCGTCAACCCCAGGCCGACAGCTGCTGAGGAGATGTTGATGGAGGGTACAGGGGCATCAAGAGCCGTACTTGCGTCAAGGTTGAGACAATTTTTGGGGGCCCTTTGGCTCTTTTTGTATGGAAGCGTGTTCCAACAGATCTGCCGCTTTGCGCGGGGCCCCCTGTACTGCCAAGTTGTTGGCGGCGTATGTTGCGCAAGCGGCTCTTCTGTTGCGGACACTGAGCTGCTCGGACCGGTCGCGGTGAGGGCGTGGCACGAATGGGAGAATTTATCGCTCAAACCTGGTGTTGGTGATCGGATCGCATTTGACTGCGTCCAGGATCTGCCGAACGGATCCAAGTAGTGTCGAAGGCGGGATCAACGTGTACGTATAGGGCAGTCGTGTGCGGGATGGGGCCCCGGAGGGTTAGAATCATCGACAGGGGCGTTGATGTTGCATTGGATTACGAACCCACCAACGACTCTGCTTTCTGCCCTTGGCTTGGGCTTTGTTCTTGGATAGACAGGGTAGGAACGAAGAGGTGGTTGGTCCGAGGAGATGCGAAAGCGAGGGTTCGTCGGCGACTATATCAAGACATGAGATGGCGACGATGTCACCATTTTGCTTTAAGCCCAAGGAATGACTGGAGACGTGATTGTTGGGAGAGTTTTTTGTGTCTCGCACACGAGAAGAATACTCCCTGTCCCGTCTGTGGTCGTTGCTCGACGCTCAAGCATGTGAAAGAGCTACCCAAGCAAACTAATGCCCCTGTTCCGTCAGCTCGGGTTGAACTGTGGGGCAGCAGGTCGACAGCGCACCCATGTCTGTCACAGGTCAACATGTTCAGTGGCGTGGCCCCTTTATGCGCAAGGTGAGGCGTGATATCAGGGCAGATGCAAGTAATTTTTGGGCGCCATGTGATCTCGAGTGGCCTGCTTGTCGAACAATTGGTTCCATGAGGTTTCCGTCGCTGCTCGGGCACGAGAAATGAGACGGCAGTTGAGCCAACCAGCCAGCCACCTCGTGCGGTCTCACATGCAGATTGGGACTGACATTCGACAGCCCTGTCATAAGGCAACTCAGGTGGCCATGCCATGAAATTGTCCCGTCGGAGCCGGTGATGAGCGAGCGAAGTGGTAGCCATTGAGGTGTGTCTCGGCTACAACGGGTGGCGTGATGTGGCGTGGTGGTGGTGATAGGTGAGGCCGTTGAGACAGGATGACCTTCATTTGCCTGACATGTGCTTGTGTGCTTTCCGGCGGCCGGGCCCAGGCTGGGCTGGATTGGAGGTTGTCGCGATGGTAATGTTGCCGTCGGGTACCTCGGACCCGGGGAGGAGCACAACTGCAGCCGTCAACGTCCTGCAGGGTAGCCTCCCGAGGTTGAGCTCCAGGATCCATGAAGTGTGGGGTGGCCCCGATTGAGTTTGTCAGAGACTTTGGATGACTTTTTTTCGCCGTCCTATTCCTCGCTCGGGCGATTGATGCTCCAGCCTGCCCAACCACTCACCGGCGACGGCGGGGGAAGGGCAGGGCGAGGAGGAACAATTGCTCCCGTATGTGGGTGACACAGCGTGCAATTTTCGTCACGTAGACTGCAGTGTAGGCTGCGGTGAGACGGACAGAGACGCTCCAGAAGTTGAAATGAAGGATGACGACGGGTTCCACGGCGTCGAGATGGCGGGTGTCGGGCAAGAGGCAGGCGGGCAGGGAAAGGCCACTCAGAGCAGCCAATTCCAACGATGGTTTGGATCTGGGGAAGCCAATTGCTGGCGAAGGTTGTTCGTCGCCCGTATCAGAGCTGCAGATTTGATGCAGGGCGATGCCATGCGAAGCCATGCGAGCACAAGCAAGGTAGCTTACCACGGCCGTGATTGGGCGTCCGTCGAACTTCGACCTCCTACACGGCACCGTACCGTTGGTGGAGGAGGCGATCAAGCTCGAACGCAGGCCCAGCTTAAGCAGCCTGAGCCAGCTTCAGCCAGCTTGAGCCACCTTTCACATGCTTTGGACAAGGGCTACGAAACAGGGTTCTGGGGCAAGGGGGGCCCTGCCCTGGCAGCTTCTTCTTTTTCATGGCGCAACGGCAAGCCCCGCCAAAACGATGAGGATGTATGGTCATGTACCTCTGGATGGGATGTGTCTCGCATCGTGCAGTTGCTGCAGTGCTGCAGGTTGCAGATGTATGGATGCTTCGACCGACGAACACTTTGGGAAATAATGCTGCAGGAGCAGAGAGCATAGTAGACAAGTGCGAGGAGGAGGAGAGAAGCACAGGAGGTCTCTCCTCCACCCAATTCGGTTCCGTCTCGTTCTGTCCCATTCCAGCTGCCCTGCCCTGCCCTGCCCTGCCCGCCTTCTCCTTCCCTCCCTTCTCAGGTCTGTATGCGCGAATACGCAATCCCAGGGCAGGTAGGTACCAAGGAGTACATCGCCTCCCTCCTTCCCGCCCTCTCGCTCTCACATGCCAGCTGTGAGCCTTCCTTATCTGACAGCACCGGGGCCCACTCTCCACTCGCTCCTCCCCCCACTGCCCACCTTTTTTCTTCTGCAGTCTCCCATTGATGTTGCGACCGCGCGCGTGGCGTCAGTCCACTCGATAACCGTACAGCAATCAATTCTATGGGGGCAGAGCTGCTCTGGAAGAAACGCCTTCCTTCTTTTTAGCTTCCATTCCACCACCCGCCTCCTTCCCAAGACTTCCCTTCCTCTTCCCCCCCTCCTGCTTTCAGTTTCACATACCAACGCCAACGCATACTGTACGCACGCGTCTCTGCCCCCTCTGTCCTCTCTCACCCAACCTTTTCCCATCAAGCGCCTGCTGACCTCTGCCTCCGCTAGCAGCTGGACAACTCCTCACTTCTCTCTACTCCCTCTCTTTTACCTTTACACAACCTGCTCCCCCCCCCATCCATCTACCTCAACGCATCACGAGTCACGAAACTCGGATCAAGCTTCACACCACCCGCCTTGTGGCTTTGAAACACACATACACACACCCACATACCCACCACACGCGCATACGCCCTCGTCAGCTTTGTCAGATCTCAATCGCTCTTCCACGGACGAGTCAGAGCCTCGTCCCTAGCTAGCAAGCTACCCACATCTCCCAAGCCATCCACGCCACCGTCGTCACGTCGGATACCACGACAATGTCGGCACCCCAGGTCAACGGTGATGTGCCAAGGTCTTCATTCCTGAAGGTAAGCACCCCTCTTTTCCCTCTTCGTCTCCACTGCCACCACAGCGGAAACCTGCTCCGCGCGGGCTGGCTGAGCGGAACCCCTCTCTGTACAAAGCCAGCCACTTGTGCTTGTCTCCTCCTTTTTCAGAGCCGAAGCTGACCCTCATCAAAGCACTTGGTCGGTTATCACATTGTCCACGATGGCATCGAGACGTTCAAGTCCAACCCTTATGGCGCTAAGTCTATCAAGCTTGGCGACTCGGCCTACCAGACCTTTGCTGCTCCCATCGTGCCCTACTTCAACGGCCCCTACCAATATGTCGAGCCGTACGTCAAGAAGGCAGACGACCTCGGCGACAAGGCGTTGACCAAGGTCGACGAGCGGTTCCCTGCCGTCAAGAAGCCCACAAACGAGCTGTACACCGACGCCAAGGGCATCGTCCTGTTCCCATACCACAAGGGCCTCGAGGGCCGCGACCACGTCTTTAGCCTCTACTCTAACGAGTATAAGAAGGCCAACGGCGGCAGTGACACCGGCTTCGCTCTGATCTCGACCGGCAAGGCCGCTATCGCCACTGCTCTCGTTCTTACTGGCGAGACCGTCAGATTTATCGGAGACTTCCTCAGCACGAAGAAGGAGGAGGCCCACAACGCTGTGGACAACAAGGTCAACAACAATTAGGGAGTCTCTTTGGCCCGTCGTCTTACTGCCTACTTTAGAGGCCAGAGCACCATTCCGAATTACAAGGAACCGTCTAGCACGATCAAACTTCCTTGGTACGAACACCCCCCTGGCCAGCCCGTAGAGCACCGCATCCACACCGCAAGGACCAGCAGTGCAAATAAGAAGAAGACATCGTCGAAGCTGAAGATGACGCCGAGTTGCTCCGAAGATGTCAACGGCAGCTGCCTACACAGCTGAGCCGGGGCAAGACATCAATATATCACACTGTTTCGCACGCTCGGCATTGTTCTGTTGTTGTTATTTTCCATTTCACTGTTCTACTACTCTGAAGACCACAACTGTCGCTTTATGTCTTTACGTGGCCTTTCGCAGGACGGACCGGAATCTGATTCCCTTGATATCATACTCCCGAGCAAGGCAGAATACTACTTATTACTCAGTCTGCATTTCCATGACTTGATGACGACCGAGGCGGTTATTATTATTGTCGCAGCCGTATTTGGTGTTGCGCGTTGGACCTGTGGCCGTAACGGAGGATCGATGTCGGCAGGTGTTCAGAGGAACGAAATAGCTAATAGATCTCTTATTTGGTAACTACACAACGTTGCTTCGTCTGGGTTTCGTCAAGTCTGCTGAGACTCGTACGTGATTCGCTCTCAGCCTCACTTCCACAGCCGCCCTGCCCTTTTCCATCAAGGCTTGATGCTATGGGTCAAAGTGCTGGCCTTCCTCTGAGCGTGTCCTTGCCGTCTGTTGGTCCTACTGCACCTCTACACTTACTTGCATAGCATCATCTCATCCACAACCCTAGCGGAAAGTGGTATCAAGCATTTGGAGTAAACCAAGGGCTTGTTGCGCTTGAGATTGTGAGGATCAGACTGGGACATTGGGCGCATACTACGCAGGACGTGATGAGTGCGAACCGGATGCTCTCTTCTGCCCAGTCCTGGGCCTTCTCATAGAATCGGGGAGAGGTGGGCTCGCCGTGGGTGACTGCATGGATGACGGATTCTGTGTTCTGTGCCGGGGAGGTCGACGATGGAGACAGGGCGGGCGGTCCTCAGGGGCCGAGGGTGAAGACTATAGGGGTGGTGGTGATGTCTTGACAAGGTGGGTGGGTGAGAAGTTTCCCGCACGAGAGAGGGAACGATTAGATAAATTTCCTCGGGGTCTTGTGGTTTTGGCTCTTGCTTGCTTCGTTCGTCTGTGCCTCTGGAGCTGCTCAGTGGGAGGGAAGGGACTGGGTGTCCCCTCTGGCAGACAAAGGCAGCTCGGACAGGTCGCTCAACGCGAGAAGTGTCTGACCTAGAATGGCAGATTAGATGGCCTGTTCGTAAGCTAAGTCTCTTCTCCTTGTCAAACCAAAGCCTTTCTGTCCGGCTATGCGTTGTCGATGTCATTTGCCTGGAGCCCCTGGCCTTCCATTTCCCAACATCTGGCGTTCAGTGTATTTGTGGCCATATATATTTGGAAGGAATTCCACTTGACGGGAATTTATCCACTTTCTTGTGAGCTTCGCGGTTTTTATGCTTGATTTGTGGTGCTACGGAAAAGTCTCTCGGTGTGGTCTTGCGCTCATTGTACTGGATGAGGGTCCCACTCCCTGGGGATGCCATGGGTTGAGTCTGTTTTAGACTTTCGTATTTCTCCCAGTTTCTGTCGATGGATCTCGTGGTGCGGGAGTCACCCCGAAGTTGGGCTCGAGAGGTACTGGCTGCGTTTCCATGTCTGCGGTTGTTTGTGTGAAAAGCATGCCCAAGTACTGCACAGCTCGGTAGGACAGGATGTAGCCGCGTGTCTTCCTCCATACGTTCGTGATAGATACATAAATAGACATAGGTTCAATGCACCGGTGAGGGTGGATACCTGGTGGTCGGGCAAGTATGGTCCCCCGTCGAGATGGAACGTGGCGATACCTTTTACCCACGCACGCACACCACTGCGACCAAAACGGAGAGTGACACTGGCCGTTGGCTTACTGGGCCTTGCTCTCTATAAGAATATAAGATGACCGTATTGGATCCATTGCGGAATCTACTGGTGGGCGTCGTTTCGCTGTTTGAGCAAGGAGACCTCTCTCCCCAGGGCCAACCATAAGAAGAATGAGGCCCGACTTGAGCATTTCGGGTCTGAGTGAGGTGATACTTTGTCACCGGCAACGTGCCTTCGGTCATTTCGTGAAAAATGTGTCCAATTAGCATAAACAGCCGTATCGGAAGGCAAGCATGTCAAGGCTGCCTTGTTACCTATTCACTAGTCTGCACATGCAATGTAAGATGAACAAGTGACAAGGTAAGCATCTCACTGTGATGACATGATTCTCATTCGCCTGCAGCTAGAATCTCAAGTTGTGGCATGGCGGGAGGAGAGGCCTTATTTCCCGCCCCGGGCAACTTGCTCGAAGCCAACACGACACATCGGCCTGTCGCCTCTTTCGCTACCTTGTTGTACCGGTTGACGAGAACTCACTCGTGCCAAGGACAGAAAGATGTGTGTACAGGACGGTGAAGACATAGGACGTTCGGATGTTGCTCGGCTCAACAGCAGCCCATCTCGAGCCTCCACCTGGATCTCGGTGATCCGACATTAGGTGGCTACGGTCTCGAATTCACTCAATCACGCTCGGTCGGGTACATTAACATTCAATTCTGTCGTTCGATAGCGCACAATAAACCTACCGTTTTTCCGAAGGCGCCGTGAGGCCCGGCTTCATAGTCTGCCTCAACAGGTGAGAGAGATGCGGGCGGTGGATCGCGCAGACGGCGGTGAGCCACAAGCGTCGACATGTGACGATATCGCCTTCCGATACACATCAGCCTCAGGCGATTGCCGCCCGGGTTTGGAGAGCCCATCACGACAAGACTCGGCCCCAAAAGGGTAGAATCTCGTGAGCAGGTGTGAATCCAGCCGTCCACTGCAAGCACGTGCCTTTCACACGTCCACACGGTACGAACGGTAGCTATCCTCACCGCGCATGCCATAGAGGAACCCGTGGGCGAAAGTGGGACCCTCCCACCCGCGCAAAATGTGAGCCATCACACAGGGCCAACAGCAGCGGGACGGACCGCGGACAGTGGACATGTGAAGTAGGCGAGCTCTGTTTCCTGCCGTGCGGGTGGACGTCCGTCCGAACCAAGAAAAAGTTTTGGGTTGATCGAACGTCAAGCCCCATTGTCCGCGCACCTTGGAGAGTTGGAAAAGGCCGTGCCTGGCTCGACGACAGACGAACTTTCCCGCCTCGCCTTCCTCTGCCCACACCCCTCAGGCAGCATCCGACCGCAACTGGCTGTATGCGGTGCGAGAGCGCCCTGGGCAAATCTTGACAGGTGGAGGCGAGGACCGTCCCACCAACCAACCTTAATCGTGGGCCCCTGGGTTCAGATATACGATCCCCAGCCTCCATTGAAACCGGGTCACCAAAATTGAGGACCGCTGGGTGACTCGCTGGAGCTCCATCGCAAGTATGCGCAGCACTTAATTTTTCATTCTTCTTTCTCGAGGGAAAGAAGGCCGTGGGGAGGGGGGGTGGGGGCTGACATGCGGCACTATGGGAAGCATCCCACCGAGACAGCTCGTCTCCGTGTGTCGCTCCGCCGTGTTCCTCTTCTGGCAGCATTCGGCGTGCGGTCCGCAGAAAACTCTCCCGGGCATCGGGACGACTCGACAGAACCAATGGTTTGCCGATAATTACGATTCATTGCGAAGCCTTCCTCGTGTTGCTTTCGGATAAAAGGCTCGAGGCCACGGGAGAGCCCCACCGATTTCCCGGGCATCACGCTTGGCTCTGTCGCTCCGCCATGGTTGTTGGATAGAACAAAACCTGTTGTTCTCAGCCAGCAGAGCAGACATGAGAGGTGCTATAATGAGACCTCAGATACTCCTCGACGTAGGAACACATCGACGAGCCTCCCATCAACCGGCAGGCATGGACTTTTTGAAGGGTGACATTCAAAGGCCCGTGCTAGCCAGCACCAGTAGCCACGTGACTGGGCACATTCTTTATCAACACGTCCGCGTCACCAGCAAACCGTGGATTTTCCCAAAGCGCTGCATCCTGTGGCCGGGAAATGGCCTCCTGAGGAACGGAAAGCTAATCGGAAAGTTGCCGGAGGGCAGGGCAGGGGGTGATCGGAGCAGGCAAGGGGCAGGGGAGTAATTTCCGCCTGTCGCATCAGATTGGGGAGTCAAGTCCGTTTTTTCTGTCTCCTCCTGACTGCGTGTTGTGTGATAGAAGGGGGTCTGTGTGTCGGCTTCCCCTCGTGGTCGATCGGTGCGTTTGTCCGTTTCGTTCTCACCGTTTTTATTCCCGGACAGAGACAGATTTACTAACGAGAAACACTGGCATGCCCGTCCCAAAGGGCCCTCCCCCATTGTGATAGCGTCAATAGCGTCAATAGCGCAAACCTTGGAGGGGCGAAAACCAGTCTAAGCGATAGCAGAACCGTAGATTCGGGTTGAGTTTTCTTGGACTATCGTTCGATGTCTGAGATCCTTCGAGAAGCTATGCCGTCCTGTCAGTGCTTTTCCTCCCATCTCATCCAGGCTTGTGCAGGTTGTTGATGAAAGCGTAGCTGACAGGTCGGATAAATATTCTTGAACCTCCATTTGTGTGAAACGCAAGTAGACGTAAACCTTGCAATCTATTGTGCTATGGAGACTTCATGGGCGATGGGGTGAGCAATCCTGCTGATGATTGTTTGCACCGGTATTTGAAGATCCACAGTTCCATAATGTGGGCCGGTACTGTCAAGCCGTGACATGCAGGATGTGGGCACACGAGGGGGCACGAGCACCGCACCTATTCCTTCATGGTGTCGGCTATTTGACCAGAAAGGTGTGGCGATGAGGAGCAATGACGCGAACTCGTTAACCTTTTGCTGTGACGAACATGCAGCCTTGAACTGGAGAACGTGGTCTGTGGAACCATGAGAAGAAACATTGACGACATTTTTTAAGCTTTCAGAGCTGGCTGCGTGGTGAAAGCGGCACTTCCATCCTGTTGCAATGCTGCTCCCTCACGGGCCAGTGCACCTTGACTCTCGGTCATGACGGACAGACAGACATGCGGCAGTCCCCGGTCCTGAGGCCTTGCGGGACCGGTTGGCTTGACGGCAGCGGAGTTTGGATTCTGGCAATGAAAAACCTTCGTTCGGGATGGTGCTGTCAAAATCTCTATTGCTACTGCGGAAGGATCGGCCGGGCCAAGTGAGTTGCTTTTGCAACTCGGGCCCGCGGGCTCGCCGGCGCCCGCACGCACGGAGGACTGCTTCTGTTGCCTGCTGTGCGGTCGCATTCCATCTGAAGTTCTGGCAAACGGCAGATCTGGTACTGTAGCGAGCCCACAGTGGGTTTCACGGTGGATCTACAGTGCATGATGCGTCGGACACCTCATGAGGAAATTCGGAAGGGCCTCAGTGCAATCTCCTGACCCCCAATCTGGCCTCTGCCATAGGAGGCACATTCGGTATAGCTTAGTCAAGTGGCCGCCCTGTGGCTTGGATTGGTCGACGCAAGCTTGGTATCAATTGCGGGAGACCTGCATCGGATTTGAGCTTCGGTGAAGAAGAGAAACTCGCGACCCCTCTGTGTCGACGGTCTGGGCAGTTTTACCTGGCAGGATACACCTATAGCACGCTTGGTTATAGGTTGCTGATACGAACTACCGTCACAGTCAAGGTGTGATATGTGACGGTGAAGCTCCTTTTCGAGTCATCGAGGCGAATGTTTTGCAATGCGCCGGAGACGCGGGTTGTTTTTCGAACGTCTCGTTGGATGCCCCCTTCGATTGAGTTGTTGCAGACAATTTTCCGGCCGAGCGGTCCGTAGATCAGGATATTGCGTTGGTGCAGAGTTGTTGTGACCGGAGGACAGCATTTCCCTGCTTCATCCGATATCTTGATCTCAGCGAGTTTGAAGCGATGACACCCTCGCGCTCGGACCGGTTTCTCGCAGTTGACCACCTTCAGACCACCCACATTGATTTGTCAATGCATCGCTATTTTGAGCACTGCCTGCATGTCTGCCAGTACGTGCGAGGGACCCTGACGAACCCGATCGGCGCGCCTTCACTCATGCCTCTCCACACGATCGACTGGCGATGTGTCCCAAGGCCAGCCGGCTCTTCAAGTGGATGTCCACCCGCATCCGCTTCTTGACCGCGTTGTTGCGTGTGCTGTGAAGGGTGTGCAACGAGCCGTGGTCGCAGGATTGGAGGACGACTTGGCTTGATATCCTGGGGTCTCCTTGCGACTGAAGGGGATGCAGAAGGGGGTTAGATGAGCGCAATTCTTCAGCGGCCGCGAAGATTCAAGCACCGCCAATCGTCGAGACTTGCGCATTTGCAGGATGGGCCCGGATTACGAATGCCGCCGCCACAGGACTGATCACTGCCCAGAAGCAGGCAGAAGCCGAAGCGGACTGCTGCTGGATCATGGCGGGAGGTCAGAGCGCAACGCCTCGGCATGCGCAGCAGCGAATGAAGCCCGGCGTGTAGATGAAAAGCGGCGATAACACTGCCACTAAGTACTGCTTGGGTAAAGTGGACAGCCGCACTTCTGGGGCGCACTCTCTACAGTGCTCTGTCTCTCCCTCCCTCAGTAGTGGTAGATGTTGCCTGCTGCTATGATGTGCGTGACCATCGCCACTGTGAGGAGTCTGAGAAGTCGAGATCGACCCGTGTGAGTCGGGACGAGCGGCGGAGCTATGAGAGGGCAGGGTATCACCTAGGCTTTCCCTGCCTCGAAACGCGGCAGGTTGCCCAAGGCGCCGTAAGCGAGAGGACGTCCAACAACGCAGTCGAGGCTAGATTGTGCTTGCCAGCCACATGGTTTCCTCGAACTGCCGTGATACATAGCAGCTCAGACCAGCGGCGATGTCAGGAGAGCTGGAGCTTGTGCGTCCAAAAGGGACGGCAACGCAAGGAAGAGACGAGACGATAGCTTTGTGACTCAGCCAGTGTCAGCAGCGTGGGCCAGGCCAGCATTGATGAGGGTCGGTTTAAGCCGCATGGCAGTCCATGAGATGAACGCTGAGCTCTGAGCAGCCTGCCCCAAGCCCGACAGCAGCCAAAGGCAGAGTGTGGTAGGCTAGCGAGGCCTTGAAGGATGCCTCGACCGTTGCGGCTCACTCGTGGCGTGTCAGGATCAACGGAGGATCAGGGCTCGGACATGTTTCGACTAGTTGGGTGTTTCAACGTGACCAGAGCTGACCGATTGTCGCTCTTGAATGGTCCCTGGCGTATAGTGTATGGACGCGACGGGCGAGCTAGCTGTGTAGTAGTGCTGGTGATAACTTCGTCGGTGGTGGCAACTGACGATGGCCACCTGTGATTTGATCAACGGAGTCGACGAGGGGGCGCTGGAAATGGACTACGGTACGGATGCCTCATGTCTCTGGCTATGTGCTATTAGAATTAGAGTTGACCAAGTCATCGGGAGCCCAGGTGTTGGTGGCAGTCATCTGGTCCCAAGTCAATCTCGCTAATCGCACGCAAGTGAAGCCAGACAGATATGGTATATTGGGCCAGATGTCGCTTATAGTAGCAGCTTGAGGAGCGTCTCTCGTCGAGGGCGACAGAGGCAGGAAGGTGAGAATTCGCACTCGATACTGTGCTTCGTCGAGAAGCTGTGGAGAGCGTGGGCACGTACCTGATTGCGCAAAATTGAAGCGGGTGCGATTGGGAAGCATTGGACATGGGACCCCTTGCATGATATGCCACGCCTAGGCCCAGTGTGGATTCCATCTCCAGGGCCTGCAGCAACGATCCAGGGGAAAAAAGAGTGCACACTGCAGGGCCGCACACAGGACCCTGGACGGGTGGGGCACCGTGCTAGATGAGCATCCTTGCCACCGTCTAGGCGTCAAGCCGTCGCAGTCACTCCCTCTCTCGCTCTCCGTTCCGCTTCAACGTCTCGTATCAAGCCAAACGTAGCAGCAGCGCACCAAGGTTCGAATATGCCGTTGCAGATAGAGACCAAGCCCAGACAACTGCGTACCTACACGCGTAGATATGGATACACTGCATCCAACACATGGCCCACTGGGGTATCGCCATACATAAGTTCCGAGGCTGTGATGGAAGCCTGCTGGAAACCTGCTGGAGCTCGCATACATATGCACATTGTGCACACTTGCAGGTTTGGCCTGAATTGCCCCCAACAGAGGCGACATCGCGAATCGCACGAGCCCCTCAGGCCTCTTAGGCCGGCCCTCGCGGATGCAGGCTGTCAAGTCCGTTCTTGTCAGCGTCCTCGCCCATCACACCCTCTGAATCAACTAGGCGGCGGAAGGCCTGGCCGGCTGGCTACTGAATGCAGTCTGCAGCTCACTGACAAGGCGTCGAGACCGCTGTGACCTGTGATCTGTGACCTGTGACTTGCGCTCAGCACCTAGCTGCATAATAAGTCAGATCATATTGTGATACATTGCATCACGCCCACGTTGGCTGCTAAGCTCCCGTACCGCCAGGACCGTTCCGCATGATACTGTGGTATCCTCCGATCCAGAGCCAGAGTCAAAGGCAGAGAGGCCCACAGTTCCAAGACGGCCAGGACGGACAGGCCACTGTACGGTAGTGCACAGTCAAACAGCATGTATGACATTGGATCCGTCCTGCAGGAACAGCTCATTGCCCTGCATTCTCTCTCTCTCTTTTCTCCACCCTCTACTGCACTATCCGTGCCACTACCGGCGCCAGAGCGGGGTGTGAGTCTGCCTCCGTTTCTCAGGACCCACAGTGCGCAAATTACAGTGCCTCGCCCATGTCCGTATCCGTATGCCTGCTCTCCCACTTCCAACCTTGGAAAGTGCCACATTTTACGCCAACGATTTCCTGTTCCCAGACCAGCTAGAAGACGTGGGGTCCCTGTAATTGATTCACGGTCACGACCAGGGCAGAAACGGCCCCGTGCTCGTGCTGTTGCAGTGCAGTGCTGACTTCTGAGCTTGGAGCTCTGCTCTCTGTGTGTCTGCCGTCTCTGCTCGCCCTCCCATTTCACCACCACCACCACCACCTTCTTCTCCTCCTCTTCCTCCCATGTCGGCCAGGGTTTCCAAACGTTGACTTCGACCGCGTGTGTGATTCCCTCCCTCCTATTTACCGCCTGTCCCTCCGTTTGGCTCGCCAATCTTTCCGTCTGCGCCTCTTCGCCCCCTTCTTCTTTACCCTCTGGCCCCCCTTTTTTGTTTTGTTGCTCTACTTCGTTCCCCCATCTCCATCCCATCTGCACCTGCTTGCAAGTGTCAGCAGCGAGGACCCATCAAGACAACACGGGCTCTCGCAAATTGGGGGGGATCAACGTGGAATCGAAATCAAATCCTAGGACTTGGACCTCTTCTTTTCTATTCCGGTGTCTCGGACAAGACCTGATTGACCGACCCATTGCACCGACCAGCACTTGGGAAACCTTGCGTCTCTGTCCACACTATAATCGCTCCTTTTGACTCCAACCGCCCAACTCACAGGTCGATACACCATCTACTGTTTGGTTCACGCCCTCGACAAACATTCTCTACCCTTTGGATACCCGACCAACCTTGCTCTTGATTCATCGCTTCCTCCACATCATTGGAAGAGGCCCACCTTGGACAATTGGGCCACCAGCTCGACGACTGCTCTGCACGGCAAGCTCTTGAAGCTCCCTTCCCTTTACAAACCCCTCTCCTAATTCGGAAGCCGACCTCTGGGTCACATACGCGAACATGGCACCCTCGCTCACTGCGCACACCTCTTTCACTCGTCCCCGGACGAGTGATCGCGATGCTCGCCCTACGACCCGTGACCAGGGTGACAACAACCTGATCATCCCCAGCCGAACGTCGTCGCTTCACTCGAGAATCACCCAGCCCATCCCATCGACCCTCAATGCCAAGGCCCAGCAACGGACGCCCAAGACACTCACACATGCGTACATGGTCTGCGGTGTTGGCCGCGAGCCTTCTCAGTGGGTCAAGGCCCCGGCCCCAACTCAAGGCAAGATTGGACACATGAAGGGTGCCGTCGGACAGTTTTGGCTACCAGAGATTCTGGGCAGTAGCCCGAGGTTGGAGCAGGACAATGACATCGCTCGCTCCCTCCATGCTGCCATGAGGGTAGGTTTACCCTCCGCGCCCTCACCTAATTGATTGACCACGCGCTGACCTGAATTAGGCCTGTTTTCCCCACGATGTCGAGATCTGCACTGGTCGCAGCCAGCCTCACTGCGTCCACCACGCCTTTGTCCTCCAGCAGGACTCTTCACACACTCTCTACGGCATCTGCTTGAGGGTGTGGTCACGAGCGGACGAGAAGCGAGCCGAGACCATTCGTGACCTGAGGAAGAGGACAGAGCCCGATTTCTATGACAACACTGATGAGACATACTGGATTCCATACTGCTTGTCCTTCCTCTCCAGGTACCCACTCTACAACTTGCTGGGTGACTACCTTCGCGGCATGTGGATCCACTGGAACAAGGCCACCAACCTCTTCCATGCCGAAGAGGTTTCGCGCATCCTGAGCTTCCCCGCGCCACGCCTCAACGATCTTGTCCGGATCGATATGAAGGACTATGCCCTGTGCTATCAGTTCCCATCGTCCCCAACAGGTTTCCAGAACTTCGCCATGTGGCCCTTGTTTGCTTGCCTTTCTATTCCCAACATCGTTGGAGTGATTGAGGCCGCCATCTCACCGACACGTCGCATCATCTTCGTCAGCCACTACCCAGCCATTCTCACCGTGGCTGCCGAGACCATTCGGTACTGCGTTCGTGTTTATGAGTGGAGTGGGCTGTACGTACCGGTTGTGCACGCCCGCCACGCCAAGGAGCTCGTTCAGGAGCCCGGTCCCTACATCCTAGGTGTCACCGCCGAGTGCCGATCACTCTTCACAGCGCCGAATGACGCTCTTGTCGTTGACCTGGACCGCAACTTTGTCCTGACCTCTGACCCGCCAACTGCTCTGAATCCTGGACAGCGCAACAAGTTTGTCACGCGCTTGACTCAGGCGCTGAATGGAGACGTCACCCCGTCTGGGGTCCCGCAACATCTGCGCTCCGCATACGGTGGTGGCAAGCTTGTTCCTGCCGGCCAAATCATCGTTATGCGCGGTGAGGTTGAGTCGATCCAGGATCCCGAGTGGTGGAACCAGGACTCCATCATGGCTGTCATGGACCATGTTTGTGAGAAGATGGGTCGTAACACCGGTATCAAGGCCGTCTTGGGTGGTTCTGTCAAGAAGCCGCTCATGACCAAGGTCTCTATGAGACATCTCAATGAGATAGTTCGCGAGAGAAACCAGTACTCTCGTGACGCTCAGGAGGCTTGGCAGGATTTCATCAACCTGAAGGGCCGTATGGATACCGAGCTCGCGAAGGTTACCAAGCGCAACAACTACCTGAACGAGGAGTTGGAGAGCTGGAAGCAACAGGTACGTATCCCAAAATTCAATCTGTCCATGGCATGGCAAGCATTATTAACTCGTCGTCACAGTTCCTCAAGTTCCAGGCCTTCGCCGAGACACTCACGAAGGAGACCCAAGACCTCAAGGTTAAGATCGAGGGCCACAAGAGAGAGAACCGACGTCTGGGTGGCCTCATTGACCAGCAGAAGGACGATGCCGCCCGTATGTCCGTGCGCCTCACTGGAACGGAGAAGCAACGTGATGACGCACTTGAGGCTCTTGTCCTCCAGCAAGAGATTGCTGAAGAGCTTGAGCGCGAGCGCAAGAGGAACAAGAAGGAGCTTGCTGCCATGCAGCACACCAACGTGACCATCATGCGCCAGCGTGACGAGGCCCGCCGGGTTGTGCTGCACCTGCGCAGCCTGATCGGCGGACAGAGCCACCACATGGAGCATCTCGTGCAGTCTTTGACTCATCCCGTCGATCTGGAGGAAGAGATTGCAAACGGCTTTGTTGCGGCCGCTGAGGAAGACGGCGGCATGTCTTCGGTTGACAAGGAGCGCCTCATGAAAGCCGCTCGCAACAGCAAGCGCTTCTCGACCTCGAGCTTCTTCGATGTAGCAGACCGTCACTTGAAGGACAAGACTGACGCCATCTCTCACATTATCCGCAACATCGCGGAGCAGTGCCAAGCTGCTGTGGAGGGTTTGGAGTTGGCCCATGACGCGGAGATTGACACCCCTACGGCCAATCGTCGCAGGAGCAGCAATCTTTCTGGCCGCTACAGCGAGGACGGTCGCTCGACTGCCGCCTCCGATATGGGCGAAGACAGCCATCTCAACCCCTCGGGACGCACTTCGAGCATCCCTCCTACTCCTGATCTGATCCCCAACCGCAGCTCGACGAGCATGTCCATCGCGTCCACCATGACGACCCCCGAGAGATCATCGCAGCAGTACAGCATCGGCCACGAGATCCCCACCAAGATCGTCGAGGATGACGAGGAGGACTACACGGAGCGCAGCGACAACGAGATACCTCAGCAAGAGGCTGTTGTCGGCAAGCACGCCGAGTCCCTCATCCACCGCCCCTCTGGCGCTCGAATAAGTGCATTAGGCGGGCCGCGGTGAATCGCAGCGAAGCAGGGCCCCCTCGGTAAACGAGGAGACCCTGACTTCAAGAAGCGACGATCCATGGAAATGCAAGCAGCCTGCGATTGGGCAGAGCAACAAGCGAGAAGGAAAGAAGAGGAAGCGGCGCAACGGAAAAAGAAGCGCGATGCCGATTTCAAGAAGAGGCGATCCATTGAACTACTGGCGGGCTACGACCAGAACCTCCACAAGCTTTGGAGATGAACAGCGAAACGCGGCGGAGAAGACACCACACCCATGCACACACATGGCCAACCGTTGGCGTACAAGTATTTTCTTTTTTTACAAAAATTCTGATCATTATACCAGGGGGATGTGCTTCTGGAAAGACTTTGAAGCTGCTACGTAATGAGGCGTTGTGGAACTTTCTCTCGAAACGTCTCAGATTCCCCACACCTGACTGATTAGTTGGGTTTTTGATTTCTTTGTTTATTGCTCCCGAATTTATTTGTTTCCCGATGTCTTGTTTTCTTGGCAACGTTGGGCATTTGGAGCGGACTTTGTGGTTTACCTGGAGGAGAAACGTTGAATATTCTGATTCTTTCGTACCGTTGCACGTACAGTTTGCATGTCAAGAGAGGGGTCGAAAAACGGCGGTGACAACTGGCTTGGACGCAATACGTTTTGCTTGCCTGGACTCGGACGTCGGAGATGTATGTAGGATTTTGTTGCCTGAGAGAGAAGGGTCTCGCGCAGATTTTGAGGTGTGGTGGTGGTGTGGTGTGCCTTCATTCCTTTTTCATCTTGCCTACCCGCACGTACGTACGGCTTGGTGGTCTTCCTTTCCTACCCTACCTACCTACCTTTTTATTGATACCTCGATACAAACCCCCCACCACTGCACACAGCTTCACTTTGCGTCCCTCACTCCATGTATTTGATCACATACATTTGGATGCTACATGAATCTCAGATTATTAATCCCAAACCCTTGACTTGTACCAGTGTGACATTGCATTGACAGGCCTGAATGCATGAACACCCGCTGGTGTCACTAGAGAAATACTCAGGTTTGCTTAAAATAAAGCCGTATGCATATGCCGGCAGCTGAGAAGTCGGCAACCCAGGTGGGAAACGCCATACGGAGACAGCACTGAGGTTCTGGCATTACACAGTACTATGCCTTGCCTTTTACATAGTATCGCCCAGGCTACTTCTCAATCCGTGACGGGAACTACCGCAGGAGCGAACTCTATCGATCATGAAGGGGCAAGGGCAGGGGGCTACTTTAAATTGTAAGGCGTGAACATAACATCGTGTTGGCATGCCTCTGGGGGAATAAGGTTGGATGCGCGCGGCACATCCCGCCAAAAGAGGATCAGGTCCGATCTGCAATAATCACCTTATGCAATACATCTTATATTATGGGAGATTATACACTTCTTGGGCATGGATTTCACAACGTAACATTGAAGAGGGCAGAATTGGATTCGGGCAGGCGGTCGAAGAGAACATTTTTCTATATGTTTTAGTAAGACCAGCGGCTTCACTGTCGAGCCACCCTCCATATACGTCAGAACCGCGATGCCGACATGATTGGGCAATGGCCTGACAAACCCCTGACGTTATCCTTGCTCAGCATTTAGAAATCATGCGCTAAAAGGGGCCGAGCCTTTACTCTGGGTCCTCCCGAGGTCCCATCCCAGGCCTTCAGCCGGATTTTTGCCGTATGTGCTGACACGCCGTTTACTAAGGGCTTAGCGGGGCGATTATTCAACGGCCGACGACTGGTCCAATGCCGCCTCCCATCGACGGGAACACAAGTAGCTGGCGCCGCTGCGATGGGGAATTAGAATATTCTTGGAGATTCTCCTCCCACCATCATCCGGCACCCTCATCCTGACCTTCTTCTCCCGGCTCGCTATATAAAAGGCGAACGTGGCCCGCCCCTCCCTGATGAAGCCCTTCGCGATCCTGCTCTCCATCATTGTTGGAATAGTGTCGGTACTACTGTTCAAGGAACACATTCTCGAGACGGCTACGATCCTGTATAGAAGCCTCAGCGACAGCATTAGCAACATCAACAGCACGAGCACGACGGACTCGTCCCCTGAGGAACAGCAGATCACCACGACGAATATGAGCGTCCCTCGCGCGATTCGAAAGGCCTTCCTGGCCATTGAGCAGGCCGAGGGCGCAGGCGCGCGGGTCAGGAGGTCAATCGGCACGCCCCAGCTCAAAAACTTCTCACCGTTCTTGATGCTGGACCATTTCTCCGTGAAGCCAGGCGCGGGATTCCCGGACCACCCTCATCGGGGCCAAGAGGTATGTTCGGCCCTGCCGAGATTCACTTCCCATTACGCGAATTTGTTCATGCACTGGTGCTGACCGCGGAATAGACAATCACATACATGCTCTCAGGCGCCTTCGACCACGAGGACTTCGCCGGTAACAAGGGCACCATCCACGCGGGCGACCTGCAGTTCATGACGGCGGGCCGCGGCATCGTGCACAGCGAGATGCCGGCGCAGAACGCCGACGGGAGCGCCAACACCGGCTTGCAGCTGTGGGTCGACCTCCCGCGCGAGCTCAAGATGTGCGAGCCGCGCTACCGCGACCTGCGCGCCGCAGAGGTCCCCGCCGCGGAGGCGGACGACGGCAAGGTGACCGTCAAGGTCATCTCGGGCCGCAGCCACGGCGTCGACTCGGTGAAAGACCTCGCCTACACCCCTGTCTGGCTGCTCGACGTGACTATCAAGCCTGGCGGCCGCGTCGAGCAGCCTGTGCCGGAGGGGTTCAACGCGTTTGTGTACACGCTTGAGGGCAAGGCGCTCTTTGGGCCTGACAAGAAGCCCGTGCCGCAGTATCATAATGTTGTGTTTGAGCTCGAGGGCGACTCGATTGTGGTCGAGAATGAGGCGGGCAGTGACGGCGATGCGCGGTTCGTTATTGTCGCGGGCCAGGTGCTGGATCAGCCCGTTGTGCAGTACGGCCCGTTCGTGCTGAATTCGATTGACGAGGTGCGAGAGGCTCTGACAGACTACTCGACATACTCGAGAGGTTTTGAGAGGGCTGAGGGTTGGGCGAGTGAGATCGGGAAGTCGATGGTGCATTAGAGGGGTTAGATGTCGCGTATATACTGTTACTAGGTCCGGTGTCCTGGCGTTATTAACCGGCGTACTGTTCTCGTTCATTTTCTCGATAGGATTCAATATGTAAATACCTGTTCTCAGCAATTTGAAAGCACCTAGATATTTTTGTAGAAGATGGGAATACTTCCCTGTCGTGTGACTCTCTTGGAGAGCGCCTATACAGCGACTGAGTCTCACGTGGTTTCCACTTTTTCCAGGGCAAAGTAGCCAGCTTTCTTCGAATATTTCGCAATTCTTGCCGTTAATCACATCTCAGCTTTTCCCGACTGTTGGCCTCTTCGTAGCGAATGCCGCGTTTCCAACCCTGGCTTTCAGTTGTCGCTTACTTCTTTGTAGCCGCCGGCCCCCTGGCCTCCCGGGTGGCCTGGCTGTGCCATGTCGTGTAACCCACATGTGCGGGACGCGCAGCTATCGACTCACCAGGGTCAAAAGAGGCCTCAGGCCGGCAAGCTGACGTCCTGAGGTCTATTCCTAAACATGGCACCCCCACCTCCGTTCTCACCATGGAACTTTTCAGCAGTGTAGTCCGCGCTGGTGGGATTCAGCTTCAAAATATACAGGATGGATCCATTTTCCATTGTCACTGGCGCTGGGGGGCTGGTGTCTCTCGGCATCACGGTTTGCAATGGGCTCATTAGTTATTGTGGAAGTTATCGATCGCGTGAAGATGACATTACCTCCCTCCAGGGAAACGCGGAGCGGTTACGAAAACACCTCGAAGTCCTCGACAGACAGCACCTTGGAGTCGGTCTTCCGCCCATGTCACCGAGTCTCAAAATTTCCATGGACGAGTGTGTAGAGGCTTGCAAAACCTGTCTCGACGGCTTGAGTCGACTGAGCGACAAATACTCGCCACCAATGACGGGTTCACTCCAGAGGTCCCGCACCAGCTTGACACGCAAAATATCATTTCCGTTACAGAAGGACAAGTTTGAGTCCTTCAGAAAGCAGATTAATCAGCTGCACGTTACACTCTCTTTTCAGGTTGGGCTGTTGAATTAGTACGTCACATAGGAGAGTCAAGAGAAGACCCTCGATCGCATTCAGTCCGCTGACCGCATATTCCAGCGATGCTATGAGAAACCTGCGGCAAGAGACTTTGTCGGAGTCTCTGAATCTCTCGTCGATTATCTCTGCTCAAGGTCAAGATATTCAGGAACAGATTGCCGCTATGGTCCCCGACTTGTCGCAGACGCTTGAGTCTGGACTTGCGAAGAGTGAGCAGTCTCTTCAAGCTCGAATGGACAGTCTAGAAACCATGATCAAAGATTCTTTACGCATAGAAGAAGCTTTTCCCGATTGCGCTCAAAGTATCAAGGACTCTAGTACAGCCTCGACGCTTCCTCAAGCTTCTACGAATGAATCAGAACTCATGACCAAGGTACAAGGGACGCCTAGCTCAGGAGAAACCTCGTCGTCAACAAGGCCCTTATGGGAGCTCAAATGTCATTGCGCAGGCTCTATATCCCCTGCTTATCCAGTTACTCATGCAACATCCTGCTATCTTTCACTCAGACACAGACAGCGAAGAGCTCTTATCGGAAAGATTAGGCTCTTTAATTACTTCTTTCAATTTCAGATCGCAATCGAGTACTCCCAATACGCCTTCTTGCGCAGTCTGCACATCCAGCATAACTTCACCATCCGAGCGACAGTCCCTCAAGGCTCCCCGGCTTTTGACCTGATAGATGGTATCACGTTCAACATGGGCAGCTATTCCACAGTACAATCACTGCAACGAACCCTTCAGTCCTGTCTCCGGGGGCTTCAGCGTCTGTTCATGGAAGGTCGAGCATGGCCTACTGATATTGAAGACAGCACTGGAAACAATTTACTTCACGTACGCCCAAATCGACGCTTCTCACATGAACAATTGAAATTCCAACGTTGAGCTGACCGACAATCTCACAGGTAGCCACCAGCGCATTTTGGCATTTTATGGCCGACGAAATGAAAGAGATCTATTCTCAATTTCTTCAAACACTGGTAGAATTCGGTGTCCCATTAAAAGACACGAGTTGCTTAAACGAGTAAGCCTCTCGTTTTCCCTACTTGTCATGGATATCTGGGACTATCGATTCTAACGACGCAGGACACCAATTGCCATTGTACTACAAAGACTAGCCAGTAGGGAAAAGAATGACTTTTCGGGCTTTACGGTCGCCACAGGACTGGTGAAAAGCCTTTTGGATCTCGGTGTCGATGTTCTGGACATAATGCCACTGCGAACATTTGGACCATCGATTCTTCCAATAGTCGGGCATGGGATGTTTGAAGAGCAAGGCAGTGAGTTGTCCTCATTTTGCGTGATTTTCGAAATATTTAATTGACCTCTGGTAGCCATGGACCAGGGAGAACTGTCCCGTGCTCTGCTAGAGAAGTGGGACACCCAGGTGTGTGACATTCTCGCACGCAGCGACGCCGAAAGATACCTCTTGGCAAGGGGTAAAGTGGGTGAAACCCCATTGCATATTGCAACATGTTGGCCTCGAGGCATGGAGCTGCTTCTGCAGCTGGGAGGTGATACTATCACCGGCATCATCAATGCCGAAGATGACGACGGCTCCACGGCCCTGGACTACGCGCTCAAATTGGTCGAGCCTGAATGTGTCAGCATGCTCTTGGATTCATCTGCTGAGATGGATTTGGAAGTAATTCAAAACATCGCGAAATGGGAAACGACTCCGGGGCGATTGACCGTTGTCCCCGTATTGACGCAGGCTCTCGCGGCGCGTCGCAAGAAGTTACTGAGCCTCGCGAATGACACACTCCACGGAAGCATGATCCTTGATAACCTGAGCCTCAATAAAGAGGACTTAATACAGGAAGATGCATTTGAAGTGATTAAGGCGCTAGACGAGAAGGAAATCAGCGTGCCCAAGGAGTTCCGGAGCGTCCAACCAGGATCAGTCTACCACTGCGCATATATGAACAATGAGACTGCCGAGTCACTTTTCCGCGCTGGATTCAGCCATACAAACGTCGAGCTCATCGGACTCACCCCGCTGATGATAATAGACTTCGTCGGCCTTAGCTATCGAAACGACATGAAGCTCATGTGCAGCAGTAGCGCGCTAGGTCTTGTTGAATGGTTTCTGAGCCATGGAGAAGACCTGAGCAGGCCAATACCAGTAAATGCTATCACCCGAAAAACAGCGAGCAAAGGCAATATTTTCAGGAGAGTCAGCCTGGTCCACCGCATCGCTAGCGAAATGGGGCGGAGCTTGCGATATGCAGCAGCCTTTGGAAGTGAACGGTATACCGCGATTTCACAGCAAATACTAACTTCGTCGGTTCTGGACCCATGTGAGTGTCTCTGCACGCAAAGTGGCTGCTCTGCCGCCTCAGTCTTCTCCCGAGAAGTGTGGAAAGTCTTCAGTGGGGCCACCCCGGCGGAAAAGTTGTCTGAACTTGACCGGACGACTTGGCGAATCACCATGGACCTTCTGACGAGCAGACTATCCGATCACTCAGGAGCTCGTCAATTCGCGTCGAGTTTCATCCGTGTCAGCACTTTTGAACGACTTGGCATGAGCCACACGTGCTGCAGATACGTGGAAAATAGTGGAATGTACGAAGGTCCTAATGATGGGGTGGCCCTGGCGATCTTGAGGGGAGAGTACATAGTCGTCGAGATGATGGACCCTGAGGATGGAGCTGAGATCCAAGATGAGGAGCGATATTTGGCGGAACGACTTGAGGAACTTGTGCACGAATTTGATGTCAAGTACGAGGAGCTAGGCTTGTCTCTGGGCGATTTCTTCTGGTCGTACTGGTGGATTCGCATGAACGAGGTTGAAGCCGAGGACAAGGTTTCCAGGGAGGAATTAGTGGCACTTCGGAAAACGGGTGTTATTCTGGAAGATGCGTGAACGACATGCTTCAGGGCCAAAAGTCAAGAAGAAAGAAAAAAAAAAAAAGACATAAGACGATCTCTCGCGCTATGGAACTGTGTTTCTGTCTTTTATTACCCGGATCTCTTCGTCAAGAAATAGCCCACTAGTTGCATGTTGAACCCGCCTATGAGATTAAGTTGGATTAAGTTGACTTTGAGTATGTCTGCGCCGTGTCTCTGATCACCTACAAGCTCTGCACCCAACAGGTCCTTTCGGCGAGCAGAACCAGCCACCGCTCTTGTAATAATTTCCCGAAAAGAACAGCCTCGAGAGTTCATCGTATGCTCTTGTTATTCAGTAACTTGATCAAGCTCTGCGGATGCTGGATGCAGCAGCAGTCACATGTAGAAATCGGCTGTCTCAATCGCGGCAAATATTGTTCCAATACCAGTCGGAGCCATCTAGCATGACAGTACAACTCGAATAAGATGCAATTCCTCGCTCATAGTGGCTTTTCGGCGCGACGTCGATGTGCTAGTTGGTAACCTGACCACGTATGTGGGGAAGCAATCACGCAGGGTATTTAAAGGGTTCATAGAGCGCCGATGAAAATGATATGAAGCCGTCCTTATCAATGAGTGTGAGACATAGCCTTGCTACATGGTAATATTGAGATCAATAAAGAATAAACAATTTTTGAGAGGCGACAGTGCCACTGTAGACAGACTCATCGAACAAGGACTCGACAAGGCCCTTGATATTGTGGCTCTACCAGACTCATCTTAAACAGATTGCCATGAAGAGGACGAAAGTAGAGCCCCTTGGTGATCAGCTTCTTCTGAGTGTCCATTAAATAGACAGCGGGGCTCTTGTGCAGAGGAATCCATAGAAAGCAATCAGAACCCAGAGGGCGAACCAGATGATGTTGAAGCCGACGGCTGTATGAAGTACCAGCTGCCAGAACGATG
This sequence comes from Diaporthe amygdali, assembly GCF_026229845.1. Classification (NCBI taxonomy): domain Eukaryota; kingdom Fungi; phylum Ascomycota; class Sordariomycetes; order Diaporthales; family Diaporthaceae; genus Diaporthe; species Diaporthe amygdali. The sequence goes on along the minus strand of NW_026517063.1, from coordinate 169,769 downwards.
CCAGAAGGGAGAGGTGGAGAATGGCATTGACAATAACAAAAACATCTAGGTGAGTTCGTCCCTTGCCAAATCATATAGCATTAGCAACCCGTCATCAAAATCTCCCATTCTTTGGGGGCAGACCTACAACGACCAGTCCGCAGAACCAGCAAGCACGATTTCCACGAGCGCGGTCGATAATTGTGAGGCACCAAAAGACAAAGGCGAAGGAGATGATGCCGATGATGACACCGCAAATCATGCTCACGATCTTGCTTCCAAGAGTGTTGTGGGCCATGGCCAGGATGTTGGTGACTGTTCGTAAAATTATGATGGCCCACATGCAAAAACGTCGCGCGACTGTCAACCAGGTGCCGTTGAAGGACCATGAACAGAGGTACTCGCCAAGGCTGAGGCAGTTGCGGGATTTCCAGGAGCCTTTCGGGCCTTCGTCGATGTTGGTAACGCCATCCATGCTGTATGAAGGATACTGGTGTTTTAGAGAGGTTGCCTGTGTAGTGAAGAGAGGTCTGTACTTATTTTGAAATGGCCGTCCGGTCAAGGTATAGTAGCATTCTAGTCGATCAAGATCATGTGGGCTCGAAGAGGTCAGAAAGAAGAAGAGACTCGGGAAGTAAGAAACAAAAATAGGACCTGACGGAAGTTGCTTGTTGGGATACTTGTACACAGATACACCGCTGACACCGACGGCTGGGGAGATTCTAATCTCATACAGCGGCTCAAAGATTGTTGCGTATGAACAATCACTCCTGTCAAAGTCACATCTCTGCCGCATATATGTGCTACGTACATACCGATAGAGGCAGACTTAAGCGAGCAAACATGGACGAAGAATGCAAGATCGAACCAAAGACCAAGACGGCTGCAACCGCTGTTGCTGTTGCGGTGTCACCAAGATGTAACCACGAACTAGTCCAACAGCAATACATGTACAACTTTCAGTTATAGTGGGACTGGAGCTGGACTTGGAGAAACGAAATCGAGGCTGACTAACATCCAGTTGTGCCTGCCAAGTCTGTGCTCCGTCCGCAAATCAAAGTTACAACCAAAACAGCAACAAAGAGAGAGAATGCGCATGTCACATGCAGACGCGTACAGGATTCAAGGCATATGACAGATTGATGTTCGTCGCTTTGAGAGGCACATTGACAACTTTTTGTGTCATCTGTTCCACCCGCTACAGTCCGAAGGGTTTGTACTACCATCTCATCGCGGTTCCCCGATTCCTCTGATCCGTACAAACTTATCATTCAGGTAGAGTCGAGGCATGAACGCGAAAAAAAGGCGTGCGAACAAGCATATATTGCAGGTGAATCTGTAAGCGATGATGATTCAAAAAATATAATTTCACTTCAACAACTTACATTAATGACGAGGTCTCAAAAGCATGCACCTGCGGGGGTGCAAGCAACCTGCGATTTGGGAAAAGCAGGTTATGGGGAGAGGTCAAGTATGCCCTGAACATTAGACAGTCGTTTTATTGAATGATTAAATAAATGTTTCATGGCAGACAGGTATATATTGCCGGCTCATGCTCATCGTCACTGGTAAGGGACGTCACTTCGATGCACACCAAGCGGACAATAGTGAATCGCGAAGTTTTGGAGCACACAAATGGAAAACTACATATGTAGTCATTATCCAAGACACCACCAAATACGATGGCCTTGGATCTATGCATTCAGGTGTATCGGCACAGCATCAATGGCGAAGATACAAATGCCAAAAGCCAGCAGCTTTCCGAGTTCTGTCCCAGAGATGAGGTGTCAAACGATGTCTGCACCACAGCCTCGCATGGAGACAGCATTTAGAGCTAGAAAAGTAGCTAGCCTCGGCCCGAAACGACAAACTAGGACCACCACTTGTATTGCTTGGTGCTTATACAGTCATGATTCGTGCCGGACTGGAACATGTCGACTCATGCCATCAGGCCAGACGGAGGCCATAGCAAATGGGTGAAACCTGGTTCACGGTGTACACCCGCCAAAGGATTCTGCTGTTAAAACTTCCAAAGTTATAGACACTCATAGAAACCTCATTCTGTGCCTACATAGGCAATTCTCTGGGCTGAGGATTGGGGGTCAGGTTAATAGAACACATAACTCGTGTCCCGGGTCTACTCGTATCGTCTAAATTGGTTATCATCCCTTGCATCACCTGGTGAGTTGCTTCCTCAAAAGCTGAGAAAAGAATACGAACAAGCGAGAAAATTGAATGTTTGCATGCGCACGGGCGCAAGTAGATCTATACAGGACTCTAGTATCAAAGAATGACGCGTTGGATCGTATGTTCTGGCCAGATGAGCAAAACTAGATGAGATCGAGATTGAAAGAAGAGGTTAAATGCTTTAAGTGGTATGTATTCTTCACTGTCTCTTTGTAGCATAAGGTATCATGATGCGCGCCCGTACAACAATTTAGTGCTGAACTAGGGCCTGCGTCACGAAATGGCTAGTGTGTTAGTTTAGACATGGTCAATTATTCAGATGCACCAAAGAGAGCGATTTTCTGATGGACGTATTTAGTTTACTGACCCGGCTGGATTTAAGATGAGTTATCCAACATAGATCACCAGCCGACGACTGTTTAGCTGTCGTGACGCGTAGATGTAGACAACAATCTTTATGACGAAGTCATCATTGATGAAGCATCGACGGCACTGAGCGACTTAGCGCGGCCAACTCAGGTGCTTTGACGTGGCCCTTTCCAACATATCCAGGTATGAGCAGCTTAAGGTCCCTCCTACCCAGCCCCCTCGACATGATTACTGGTCGTTTCTTTTCCAGCTTGTCTTCCCCGTCTTCCTTGACGTCCCTCTGCACTGTGAATGAATCTTGCCATACAATTACGTTCGCCATGATCGTCAATCTCAGATTTCTGCTGAGACCTCTGGTGGCACTGGGAATTGTCGGTGAGAGCCTTCAAGCAGGCCTCAGATATGAACAACGCTACACACCCGTCGCGGCCAGTGAGCTTGGAGTATGAAGACTACTTCAGAAGACCAGGTCGTCCTGACGTGAATGAATACTGACAGCCTTGGCAGACCCCTCCGTTCCGGATGAAAGTCTGGTGCAGTGACAAGGAGGGAATTCCGCTCAAGGTTCTTAAACCGTATATTTCCGACTTCTGCGATAATCATGTTTACACACAACCGGGCGAGGTCGCCAGCGCCGTAATGGAATACCCACTCATGGACCCTTGGAACCACTGGACGGTAACCTTTGCATGGTCCACAAGATTGATTTACGGGGACAGGAACTGCGAGCGTGATTATCAGGCACTGGCTAGCAAAGAGGGCTGCGGCATGTTCGAAACCAAAAGGGGGAGGATAGTGGTCTCCACGAAAGCACAAGGCAAAGAACACACTGGTGCAGAAAAATGTGAGTATATATGAAACCGTATTGCGGCAGCGTTATGTTCCATTAAAAATATTCCGCGCAAACATACTGCATTAAGGCTCCTTCATTTAGACCTACATCTAACACTCCGAAGATAGCTGGGTCATTACCCCTCCGCAAGAGCCAGACATCCCGGACGGAGACTGAGTATTCGATGCTAGCAACATACACCAAATGATGGTTATGAACGGGATAAGTAGTTGAAAATAGGATTAAGAATCGGATACACCTCTCGTTTCTATATTTGTTGCGTGCGATTGCTTACTTCTGGGCTCAAAAACATGAGAAGAGGCAGTACTGGGGCGGGATTGACTTTTTGGTGCCTGATCAGATGGTGGAAGACAATTGAAATGTTCTAGACTTTGAAAACACGCATGTTTAGTTCTGAAATAGTACTAAATTTAAAGTTGTAATTATCAAGCATCATGTTCTCTTGTCTGATGTGCTAGAACTGCCAGCCAAGCGTCGTTCCTCCGATAGAGCTTAGCTTGCGACAGCTTCACGGTTCTAAAGAACTTCGTCACAAATCCCGCGTTCCAGGAAATCAGCTCTCACTACATGACTTAGACACTATTGGCATTTTTGTCCTCTTTCTTGCCTTCGATTGTAGCCTGGTCCTCCTCAGCGAGCACATCCGCTGGAATGCGATCCGGGACATCGTTGGTTAATACGATCATTGGGCCAAGCGCAACAGCCATGAGGCCAAAGGTAACGCAGCTTGAACAAAAATTGTTAGCATTTTCAATAATATTACTCCGAGTCTACTGATGACATGACTTACAAACCAACAAGAGTACTCAAGTTCGCGTTAGTGTTAAGGCCGTAGGAGACTGCTTGGCCCACAGCTTCGACGCATCTGAATGCGGCTCCATTGCGAACATTGGCTTTTCACTCTGGTTAGAATGGTGTACCGCGATCACGCCAGTGGACAAGAAGCAAACTCACATTGTGCGTCGGTAGCAAATGATGAGATGAGCCAATACATGTAGGACTGCGAGAGTGGTCCGGTGGTCTGTACAAAGAAATATGGCAGAAAAGCCGAGGGATAGAGAGGTTCATCCCAGTCGATAGCACCCGGATTGTGAGCGTCAAATCGTACCTGCATCACGATTGACCAGATGTAGACGCCCATGTTCAGGAGGACGACTGTGTAAAGACCGAGCTGGGCCCTTCGTCGCTGGCTTAGCCCTTTGATGTCGAGGATGAAGCCTAGTCCAAAGCAACCAACGCTGTGAAAGTCAAAGTTTAGCGAAGGGGTTTTGAACATCTCAAGCGCAAGGAAGGAAAAGGTAAGACGGGCTACTTACATGCAGAAGAATGGGGATATCAGCGACGAGAGTGCTCGAGCGCGAACAGTGAAGTAGTCGGCCAGATAAGTAGACCATGTCCCACTGTAAAATCAATAAGCTAAAGAAGATCATAAATGAATTATTAAAAATGAATGACTTACCTATAAAAGAATGACCAGAATGCCCAAATGCAGGACAATAGAATCAGCTTGGAAGTCGCGGTGATCTTGATCTGCTTCAACTCCTGCTTGGTGCTCAGGGACTCGGAAACAATGATCCTGGTGCCGTCCGACCTGACAACCCGTTCAAGAGGGGATATGAGGAATGCAAAGGGCAAGCTTCCGAAGTTGTCAGCGTTCCATTAAATCTCTTGTGAAAACCAAGCAACGACCGATGGCTCGACGCAGGAGGGAAGTATTCTTACGCCAGACATTCAATTATTACAAAAGCGATGTAAGTGTCTGGGGTCACACCTCCCTCCACTCCCTTGATGTGATTCTTTGCTAGACTTCATGGGGAGAAAGCTGTCAGTAATAATTAGGATACAAAGTTGTAGCGCTGGCCTGAGCACTTACTTGATTCCGCCGCCAACAAGCTGTCCAAGATTGCGGGATACGATCCAAAGAGCTAAATATTTACCTCTTACCCCTGATGGAGCAAGAGAGAGGATGGAACCGGCTTCTGCAACATACCAAAAGCCAGTGCCAGTGCCACTGAGGAAGCTAGCCAGAATAAGGAACTATAGGAGTATTCATCAGAGAGACAATAGAAATGCGGGGCAGCGTAGATAATGATTGTCTAGACCTACCCATTGGTTTCCATATTTACTGTTGCAGTAGTACGAGGCGCCACGGATAGGAAATGTTGCGGCACCGATGACCAAAGCCCACTTCACGCCGAGTTTGTTGACCAAAGGTCCGCCGAATGCGCAGACAATTGCCAGCATTGTGTAATTGATTGCGGTGCTATAGTAGCAAGAGATATGTTAGTAGCGTCTTGATCTGGAGTAATGCTTGGGAGGGTACGTACGCGGTGTTTGAAGTTTGCGGCGTCGCTAAGCCACCACCACCGAGACCTAATGCAAAGTCAATATCAAGTACGAACCGTCCAGCGAATATCACATACCGGCAATTGCATCATCCATAGCTGGCCCACAGAATGCCTGGACACTTAGAAGCAACATCTGTGTCAGACTATGCTGCCAGATCCTCTTCCATAAAGGCACATTCTCCCTGTACGCCTCCATATCAACCAAATCCGGATGCACATCAGGGCGGCTATCCACAACCTCGAGGGATGGGGCCTTCTCTCGGGTTGCCCCGACCCCGTTGGGAGTGGGAATGCTGTCAACTTTTGACATGGCGTGCTCGGATGATGCTGTGGTGGAGGCTTAAGATTCTCCAAGTGACAGGAATAAACAATGTCGGACGAACTGCGCTGTGGTCATACGACTATTTGTAATTTGTCTCGACGAGCTGGACGTAGGTACATATATATGTATGTGATTAAACTTCTTCAATCCAACCTGGCTGGGATGGTGCTGCTTATCTGTGGGCCTAGAGATCTTCGACCATGTGTGTTCTCCAAACACACAATATGGGGTAATTTCCCCGACCGAAGCCATGATTCGTGATAGTTGGACGGTGATGTTGACCAGACACGATAGACTGCAAGGTGGAACGACTTGACCGTAGCCTACACGTTTAGCCGCCGAAGCTTAGCAGAATGACAGGGGAGGGAGAACTAGCAACATGTCCTTGCTTTACGACATTGAAATTGAGTGCTCCGGCAACAGTCTGGCGAATTGCAGCAGTTGACATGTGTCGTTGGTGTTGATAAGAGGTCGGACTGCCCCCGTTATTTTGCATGCTTGGCGGGGATATCTCCGGTCCGGGCCGACGGTGACCAGCCCATGCATGACGGAGTTTGACACAAGGAAGGTCGAAGCGATGGGCTAGGCGGGGGGGATCCATGTCCACTTTGCTGATCCACCCGACACGTGAGGGCCTTGAACGTCACGATCCTCGTAGTGGAATTTAAAAACGCCCAGAAATTCTTCAATGTCCGTGGCTCGGACCAGCAAGCCGTTTGAGAGACTCGACACAATATGGCCGACTCTCGGGGAATCACAAAGGTCATCGTCGTCGGGGGCGGTGGGACGATCGGGTCCTCGACGGCTCTGCACCTCCTTCGATCCGGATATGCCCCGTCAAACATCACCGTGCTTGACACTTATCCTTTTCCATCTGCGCAGTCTGCAGGAAACGACCTCAACAAGATCATGGGGATAAGGGTGCGGGACAGGGCCACTGTGCGACTTAGCTTGGAGGCGCGTGACATGTGGAGGAATGATGAGCTTTTCAAGCCATTTTTTCACAACACAGGAAGAGTAAGCCGGCGAACTATTGCAAGGGGCCTACAGATCCTTGAGTCTAACGTGCCACAATCTTTAGTTGGATTGTGAAGTGTCAGAAGAAGGAATCGCTGGTTTACGGCGGCAATATCAAGCTCTGATTGATGCAGGGGTCGGAGAAACCCACGAATGGTTGGACAGTGAGGACAAGATCCTGGCGAAAGTACCACTTTTGCCAAGAGAGAACATCAAAGTGAGAACATCGTCTACTCAAATCATCATCCGGATCATTGAATACCACATTTTGCTGAGTTGCTGATGGTGAATATCGTCAGGGCTGGAACGCAATTTACAGTCACGATGGGGGCTGGCTTGCTGCGGCAAAAGCAATCAACGCGATCGGCGAGTTTTGCCAAAAGCAAGGCGTCAGATTTGGTTTCGGCGGGTGAGTAGAAAATCAACCTTCTGGGGAAAAGCGTCGATCACCGCATAGACAGTTCACTAACCGTCGGACCCTGGCGCAGTGCCGGCTCCTTCAAACGCCCACTTTTCGAAGATGACGGGACGACGTGTATCGGAGTCGAGACGGAGGATGGAACAAAGTACTACGCAGACAAGATCGTTCTTGCTGCAGGAGCCTGGAGCCCAACATTAGTCGACCTGGAAGAACAATGCTGCTCAAAGGTAAGAAACTGGAACCTGAACGTTGATCCAGCGTTAGAATTTCTGTGCTGACATGTAACGAAAGGCTTGGGTCTATGCTCATATACAACTAACGCCCGACGAAGCCGCCGAGTACAAGGGGGTACCAGTGGTCTATCATGGTGATATCGGCTTCTTCTTCGAACCCAACGAGTATGGTGTCATTAAAGTCTGTGATGAGTTCCCCGGTTTCACCCGGTACAAGCAACACCAACCGTACGGTGCTGTTGGTCCCAAGCCAGTATCAGTTCCTCGTTCTCATGCGAAGCACCCGACGGATACCTACCCTGACGCTTCTGAGATCACCATTCGAAAAGCTATAGCCACGTACCTGCCACGCTTCAAGCAAAAGGAGCTCTTCAATCGATCCCTGTGCTGGTGCACCGATACAGCGGACTCGTCGTTACTTATATGTGAGCATCCGCGATGGAAGAACTTTATCCTGGCGACAGGAGATAGCGGGTAAGTTTTCTTCAGCAAGTTGCCCGCAACTGTGCAGTCTATTTGCTAATATGGCACTAGGCACTCTTTCAAATTGCTACCGAATATTGGTAAGCATGTTGTGGACTTGATCGAGGGAAACTTGGCACCAGACCTGATTGATGCATGGCGGTGGCGGCCAGGATCCGGTGACGCGAGGAAGTCAACGCGCGCAGCACCCGCAAAGGATCTGAGTGAGATGCCAGGTTGGAAGCACGACCAAGAAGCAAGGCTGTGATGTGTATGTAGCATGTTAATGGAAGCAGTAAAGATGTTCTGCTGGTGTATTTGCACCCATTGCAGGTTAGGATCACCACGATGCGAACCACAATGTCTTCCACGATACACGAGTGCTTGGATTTTATTTTTCAGCATCGATATGAGTTCCATTTCACGGCTATTGGTGAAAGAATCAAGATGCGCAGACACATATTTGAGACAATTTGCTGGAAGGGTTCAATCCACATAATTGTGAACGGTAAACTGACAGATCAGCTCGTCAGAGGGACCTAACCGTTTCTTAGAAAAGCCACCAGTCTGCACTGTGAAACATTGCGAGGCAAGACTGAAAAGATTTTGATTACTATAGTTGGCACTGAACTTACCACTGTACTCGCAACGCAAGCAGATGCAGCTTAGGATGTTGCAGAGAAGAAACTAGAAACTCTTTGTGTGCTTGTTGACGAAATTTCAATCTTCTATGTCATCTACTTAAAGCCTAGCTATCAATAGAAAGCAATGTGATTTTTTGAAGATTTGTGAGCTGACTTGAACTTGTTTTCCGACGCTCGGTGCTCCCTCCGTCTTGAAATGTTAGCTTGCAGAGCTTTTCAGCTGTGGCAAGCTGACACGCTAAACGAGACGCAACTTTCTCACGCGATGTTACCTCCCTCACAGAAACTCAAGCACTGTCGATCACGGATGCGAGAAATAAGGACATCTACATGCACCTTTACTTCCTCAATGTTACACCAATTGTCTTGTCGGTAATCTGTACGCATCTGCATATGCCCGCTGTCAATCACCTGCACATGTGGCACAACGGGCCGACGAAGACAGTGGCCGCTATCCCCGACAAACAACTCCTCGCCTGAGAACCGAAGCTGCCATTACAGTAAGCCACGAAAAACACAGTAGTAGGAAATTAACAGCTGATAATTAGACTATATGGCACAATTGGCAGAGAGGTTAGCTTGCTGCACTTGTACTGCGAGAGAATCCATGCATGCAGCCAAGATCAGTCTATTTGATGACATACATATCAAATGATGCCACGAAAGTGTAGCTGGAAGCTTCCGGCCCATCCTTGAACCCCAATCGCTTTGAAAATATCATCCTCTCCTCCAGAAGGAATCATGGTCAGCTGTAGTGGTTGTCATGGCCACTCGGCCTCGGCACTTACGCTACAGCCTGAAAGGTGAGACCCTGACATTCCTTACTGATTAAGCCAAGCAACTTACTTGCTATCTCAGCTTTGACCAGATTTCACCTAGAGAAAGGGAAGCTAAAAGTAAAGGCGCACCAGCTATAAAGACGAGTCATTGTGATGGATCCCGTTCTGTAAAGCCATTTTCCCCCACAGCCAATCTGCATCCCGACGACGAAATCCAACTCAGAACGCCAACAAAATCGAAGACTGTGCATACTGATTTCCTCTCATCGGTAATACGTTTGGAAGTTGGCCGCAACCCATGACCATATTCGCCTCCTGCCCCGCCCTAGTCACACCGTGCACCGGGTTGTAGAACAAGTGGTTCTCACAAACCCTTCCAGCTGTGTTCTTTTTCGAAGAGAACAAGTCACACATGCCTCGTGACCGGACACGCCACACCGACTTGTAGGCTCCGAAGCCCTTAGCTCTTGAAACAATTAGTTCTAGGAAGCCGGGGGTTGTGGGCCCTCTGTGTCTTGGACACAACCCGTGCCATCCGCCTCGTAAAAGACGAACTTGGATTTAGGACGACGTTCTGCAGTTTGTGCTGCATAAATGCCTGTTTTGACATAGGTCCAAGTGTTTCACGCAGTCTCCTATCATTCTTAAAATGGTTCTCAAAGTCGCAGTCATTGGAGGTGGTCCATCAGGTCTCGTGACTCTGAAGTACTTGTTAGAAGCACGCAAGTTCTTTGCGGGCGCGAATATCGAGGCGCACTTGTTCGAGAAGGCGGAAGACGTTGGTGGTATCTTTAGTTACAGGGTTTACGAGGACGCCGAGGTGAGCTCGTTCACCACTGGTCTCCCATCTCGACCAGAGCTAATGCAGCTTCTTAGCTTGTCTCTTCGAAATATTTGACAACTTTCTCCGATTTTCGTGTCCCTGAGCACGAGAAAGACTTTCTAACACCTAAGAGATACGTCGAATATCTGAAATCGTACGCAACAAGGTTTGCTCTGTGGGATCATATCCATCTTTCGACAAAGGTCACTTCCATCAGACCAGACCCGACAAGCACATCACAACATGTGCTTACGACATCTGATGCCCAAGGCCAAGTACTTGTAGAGCACAAATACCATGCCGTCGCGATATGTAGTGGTCTGAATCAGGATCCTTTCATACCGGACATTCCAGGACTCAATGCGTCTTTATTTACCTCCGACGAGAAAGGACAAAATCAAAATCCACTTTACAAGCCCGGCGTCTCCAATTATGCTGGGATCGAAACGTTGCACGCTGCTGACTTTAAGACCCGTTCTCAATTCGGCACAGACAAGACCATCCTGATTTTAGGCGTCGGTGAGACAGCCATGGACATTGCGCATTTGGCCATCACATCACCCACCGAGCGGGTCATACTATGCCACAGGGACGGCTTCCACCATGCGCCAAAGATAATCCCTCAGCCATACCGTGCGGGCGGCCGCAGCGGGGGCCCCGACCCAAATAACCCGAACAAGCCCCTCGACTGCGCAACTGCGTCCCTGTTCGACACAGCATATGTCCCGCAGGTAGTGCAGCACGGACCCTGGCAGTGGGCAGTTTACGATGCGTTCGTGACTAATATGGGGTGGATGATATCTGGCACCCGTGTCGGATTCGACCAGTGGGTTGGAGGCGTGAGCTCCAAGCGGTTGCATACCGACTCGCTTCTGATCTGCAAGAGTGACAGGGCAATGCCTTACATATCGGAGCAGTACCGGAGTAAGTCGAGGTTGAATCGATGGCGAACCTGGCTGCTGAACATGGAGCTGAGGCCCACTGGCGGAAAGAAGATTGATCTGGCTCCCTGGCCAACTCATGTTGATGGGGAGGGTGTGGTACATTTCGAGAGGAATGAGCGGCCTGAGTCAGAGAAGATGAGGAGAGAGAAGGGTATCAAGCCTGACATCGTCATTTTCGCGACTGGGTATAAGCAGTCGTTCCCGTTCGTCCCCAATGCCGAAGCATACCCGTCACTGGATGCGTCAGTGACCAGGGGCATTTTCCGAGACATTGACGATGGCATCGCATACATCGGCTTCGTTCGACCAGCTTTTGGTAGGCAATTCTCTTGCATCAGGATGGTTTTCTTGTTGGGTACTGACATATTCATTTGGCCTTAGGTGCTATCCCGCCACTTGCAGAGCTCCAGGCTCAGCATTGGATATATCACCTCATCACCAGCTCCAAGTACCGCACGTATTTGTCACCTAGCTTCAAGCCTCCTCAGCGTTCTCACGATGCCGTGGAACAATACGAGATGTCGTACAAGCTCAACTGCCGTGATAAAGATCATGACGTTGCTGTCACGAAGCGCGGTGTTGACCAGGAGAGCTACGCCTATCAGCTCGCACTCGACATGGGGTCTGCGCCGACATGGATCCACATCCTCCGGACGTTCGGGCGCGAGGTGTTTTTCACTTGGGCTCTGGGCCCAAACTTCCCGACCAAGTTCCGCATCGTGGGGCCGTGGGCTAACGAAGATACTGCGCATGAGGCCGCTAGGTTGATGAGGGCAGACGGTGAGCTCGGAAAGCTTGTGGGAAGGACCGGGGGAGCGGTTTTCTTCTTCACCTATACCCTCATTCCGCTGATTATATTCGCGCCAATCAGCATTTTCATGAACACCCTGAATTGGCTTTTAATGGTGTTGCATTTAACAGCCGGTAATGGTCCCAACCTTGGTAAGTCAAATTGAAGATGTCTTGGGCTGTTGGTGTGCATGACATATCACAAGAGCAGGGAGGAGGACGGCGCGACTGAAATCGGGCGAGAAATTATTTGGAGCCCATGGATGCTTGCTTAGGGTGAACTGCTAGTTATGCCCCGGGATTGATTCAACGGCGTTGCTTGAATTCTTTCATGGCTCCCTTTAATTACTGTACAACTCTTCGAGCATGCATGCATAGCTCTTCCGATAAAAGTCAGTTTAGGTAGGTAGTTGCCCGAGAGAGCACCTGTTACGCTAAGGTTACAGACCGGTCTCAGATCGCGGTGCGAATAAAGGCCTTTCTTTTTGCGCACAACCACACCCGAATTGCCCAGGCTAGCGAGAATCCCACACTGGGCTGTCTTTGGTAATTGTAGACGGACTTTTTGCTAAACGCCGAAGCCCGCTCGGATCTGCATGGGCTGCTTCCCCAGGGCGTACAGCATTTGGAGACTTCAGTTCACATGTCCGACTACAGTTCAGTATACCGTGACGTTAGCGCTGCCGCGTGTGCTGTGACACCAACCAGCCACCACAACGGCTGGTAGCGCAATGAACTTCGTCGTCGCTACCTGATCTGATTACAGTGCATTTTGCCGAGTGCGACGCTGACGAGCTGCTGCGGCGAGCTTGGCGAATAAGTAGAAGAGTACCTCTAGGACGATGTTTCATTGCAGTAATCATGGTTTGGCAATTGGCCAACTTTAATTGGAGACGAACCTTTCATGCCGCTTACTATTCGGATGCATCATCTGGAATTCGGGAACTCCATTCCTCCGATGGCCTGCAACCAAGACCAGTTGTCCAATTCGTACATATGCAGCTAGGCATCCAACGATCACGGCAGGGCAAGACCTTTGAGCCAGAATATTAATCTCTTTATAAAGTCCGCCTGACAACTCATAATCAGCAACTGGCCACGCTGAGGAGAGGAAGGAAAGCTGCTTGCTGACGAGCGCGTCCGGATTAAAGAAAACATACCCCAACGAGTCATGATCTGCAGGGTTGAGCACTCTATATTAGAGCCACGCTGAACCGCAGTTTCATCCTTTGTTGACCGCTCTGCTCGCCGAGGCTCACCTACAAGCAGACACAACGATCTGAATGTCGTTCTTTCCTCATCATGGATAGACTACCCACTCACGCATCCGGCGCAACGATTTGGGCATTAGCAGCGGTATGTATTGCTATCCTCGTGTCTGATATCGAAGCCATCCAGACTGACATTCCCCGATGACCACTCCAGCTGCTGATATTCAGTGTTCTGCGATGTTTCTACAATGTCTTCCTGCATCCGCTCCGGAACTTCCCCGGTCCGCTCAAAAACCGTGCCTCCGGTCTCCCTAACGTGGTCTCTATGCTACGTGGCAAGTGGACCGCCGAACTTCTCCCCCTGGTAGAGAAATACGGCCCCGTCGTGCGCATCAGGCCCGACGAGCTCTTGTTTACTCACCCAGATGCCTGGAAGGACATTTATTCGCATCAAAACGGAGCAGTTGTCAAGGGGGAAGAGTTCGGCAAGTTCGAACTCTTTTACCAGACCCGAGGCGTCACACCCTCCCTGTTAGGGGAGACTCGCGGCAATCATGCGCTCATCCGGCGGCAGCTCAGCCATGGCTTTAGTGACAGGACTCTCCGGGACCAGGAGTCAATTGTCAAGGGATATGTTGACTTGTTAATTCAGCAGCTGCGGGAGCGTTGTATACCGGTCAACAAGACTGATAGTGAGAAGGAGAAGCTGTTGCCGTCGAAAACAGCTTTCGACTTGCGCCACTGGTACAACTTCACGACCTTTGACATAATCGGCGACATGGCTTTTGGCGAGCCATTTGGCAGTCTCGAGACAGGCCAAGAAAGCGAACTGGTCAAGAACATCGAGAGAGGACTAGCATCGCAGCCGATTGGAACAGCCATGAAGCTCCTCGGCCTGGGACGAATGATATCGTGGATAGCTGGACGCAATTCGAAATTCCGCAGAATCAACGGGCAGAAGACAGCCGAGAAATTGAGGAGGAGAATGGGCCTCAACGTCGAGCGTCCAGACCTCATCGAACCTTTGTTGCGTAAGCAGGAGGAGTTGAACATGCCGTTCGAGCGCCTGAGAGCCAACGCAGGGCTCCTTGTCATTGCGGGGTCAGAAACAACGGCAACTCTTCTCTCTGGAGTCACCTACTTGCTTCTGACGAACGCAGAGTGCTTGCGCAAGGTCACAGAAGAAGTACGCTCTGCATTTAAGTCAGAACACGAGATTACATTCTCTTCCGTTCAGAATCTGTCATACAGTATGTCACGTCCCTCTTATTTAAGTCCTGCAACAATACCGTCGATGACTAGACATATTACTCGCCTACTCCTGAAGGTGATTGTTATGACTCATCTATTCCAGCTTACTGACGCATTTCTGCAGTGCTTGCCTGTCTCCGGGAAGCCCTCCGCTGCTATCCGCCAGTAGCAGGCCCACTGCCTCGTGTTGTGCCAAAGGGCGGTGCAAATGTTGCTGGTTACTTCGTGCCCGAAAATACCGTTGTAAGCGTCGCACAGTGGCCGATGAACCACAGCGCCCGCAACTTTAGCGAGCCGTTCAGCTTCAAGCCCGAGCGATTTCTCGCGCCCGAGAGCTTCCCAGGAGACATCTTAGAAGCGGTGCAGCCCTTTAGTATGGGGCCTAGGGATTGTATAGGGAAGAAGTAAGTTTCCATGTTATTCGGCTGTATATTGTCATGAGAACTGTTCCTAATTCTTGTGCAGTTTGGCCTACTCCGAGATGCGGACGATACTGGCACGCTTACTGTTCAACTTTGATATCGAACTGGTGGATCCCAAGAAAGACTGGTTGGATCAGAAGGTCTTCTTTCTTTGGACGAAACTCCCACTGAACGTGTATTTGACACCGGTAAGGTGACATACTCTAAAACATGGTTTCGATCGCAGGAATAAATGCGGCCATGTATTACCTGCCAGGGGAAAGGTGATGAGAGGTCACGCGAGCATCTGTAGTGAGGGAATCAGACTTGAAGTAATTAATGAATCAACTATGAAGAGTGACGTGTTTCCATTTCTGTGCATTATTAGAAGTGGTTGAAGAGGAATACCGAATGGAGCTTGCCGAGTCCGGGCCAAGAGCCCCGATGACGGGCCCGTTTGCCCGCTGCAGAAGCCAACAAACTCTGCTGACCGATAGAATGAATGAACGACCGCATACTCTGACTGGGCTAAGATAAGCCGAGTTCAAACCAGTTTGCTTCGAGTCGTTCTGATCCTGAGATACTCGCGTTTGATCACTAGTTTATAGCATCGATATCTCCCCAGCGTCAATCATTATGGGGAATAACAGCGCGACGCAAAAGACATCGGCCACATCCTGGAGCTGGACGATTCCCAGTCTCGTTGCCCTGGCTGGAGCTAGCCTGGCTGCCTTCTTTGCATACAACCAAGATGAGACTGCCAATCTCAGACAGGACGATTATGCAACAAGGACAGATATGATTTTGAGGTCAACACCATTGATTGATGGTCACAATGACCTCCCTTTCCTGCTCCGGTTGGAGCTTCACAATCAGATCTACGACAATAAGTCTTTTCCCTTCCGTGATAGTGAGTGACATAATCATCAACCTTATCGATCCCCCAAAACTAAATCGATCGACTCACAGTACCACAGGCCTAGCCAGTCATACAGATCTAGCACGCATGAAGGAGGGCCGAATGGGCGGCCAGTTCTGGTCCGTGTTCATCGAGTGCGATTCGGATCTCAAGGACCTGAACGACCCAACTCATGCTGTCCGAGATACCCTCGAGCAAATTGATGTTGCCCGCCGCTTCATCTCCGAGACTCCAGAGCTTGAGTTCTGCGGCGTCTCGTCCTGTGTGCAGAAGGCTTTCAAGAAGGGCAAGATCGCCTCCATGCTGGGCGCAGAAGGCTTGCACCAGACGGGGTCTTCGATAGCGGTGATTCGGCAGCTGTACGACCTCGGCGTCAGATATATCACCCTAACCCACAATTGCGACAATCCTTACGCTACCGCTGCGTCGACCGTGACGGCCACGGGGCAGGACGGCGGACTAACTGAGTTTGGCCGGGCCGCCATCAGGGAGATGAACCGCTTAGGCTTGATGGCGGACCTTGCGCATGTGTCGCACAAAACAATGCGCGATGTCCTGGATATTACGGAGGCGCCCGTCATCTTTAGCCACAGCACGTGCTACGAGCTGGCCAAGGTATACCGCAACGCGCCCGACGATGTGCTGGCGAGGCTGAAGGATAACGGGGGCGTTATTATGATCATGTTTGTTACTTATTTTCTGAATCAGGACCATCCCGAAGCCGCGAATATCGAGACGGTGGTCGACCACATAATGCATGTGGTTGAGGTGGCTGGCTGGGACCACGTCGGCATCGGTGGCGACTTCGACGGCACGACCGATGTCGCTGATGGTGTAAACTCTGTGGCCGACTACCCCAAACTCATCCAAGCTGTGATGAAAAGGGGTGCCACGGATGAACAGATTCGGAAGTTGGTGGGCGAGAACATCCTGAGGTGAGCCAGCCAGCCCTCTTTCAACACACACCCCCCTACGCGCGGACCTTCTTGCTGACAAGAGGAAAATTTTCAGGGCCTGGAAGAAGAACGAGGAGGTTTCTGCAAAAATATCTGCAGGTAGGAAGCCGGTTGAGGATGTTTGGGAGGGAAGAACATGGTTTAGCAACTGGGAAAAGTCCGTGCCTGTGATGGTACCTGGAAACCCTAACAGGCACCAGTAAGAGACGATCAAGATAACGCCTTGAATTTTGTCCTGGAGGAATCAAGACGTTTGCCACTCAATTGCAAAGAAACGAGAGTAGATTAGGATGGCTGATGACTTGGGAGTGGCTACTGTTGTCGAGCATCATTTTTGTCAACAGTCCGCTCGGGCCAGACCTCAAGAGTCGAGAGTTATCGAAAGTCACGGCTAAACCATTGTCGTTTGTTACTGGCAGTGCTTATTCAGTGTTTTCCCTGCTCACTGTTGCGCCAAAACTGCCGGGATTTGCGCTGCCCACGGTCCGGAACACTTTGGTTGTACCAGAATCGATCGAAGTATGAGGCCCAGTGGCACCGCTGGGGCGTCTCGTGACAACGTCCCCATGGTTGTCTGCCTTGCTGTCTCCTCCTTTGGCTAGCTTGCTGTCGAGCGCGCTGGGCAGTATCTTATCTATGTACTCGGGCGTCTTGCCATCGCGTTCCGGCAGGTCCGGGCTGTAGCGAGAACCGACGGTGTGGATGGTGGGCTCGGCGTCACTGCTCATATCTCGTGACGGGTATTGGTCTCTTGATTGAGTTTCCATTAGAATCGTTTGGGTTTGTCTTGAAAGTGACTAGACTCACTTTGGCGTTTTTTCTTTTCCGAGTTGTTTCTTAAAGCTTCGAACGTCGGAATTCGTGTGTTCAGTTGATCATTGAAGCACGGCGGCGAGCTTCGAAGATGAATATGTTCAGATAAGTGCTGATCGTCGTCATTACATCAAATACTGGATCCGCATGGACAGGCTTCAAAGTAGGAATTCGGTCACGATGACGTGCTGATTGGGTTTCTACTATTTGCTCACATAATCATACTGAATCAGATCATTTGACGCAGGGAAATCGAGTTTTGAAAGACAGTACCGTAATACGCTGTACTCAAACATTTTGTCTGCTCATAGGTGCCGAGTGGCGTGTGTATGCAAAGGTATCTAGGCATATTAACCAAGTTATGGACGCATATGTATGACATTAGAATGCAGAATAGTCTATAAATGTGGAGTGACATGGAATCATTGATAAGTTGAGCAAATTCTGCGCCTGATCGCTTTTTAAAGCCGTGTACGAGAAGAAGCAACGCAGGGGCAATGGGGCGGCGAGAGGTGTGATTGGTGAACGAGAAGCTTGAGAAACACTAGTATATTCAAATCATATTTTCTATTAGGCCAAAGGTAAATGCAACCGAGCTTCTATTCCTTTGCGCTCTCCTGTCTGAAAGCTTTGGTGAAGTCTAAAGCAACATGCCGAGGGCTGCGACGATGGGTGCAGCGATGCCAAAAGTCACGCTCAAAGCGTTAGCAGCACTTGTACCAGAGGCGGAAGCACTCTGCGAGGCGCCAGTAGCGGTGGCAGATGCACCGGTCGAGGATGTGCCAGTCGACTCAACACCAGACTTGGTGACAGCGAATGTCTGCGACTGGCTGATAATGCCCCTGTTTGTGCCGACATTGCCAAGGAAGTTGACCTGGTAATTGTCGCCGACAGGGGTGACAAAGTTTGAGAAGGTGTATTTGTTTTCAGTCGTGTTGACAGAGTTTGTGATGACAGATTGGGCAATCGTGGAGTTGTTCGGCGACACGAGGACGATCTCGAAAGAGACGGGGTCGGTGTCCACCGACGTCCAAGAAATTGTGTTGCTACCGCTGAAATCGAGCTTGGCGCCCTGCTGAGGCTCAGTGATTGTTATGGCTGGAGCAAACTCTGTGTTAGCCGGGTACCTAGGTAAAGTGGCAATATTTCATTACAGCATTGAAGAAACATACCTGACACAGCTGCCAACAGACCGGCGAAGGTAATTAGAGGTTTGGAAATCATTTTGAGACTTGGAGTCTGGGTATCAATGACGCACAACAAAGAGAATAGCGATCGAAGGAAACGGCTACAAACAATAGAGTCGAAGTTAGGAAAATCGTCTCGTTCATGTTCAAGAAGCGGAAGGACCTGGCATCTTATATCATGGGAGCCAACGAGTAAACATGCCAGCTCTGATCAGCGCTAGGGTACGCCGTGCTGAGGTATGCTCACCCATGGCGCTCAATATCCAACAAGTGCAGAGCAATTTCCACCACATTACCAACAAGATACAGAGGTGAGCCGCACAGCCCCCCACGTTTCGAGTACAGCCCGCTTCAGGACCAACTGGGTTCCTTAGATTTTCCAGACTAATGCGGGATTGGACTGTCAAAAATCAGATTGCTTAGCATTCGGATGTTGGTTCATTCAGCTCGGCGGCCGCTTCAAGCCCGCTGTCGGACCAAGCCAACGCCACGCCACAAAACTTGTCAGCTTATTTTCTTTTTGGTTCCACATGGGACAGTGGCTCAGTTTCTTCAACGCAATGGAATCAATGCTCACCTGATTTCCGTTCGACCTATGTGCGACTGCATGTAGATACAGCTCAATTGACGAGTTTCATGTGTCTGATTGTCGACGTACTTTATCTGTATCTAAGAACACCCCTTCTTTATGCTACAAGCTGAGGAGGTGACTCATATCTGCGCAACACAGCTGGGGCGCCGCGAGAGCTTTAGCAAGGAATGGCCCGGATCTCCTATCATACTTGCAATCAAGGAGAACACAATATTCCAAGATTCCCACAAGAAAGAGCAGGCCAAAGCCGTATTGAAGTCTGAGACTGTTTTCTGTAGAAGCGCAAGTTCTTCCCTCAGAATCAAATAGTGCACTTTTATCACGTGATGACTATCTAACGCTGAAGTGTGTGATACCTGTAGATCCGGAGTTGATCTCGGAAGGCTTCGACATAATTCAGCACCGGCAGATGGCGAATACAGGGAGGCTGCACTCTGACCAAGTAGTAGAAGATAGGGAATAGGATGTCTGATCCGACGTACTAAAGCTCAGCGCACGGAAACATTGTACGGCTGACATGCTTAGAATGGCACGTCTGTTTCACCCTACGAACTGTCGTTGGCTTGGGTTTAAGCAGGAAGGCAAAATACAGAAATAGTTATGGAAAAGTCAAGTATGTCCCCAATGTTATTTGATGATTTGCTTGAAGTAGAACGGCATCACCTCTTCAAACCAGCTGGATAAGCGCACAGGCGAGGCATTTCAAGCGAATTTGCAACTTTAGTCTGACATGTAGATGGCGGAAATCAGTGTGTATGCCGACCTGATGATAGCTTGTATTCATGGAGGACAGCACATACCCATACCGAGAAATGACCCCAACAACAGTTCTCTATAGACTTTCCTAATATAAACATACCTGTTTTCAATCTTTTTGTCAAAGGAAATAGATGTAGCAGACCGTCTTTGAACTTACGCAACATCTGATTAAGCGAGCATGGTTGGTCGATGCGCGTACTTTGACCCAGGTCGATCGTGTACCATCAATCGATTTCTCGTTTTTCACATGTATTTGTACTTGCACGTGAAAACCGAAAGTGATGAAAATTTGCACGGGCCCGTTGCTCAATGTCACGAAGCCAAGCCTTATTCCTCGGATGCTGTGCCTGACCTTCTGTATCCCTGTGTTTGGGCAAGTGGCTCCAATCATGGGTCCCTTGCCGAAAGGCAGAGCCTCTTGAGTAGTGACGTGGCCTTGCTTGTGATTGCGAAGTTGGATCTGTTTCGACGATGCGGAATCTGGCACGTCCATGACTGCCGAGATTTCGCGGGATACGTTCATGAATCCGAGCCGAGTAACGACCACTCATGTCTTTTCCGGATCGGTCAGGAAAACACTGGCAACTTCTTCCTGACTCTGATTCACTGAATGTTCGAATACTCAAGACTCTGGGACAATATCTCCCGCTCATCATGACAAAGATAGTTTAGTTCGCAATAACGAAAGGCATGTTTTACCATGGGACCGCATCCATATTTTCTGCCACGCTTTCCATGCGGAAGTCCACTTCGTGCAAAAACGTTTTGCCGCTGAAAAGAGAGGGCGACGTCGACGCCAGATAATGAGTAGGTTGTTTAAGAGAGCTCAGGAAACAGATACAGGAAGCAGATGCATTCAGCTCCTTCAAAAACAACTAATGGCTTCCTTTCCCGTGTCTGATCTCGTGTATTTAACAAGTTGAGGTGTATGAACTCATGACCATCTCATGGGCTGAGACTATTTTCATCGACCCTCGAATATCTCCCGATACCGCCTACTTGATAACTTTAGAAGCTTGGTATCTTAGAGATCGCAGTTTGACGGTAAAAACATGGCTGATCCCAGGAAGGTGCAAAATAATATTGCGAAATTCCTGTGTAAATAAAATTATAAAGCATGCTCAAAGCACTCCCAAAGAAAACGCCCGCGTATCACTTGAGGTTACATTGTAATTGTTACGTTATTCGTCCGAAGACACTTGTACGGATAAGATCGTATCTTCTTTTGTATTCAGGATGCATTGCACTGCCGTTTTCAGCATCTGTACGACCGCTTCCTTTGCCCCGTGCACTGCTTTCTCTGTGGCAATATGAGCAGCTCTGAGTTTTGATCATTGCGATGTACCACACACGGCCCGAATGTATGAATCTAGATCATCAGACTGGCGAAGGCTAAAGCTCAAGCAGCAGTTCATGGGTACGTAATGA
The DNA here is from genome assembly GCF_026229845.1 of Diaporthe amygdali. Taxonomy (NCBI): domain Eukaryota; kingdom Fungi; phylum Ascomycota; class Sordariomycetes; order Diaporthales; family Diaporthaceae; genus Diaporthe; species Diaporthe amygdali. The sequence goes on along the minus strand of NW_026517063.1, from coordinate 148,082 downwards.
CCACGAGACGTCGACGATGCTTTTCTGCTACGAAGCGCCTTATTCTCTAGGCACGGTGAATGATAGGCAATGAGATAATCAGTCACCTTGATACTTAATTGATCGCAAGTGGATGCGGCGAGGAATTGCATTCGCAATTGTCGGCAGCGTTGCTCGCCATGTAATCGTCATCCAAAGGTCACTCAGGCACGCCTCGGTATGTACCTCGGTTTATGTTTGACGATTAGCAGTAGCTAGATGGATGGCCCCGGGATGTGGACAGTTGTCCATCATCGTGTGCTTCACAAATCTCCAAATCGAGAGGTACAGGGGATACCCGTGTTAGTAGCTCAACTAGCTACCACTAGGAGTCTCGGGCGCCGCGACTGTCACAAGAAAAGCTGGGAAAGCCTCGGCATGAAGGTTCTGGAGTTGCCAAGGCCTGTCTTCTCTCCCAAACAAATGCGTGTCTTGGAGCAGATGGCTAGAGATCATCCCAACTTGAGTTCGCTCGAACCATTGCCACCCAATCGCATGGGTGCTCGACAAATCGCTTCACATTTCCTGTCAGGACACACCCCGACCCATACAAGCCCGGAATGCAACCGAGGATCGTCGCATGTCTTCCCCAACTCCTTCCATGTGGCCCGAGTTGGGCAAGTGAAACGAATGGGGGTTGTTCATGTGAGGCTTTTGCATCTAGGTAGTTTTACTCCGTTTTGACGTCAATGAGATAAGGAAGCGCAGTCGCTTCAACCGACAAATGCTACACAATTTAGATGCTTCGTTGTCCCACCCTACTTTTTGAGGTATTGCCCAACTGTCTTCCCCGCCAAGGAATTAGTTATCAGTGATGGAGGACTACGATTTTGTCATAATAGGTGCCGGTGCATCGGGTATAAACGCAGCGCACAAGGTCCAAACGGAATTCCCAAACGCCAAATTTACCGTGCTCGAAGCGCGAGGCACAGTCGGCGGCACCTGGGACTTCTTCAAATACCCCGGTCTTCGCTCAGATTCCTATCTCACAGGTTTCGGCTTTAGGTGGCGACCATGGAGCGAGGAGAAGGAGATCGCGGACGGTGCTACTATACAGAATTACCTCCAAGAGTCTGTTGAGGCCGCAGGCATCGACAAGCACATCCAGTTCAAGCACAAGGTCGTAGGCGCTCACTGGTCGTCTGCCGAGAACAAATGGACCCTGGAAGCAGAAATCAATGACGGAGAAGAGAAAAAGAGAATCAGGTCCCAATTCGTCCTCGCATGTAGCGGCTATTATGACTACGAGAAACCGTTGCAGGCCGAGATCCCTGGGATATCGAACTTCAAAGGAACCGTTGTGCACCCGCAGTTCTGGCCCGAAGACCTGGACTACTCCGGAAAACGAGTGGTCATCATTGGCTCAGGTGCGACCACCGTGACTATCCTGCCTGTTCTCGCGAAGACAGCAGCAAAAGTCACAATGCTTCAGCGAAGCCCAAGCTACGTTATGCCGTTGCCAGCGGCCCCTCGTCATATTTTTGCATTACGGAAATTATTGCCCAAGAGAGTGGCGGACACAATGAATTTCTGGAAGGACGTTCTTTTTCAGACCATTGTCAAAACCTTTTGCTTCACCTTCCCCCAGTTCGCAAGGAGGATGCTCATCAGAGCGATGGCCAGAGAGCTCAAAGGCTCAGGCATACCCGTGGACCCGCACTTCACGCCAAGATATACCCCATGGACTCAGCGACTGTGTGTCTGCCCGGACGGCGACTTCTACGACGCATTGCGAGGCGGTAACTGCGAGGTAGTGACGGATCATATTGACATGGTTACTGAGTCCGGTATCAAGACCAAATCAGGGAAGACCATCGACGCCGATGTGATTGTCACGGCGACGGGCCTCCGCCTCCTTATCCTCGGCGGCGTGGATTGCACCCTTGATGGGCAGCGCTTCAACATCGCGGAAAGGTTCGCCTGGCGCAACTTCATGCTGGAGGGTGTGCCCAATTTGGCCATGGTGATTGGGTACACGGACATGAGCTGGACACTGGGCAGCGACGCGTGCCTCCGGCTATTGATGCGAGTCATCCACCACACGAAGAAGATTGGCGCGGTAGCCTTCAAGCCCGTTGTCCAGAATAGGGAACAGATGAAAGCCGAACCCATCATCAGCATGAAGTCTACTTATTTCATGGTTGCACGGGACAAGTTGCCGAGGAAGGCTGCGGTCGACCCCTGGAACGAGCGCAAGGGATATATATCCGAATCGTGGTTCGCAAAGTTTGGCTCAATCAGCTCCATCACCAAAGGGTTGGAGTTTATTTTGGATTCCGATAGTGGGGGGTATACAAATGGAAGTGCTAATAGAGCGGCCAACGGTGAGGTGAAAGGAAAGAATACGAAAGGCTACATGAAGGGGTTTACAAATGGCCATGCTAACGGACGTGCGAAGGCGGATTGATTGCTGATAAAGATAATAATTTGCTCATCATATCGTGTCCAATTCGTTCTCTTGTTTACAAGGTACAATTTCTAGATTTCTGGGTGCTTTGGGCCTTGATGGACTTTTATTTTCCATCGTCATATTATTCGAGGATACCCTTCTCTCATTCACACTGTCTTGAACTGTCGATTCAGGTCCAGTTTTGGAAAATCTGAGTATTAAGTAGACTCTACTCCTCTACTTCTCTCGCACAAACTGCTGGTGAGCACAACGTTCGTTGTGTTTTTGAGTGTACAAGATAGAATCTGTAGCAATTGAGATGCACGATGTCTCTTGATGTTGGCCTTGCTTTCCGTGCCTTCATTTTGTCAACTAGGATTAGATCATTGAGCCAAATGCATGCAGCTGGATTAGAAGAAGCGGCAGACGTTTGCGGTATCGGCAAAATCGCCGAAACGGATGGATCCTGTCCGCAAAAATTGGAATTGATTCGGTGTCTCCCTTTGTTCAGCATTGTGCCGACGTAATTGCCCCGCCGGTGACCCAGAATCACCGAATTGCATTTCAATCATATAACCATGATGGTCTGCTTCAGAACACACCTCAGCACCAGACCAGTAAAGGAGCATATTTCTTTTGCGCTCGAATATATAATAATGGCCGGGATGAATAATTTTCTGCATTTAATGCTCCAATTGCCTAAGGACCAGCGAGAATACGGCGACAAGTTCCAATATTACAGAGAAGGTCTAGACTGGGACCGGGATGCTAGAAAACAAGCATTCGGTAACCGAGATTTACCACAGCCAGTGATTATTGACGCGTACGATCCAGTACTTGCCATTAGATTGAGCAACCGCAGACGGGCCGCTCTTAATGCCGGCCGCTTCAACAGGATTTCCAATCCAAGACCCAACATCAGGTCGCAGGTCGCAAGACGGAATCCAGCTGATATAGTCCGAGCTCTGGGTGATTTCCAACAGCTTCAAGCGAACTGGGGAAATAGTTTGAAGTGTCAGTGATTGCTCTTGACAAACATGTTCCTCAATTTGTGATCTCGTGATATTAAAAATTCTCCCAATTAGTTATAAAATGCCTCGGTGTTGGTGGTACGTCCAGTGTGCTCACTTGATTCACTCACAATCAAAATTTACATGCCTCCCTCTGCGTGTTTCGAGACAAGCTAACCAATGTCACCACTGGCTTATTGAGCTCCAACCGTTGTCAACGACTGACTGATATGTCAATGCAGGAATGGGAATCGCGAGTCTCTGGGAGTGGAGAAACACGACAACACAACAAATCGCCAGATCAGTTCTTAAGACCGCGATACCTAACAACAATTCTGGTCTCGAAGCGATTGCCAATGAAAAACCTAAAATTCGAGTCTGTGGACGCCCTTTAAAACCAATTCCATCCTCCCAAGGCCCTTTGCCAGACTCTGCTTCTGACCACGGCGCCTCGTTTTCTTAGCCATGTAACCTCTAGCTGACTATTTCTGGGATCACGTAGCTATTAGCTCGGGCGACGCATATTATACAGCGCTTCCTTATTCGAAGCTTCATTGGTGAGGGGGCACCTGGGGCACGGGCCGGTGTAATGGATAGAAATAGGCGTACAATTTGGATCGAATGGGCAAGAAGAGGAGACCTGCATGCGCTACTTTCCAAAGCTGGTCGTCGGGTTTTCAGAGGAAATCAGATCAGTTTGAGGAATTTAAACACACAGTATGCAGTGAGTAGAGCTCAAGATGCTCTCCCCGGAGCGATCATTTGGCAAATATTCGATTGCTGTGAGTCTTGTCGGTTATTTGTCAGCTGAGTCGGGACCTGATTCGTTTATATATAACAAGCTACTAACTTGTCATTTAGTGATCACAGCATGCGTGGCCATGGCCTACCCGCCAAGACAACAACGGCCACCGAATGAAAATGACATTTTTGACGAGACCGGCGCAGCGCTACCCGAGGTAATTCCCAATCCAGGCCCACATGTGCACCACCATGATATTGTTCATTTCGATATCGACCCTCGGAATGTGTTTGTGTACGACACCGACGCCAACCACCGGACTATGCCGGTATTCAAAGTAAGATCTTGATCACAAATTTGTCGCCCAATTTCGTGGCTAATCCCACAGCAAGATAGCAGACTTTGGAATTGCACAGACCCCCAATGAAACTCGTAGCTCCGATGGTGGTCCTCCGTATACCTTGGAACAGATGATGGAAATATGGGATAATCGGCAGATAGGCAAACCTGGGTATTATTTGCCGGTAAGCCACAGTTGGTTGAAGAGTCATGCCAATGGCATTTTATCGTCTTTGAAATTTTAATTGACAAGTTTTCGATGGGTATCAGGAACAATTCACTTCGGACTGGGATAAGTTAAGGGAACATCAAGATCCGTTTTCCCAAGACTTGGGAACCGACCCACCGGGCCCAATAAGCAGAATTGGTGATCTTAATACTGTTGCTGCAAACTACGGAGAGTGGTCAAATGTGTGGCAAATTGGAATGGTAGGCCATACATTGGATCATTACGAGCCTAACTGATTTGGTATTCAGGTGATGTGGTGCTGCATGACACTCATGCACCCTATCCAGCCCCCGAGAGCTACGCAGGACGCCGCCAACCAGAATCATTGGACTTACGGGCAAAAAATAATGGATCAGAATTATGTGCAGCTCTACGGACACGATCTTTGTGCTCTTGTATCTGCATGTCTGATGCACAAGCCCATCGACAGGCCATCGCTTCAACAGCTGCGACATACTCTTGACAACGTCTTGGGACCGCCCGTGCTGACAGCACAAGATCAAGCCTGGCTCAGGAGATGGCTCCACTATCCTTCACGCCCGAACGCAAGGCCTTGTAAGCAGCTTCCACATACAAATTTAAACCTCTCAAGAGAAAACATTTGTCATCCATGGTCTGTTTTAGTATATGCCTCAACGTCCTTTTTTTTTTTTTTTTGTTCAGACTGTGATTCTTCCTCCCCATCTCCGTGAAGCTTCTTCTTTAGTGTTTTAGTAGCTAACTCCAGATGCTGTAGTGGCTAATGCATTCACCTAACGTTATGCGATACCTTTCCTCGTGGATGTATATTGTATACCAACTCCTTACCTTTTCTTGCGGAAGATATATATCTAGGTGTTATGCACAAGAGGCTGTGTTCCAAGCACACAAGGGGACAAGAACTTTCATGCGGCACGACATTGTTGATGTCCAGAACATCAAAACGCAGTTAAGTTACCGCTCATTAATATACAATGCTCTTCCGGCTTGTGGACATCTATATTTGTATTGAATAAATGAAAGCTCCTGACTATATTCTGTTGATGTTGGTCATTGCCCTTTTTTCAAACATTACAGACTAAAATGTAGAGGGCATAAACTTTCTTCTTGTTACAACGGCTTTGGATGTCTCAGCGAGTGCAACATTAGATACAGGCAAAGCTGAGCAGCTGGACTTACTTCGGACATATCATCATGGCAAAAGTTTGAACGAAGAGCCACTTAGGTATGTTTTCCGGTTCGAACATGATCGACACTTCTTAGTTCTGGCTGAAGTCTAATGTTTGAATAAGTCGTGCTTTCGTTGACTATCTAGGGCGTAACAATGCTGAATGTGATGTTACGATGCATTCCGGCCCAGCAAAGAGTATTTCCTCTTAGCTACTGGACTGCGTACTTTCGTAGTCAAGAAACAATTTATGGTTGTTTGCCTGCAGCTAAATCATGAAGGTCTCCCTCGTCACCGACCTGGAAACCCTGATTGTTTCTTGCCTCACTTTTAGCCTTCGTGCCGGATTGCCCCTGTAGTACTCCCCTCGGATCTGTAGCCTCCTTGTTTGCGCCTATGTCACGGTCTGTAGGCTCTTGTCGCAACTGTGCTTCATCGATCAAGTTCCTGTCGCTAGTTAGAACAAGGAATCCGACACCAGATTTGGCCGAACATACTGCGCTTGGCCGTGCTGGTGCGAGTCAAGCGATGTCTGTTCTACTCCCCGGTCACCCGGTGCACCGCCGCTTGGGTTCTCTGATGGCGCTGTTCCGGACATATTCGTGATACAATTTTGTGATCCTGAGTTGAAGTTTAAATAAGATGGTATGGGATTATTCTGATGGAAGAATGACTTGTGACCCAACAAATAGCTCTACCGCCGGTTGCTCGATGTTGCCTGCGTTGGATGCGTTCATGTATGCGTCATAGGTGATCTGCATCACCCACCATTTGCTCATTGCTCGACACCTCCGCTTCTGTCAATGCTCCAGTAGTCCTGAAATTAGGTCTTGTCGTTTGATTCTTGTAAGCCCTTGACTTTCCCTACCCTGAATCGAGAATACTCGCCACCAGTCATAATAGGATACTTCATAGGGTTATCTTTGCTAATACAAGTAGGGACCGGCTCTAGTAGTTTGTTCTTATCAAATCCGAAGAAGAAAGGTGCTGAATACCTCTCCTTTCCGCTTTTGTTGATAACACGGTGAACGGTAGAGACAAAGAAGTCGTTGGTCTGTCTCATGAAGCAGTCTGCAATATTCACCACGAAAGCTCCTGGGATCGGGTCAGCCCTCACCCAGTTGCCAGATTTGCTGAGCACTTCGAGACCCCCGGCTGAGTCCTGAGTCACGATGGTGAAACACTCGACATCTGTATGAGCACCGATGCCGTTCTGATCGTCGATGCAATTCTCCTGCTCTGGGTAGTGCAGAATGCGCATACCAGCCTCAGGCCGTTTGATGTACTCGTCAAAATAGTCCTCGGGTAGATAGAGAGCGAGGGCAAATATTCGCGTCAATTGGCGCGATAACCGGAGAAGCTGTAACTGATAGGCATACAAGCCTTCGCGGAAACCTGGTAAGTTTGAAGGCCAGAGACTCGGTGAAGGCGCATGATCGCTAACGGCTTCGGGGTCCTGCCGGGGATCATACGGCCAGTTGAAGGCCTCGTTGAGATCTTGCTCGTCAGGGAACCATTGTCAGCTTCTGCTCTACAAGATGAGCTACCGATCTGAGTGGCTTACCGTGATGCTTCCAACCGTTCCTATTGTACGCCGCCATTGGGTGAAAACCTGCATACTCAGTGGGCAATTGCCCTGTCCATACCTCCATCTTCTTCTCCTCGGGTAAGGCGAAGAATCGCTTCGCCTGTGCGAAGCAATCTTGAGCGTACTTCTCCTGTATTTCCTGTTCATGATCAGCCATATCTCGTTCCCAAAACTACTTTCGAAATAAATGAATCTTACATGATTGATGAGGTAGAAGAAACCAATAGTTCGCGAAGCCTCTCGAACCTCTTCAGCGACAGCCTGGCGATCTTCTAAGCATTCAGACCAGATCTTGCTAGCATCGGTGATGGGTATGCTCTCCAGATTGGTGGAGATGTTGGATTTGAAGGTGAGGATTTGTCCATTATGCAACGTGACAGTCCTCGGCGCTATCGCAGACTCAGAGGCTGTGGCAGTTCGGGACATAGTGTTCAGCAACTTTGAGAATAAAGAAATTTCCAAGTATTGTTTTCTTGAACTCTATCTAGTAGTTGTAAGCTTTTGAAATTGGATTCTGTGCAGCTGCAGGATAGTGAGGATGTCGCCTCATCGCCCCGCACCTGCTTCGAAATCGCAGCATTTGAGTGGGAGTTTGGCTTATCACACCATGCATGATAGCCTGCGATGATCGGAAACGACTCTCGGCAAAAATGTAAGTACCGTAGAGGTTTGCACTCGGAAGTGAGCTCACCCAGGCTCCTCTTACTCGGTCACACATGTAGACTAATGGCCTGTAGTAATTGCGGTCGATTGTACATAATTAATTCATTATTTATATGATGACAACCGATGTATCGACTCTCATATCTACATAGGGAGTTGGTGAGATTTGTTGAAGGCATACCTGGAGTACATATTCACTGGATAGCGACGCTTGAAAATGCACGTGGGGGATTAGACAACAGGAACCACGAATTTGAGAAGATCTGACTTTGCTGTTCCAGGAATGTCCGCCGCACGTTCTGCATTATCTCCAGGGCTTGGATGATGAACTTCTCCGCTTTGTCCCTTTCGAGCTCACTACGTTGATTCGAAGCAAACCGGTACTCAAGGTGATCCAAGTGCGGATGTTGCAACAACACACATGCTGCCCCTGTATCACCACCTCGTGTGCTCTCACAGAATTGAAAATGCTGGTTGATGAAATCCGGAGAATTACGTACATTTCCTCCGCTGTTTTGACTTCCTTCATTCGTTTGTTGTGATGGGACATGATGGCTGGCCAGCGCATTTCTCCAACAGATCGAGGTCAAGACATCAAGAGGCACAAGGAGCTTGCAGAATTGATATCTTTCCGCTTTCTTCAGTAGCGAAATCTGGCCGTAATTCAAGTCTCAGAGGAGTAATTTAGCTCACTCATAGAACACGAACACGACTTAAACTTTTGGCTTTACAGATGCCTTGGGCTTTATTATTTCGAGTCCACGGCTATGCAACCATTTTTCATGATCGTGAGCAGCCTCAATAGCTCCAGGTTTCATAATGAGAACAACTGTGCGGGTAAGATGCACAGGTGGTAAGACATCCTGAAGTGTTCGTCGGGAAGGAAGAGTTGCACTCTCGCATTCAGACCATGACGGGAAATGATGATCAATGGTCGGCCTCAGCCAGGGTGGTGTCCAACAGAAATGTCTTCAGATACTCGCGGCGCACAATAGATGAGCACCGCCGCATTGTCTTTTTCTCAGCCCTCAGCACTATTTTCTCTTTGTCTTTATGCATTTATGACAAGCCGCTGACTTTGTCGCAAACTAAGTACAATGTTTATAAGGGCCATCTACCGTGGAAGAGGCATTGTTGGCAACAAAGACTCTGTTCGCCCGACTTAACCATTGTTCAAAGGCATCTCAGAAGCAATCCCAGAGCTATAAATAGACTGTCACTCCTGGTTTTACTCAATTCGAACTCCTCTTTCAGTATCCAAACTCTCTGGTTGCTTCATCACACATTGATAACAATACCAGAAGTAGAAGAGAAACGCCTCATCAACTCAATCAACATGTCTGCTCAGAAATACTACGAAGTGTTGGGTGTTGAAGCTGACGCAAGCTTTGCAGAAATTAGAAAGGCGTTCTTTAAGGAATCTCTGGCTAAACATCCGGATAAACGAGACAAATCCGAAGCTGAGAAAGCCCATAGGGAGTACGTTCTTATATCTGCCGCATACAACGTGCTCAAAGACTCCCAGTCGAGAAGCAAGTACGATGAAAGCTTGCAGCTAGCTAAGAAAACGAAAGATAACCATCCGAACAGTGAAACTAGCTGGGGTTTCAACGAGAAGAAAGATAGAGGTGCTCGTGGGCCCCAGCCATCCCAGTTTCCTGGCAATCCTCGTTTCTATGCTGACCAGGACGAGCTAAACGCTCGTAGGCGTCAGCGAGCGCGACGTGCGAACAGGGAACAGCAGAAGAAGTGGAGAAATCAGACAGATCCGGATGCTCCAGAGAACGCGCGTGAAGAACATATGCCATACGAAGCTCCACGTCCTGAGGCGGATGAACAAAGCTCACCAGAAGAGGAGGCATGGCTCAAATTTCAAAATGCCAAGAACAACGTCCATGGTCTTTCTTTCGCCCTCAAGGATGTTCTATACACACTTTTGGAAATCATCCGCTCTCTCAGGAAGGTCGACGCAGTCAAGCGGCATGCATGCCAGGCCAGGGAGCAGCTACGTTTCATCGAGGCTTCATTCCACAATCTCGAAACGGATATTGCTTCCGTGGATTCGCCAGAATTTTTGACAGATCCTACAATAGCCCGCATCAACCGAATGATGGATTTGGAAGAGCATGTTCGAGGATTTGTAGGACTACAACATGGCCTTTCCGAGGAATACGCCGCAGCGACAAGCAAACTCTTGATGAAAGCCATGAACAAGTGGGTCCATCTTTGTAAGTAGGTCCCTTCATGGTGAGTGTACATACTACTTATCGGAATGGTTACTTGAAGGTTGGCGTTCTAGTCCCAGATAGAAATTGACAAATTCTGAATCATCATTTTCGTGATTTCGGCGTTTTCATGCCCTCGTTGCCAATATTATAAGTTCATAAGCTCAATGGAATTAACCAATTGACGACAAAATGTGACATTTCTTTACTACAACAAGACAAGAGGAATTCTACTCATGTTCGTGATTTTCAAGTAGTCTTCGATGCTGTTAGACTAGATATCAACAAGGATTTGCAAGATAGATAGTTGTCTGAGTAGGATACACTAACATGTTCCGTGGACCACCCTGCCCAGGGCTATAGCATGTTAACCATGCCGTCTTCGTCTCGACTATCGCTTCCATGACCTGGCTAAATTGAGGTCAGTTATCAACTAAACACGCCTAGTTATTTCTATTCCTCGAATTTCAATGCATAGAATAACGGGAGGAAGGGTGTGTGCCCGCGCAACCTATGTGTATTTGCTGCGTTGGGCGCGTCTCACACGGCCCCCACGTGAGCTGAGCCCCCGTGTGAGCACCTATGTGGCACAGGTTTGTTGATATTTAAAGAACAAGGCATTTTTAGGAATTGGCTGTCCAGAGTTTCAACTCGAAAGAGCTCAATCATCTTCTTCATCAATTTTCCCAAAAGGATGGCTGCCACATCTCAGGCCGCAGCAACAGTCTACAAGCCGCCCGAGTCTAGGGAAGGGACTGTCACTTCTTGGATCCCGCTCATCACGCCCTACTCAATCCTTCCAGAGTGCACATCTGCTCTCATGCGGTGGGATCCTTCCGAAGCCATCATTGCATATGACCCTGGGTTCGGCATCAGCGTGGATCGGAGGTCTCAATGTGGGCCCAAAGCGGTCACAGCGTGGTGGGATCAGGATAGATTAGGTCCCAACATCGAGACCATCACGAGTATCGGACCTCTTCTCACCTGCCCTGAACCATTTGTACAGATGACTACGTCTGTGTTGGACGCTTCCAGTACGCTTGTGGGTTGCTGCCCGTCGTGAGTCGCCGTTCTCGCCATCATCCCTACTAAGTAAAGCAGATTCCGTGAGAAACTTGGAGAACTGATGGCTTCCCTTTTAGGGACTACACATTCCGTACATGGAAGCCCCCCGGTTCCATCGGCCAGTGCTTCAGCATGGTCAGCCCAGGTGCCGTTTTCACCTTCTACGAGGGGTTCAGCGGTTGGAAGAAGACCAACCTGTCGTTCAGTGAGACCTCATCGATTGTCGCAGTTCATGTGAACGGCTGGACTTTTGCCGAGGAGACAGGTACGCCAGACTCCCCCGGGCAGGCAGAATCAACATGCGCTCCAGGCAACGGAGCGCTCGGCAACGGGGACATCATCGGCATCGGCGTTGGGGCAGCGATGGGGTGCATCGGTGTTATGACACTAGCCGCCGGGCTGATCATGATGCGCAGATCGAGGCGAGCGAGACGGACACCAGTCACAACATTGACAACAATCGAAGCACCAAAAGGCACGAGCGTATGGCGCGAAGGCAGATACGGGAGAAGATCTGGCCTGGATGCTGGAAGCTTACATCAACGGCATGAGCTGGATCAGGGGCCGCCAGGCGAGCTACACGGTGATGGTCCATATACAAACGGCGTTCCGACAGAGCTGGAGTCTCGGAATTAGTCATTTAATTGAGACCTGTCTCAATTGTTCTTTTTGATTATAAATTGTTTTCTTTCAAGTAAAAAAGAGTCAGGGTTTTGCTAATGGAGCGTATAATAGAGCATGATCCTGATTTGACCTGGACATGCCTAGTCACTTATTAGAACTTGGTTATATTATGGATTCTCATAGATTACTCGTATTGCGATTTTATGCATGAGTTACATTGACATACTTATGATCACTGGAGCTTCTCAACGCTGTAGAAAGAGCTTGAGCCCCTCGTGCAGGTTTGTGGAATGAGGGCCTGTGTGAGTAGAGAACGTTGACTTTAAGCAATATTCGAGAGAAAGCCCAAGAGGGAGAGAAAATTCTAAATGACGTGATAGCGGACCCAAAATACATGAAGCTCTTTTCATCATTTGCAGTTATGAACAGAGACGGCCATGCTTTCGTTGAAGAATTCTTTTCCACGTCGTGAAAGTTTCTTTTCACACAGGCTTGCTCCAAGACACCAGCTCCATTTTTTGCCATCCCAAACAAATCAATTCAATAAATATCGACCTTGCCCTGATCATAAATGCCGACCAAAGCCAGATTTCTCATGTCTTCAACATGAGGTCTTTCAGGGCAAATCAAGAGGTGTGCACTCCTTCGAAACTGCTCAACCTATCGGCCAGCACTAGCATGACCTCGGCGGAGATGAAGTTTCTTATTTCATATTACCTATCGGTATACCACCGCTCTCAAAATAGGTCCAGCAACGCGTGCACCCAGAAGTTTGGCCCTCAGCCCATCGACACGAAGTGGGGTTGATGTCTTCATATGCTAGACCTCTTCCTTGCTTTCCTGTTCAAAAATACCAGTCCTATTTCTATTCTCGCCTTCATCAGCAGTCTCATCCCTACACCTTTGCTCTTCGACTCGTCGCGCCATCTCCTCTTTCCTCTCCCTCAGTACGATGCAGAACCTCGAGCCAGCACGTATCCTCTCTCCTTTCCATATGAAGACGAAAGGAATGACGCAGACGAGGCAGCTGAGCCCTCCAAGCAGGGAGCATGCGCCTGGGATGCCGAGACGCCGAAACATCGGCGTGCATGCGAATGGCAAGACGGTGCCGAGGACGGACCTTGTACAGGAGGCAGCAGCGTTTGCGGAAGCGGCGAAGATCTCGTATGCGTCGGTCAGGTAGTTCAGCTATGTAAAGCACCTCAGGTTAGCTAAAGGAGGTGTTGGAGTTTGCTGGACAGAAACAGAACACACCAGAGCCATGAAGATAAGCTGAAAGCCCATGCCAAAGGGTATACCTGCCAACATGGGCACCCAGAATGGGACTCCTTCCCTGCTCGACCAGCCGAGCCAGAACAGGCTGATGACAAACAGCGGGCCGCCGAGGCACGCCAATGGGACTCGTCGATACTCTTCCTTCTTTGTCCAAGGCCTTCCCTGGTCTTGTGCTTTCTTGAGGTATGCATCCCAACCGAAGAACACAGGAAGCGCGCACAGCGCACCAGCGCCAATTGTGAGGAAGCAAAGCCCCTCAACACCAGGCGAGAGCCCGTACAAGTCCTGATAAATGATAGGATAGGCCTGGAAGGTCATGTAGAATATGCCGTAACAGAGCGCGAGGTACAAACATGTGGCGGAGACGATCAGCTCGAAGAAGAGCATGCGGACCGGTCTGGTCAGGACACGTACGGCGAGCTGGCGCAGGTCTGTACTCTCGAGCTCGTGCGGTGCGACGACGTTTGCCTTGGGGTCCTGCTTGCGGATTCGCTGGGCCCGCCTGAGGAGGAGTACGGGGCCGTAGGTCTCGGGAAGGAAAATCAGGGGGATCATCGACATGCCCGCATAAATGAGACCGATCCAGAAGCTCCAGCGCCATCCGATGCTGGGCGAGGAGAAGCCGGAAATGATAGGGGCAAAGAGCGGGCCAAAGACGGTTGTCTGAATGTGTTTACAGTCTGTCAGCAAAAGCCGATCGAGCCATGGTAATATTTATGGTGGTCGCTTTGTCGTAGAACGAGTCAGACTCACTGCCATGAAAACCGCCATTGCGCGTCCCCTCGTCCGGTGTTCGCCGTATATATCTGCCATGATGCCTGCTACTATCGCAATGGGCGCGCTGGCGAATGTACCCACGAAGAGCCTGAAGACGAGGAAGGCTGGCCAGTTTGGGGCCAGGGCACAAGCCAATGTCCACGTACAGAACATGACGAAGGTCCCGATGACAAGCCACCGCCGACCGTACTGTTCGGACAGTGGGGCCCATAATATTGGACCTGAAGAGTTCAAAATTATTAGGGACCGATCTCGTGAGGCTTTTTGGGTAGTATTTTATTTACCGAAGATGTACCCTGGTAATGAGAGATATTCGGTCAGCTATGGACTTAAGAATCGCAGAAACACATATCAAATTTTCTGGACGTACCAACAAGGAAGATAGCAATAGGCAGTACTTCCTGAATCTGAGAGGTGACCTTCCATTCCTTGGTGAAATATGGAATGGCGTTGCTGGGAAGCGCGCTGCCCATAGTCGAGTTGATAACAGTAGTCATAGTGGTGAATACGATAAAAGCCTTCTTCCTCTGGAAGGTGACCTGTTAGCTAATGGTTTTCGATGGCAGATGTCGATCTTTGGATTACCGTAGACCAGTTATATGGATTCTCTGGGTCCTTGGGCTTAAAAGCAACGATGCTCCGCTCGCCGCTGCCGGACGAGATCGACCCGTGACTGGGTTGGATAACATTATTGTCTGCTTCCTCCTCGAGGTATCGTGATCTCGCATCCTCCTCGTCGATCTCACTGATGAAGCGTTGCAAGCGGCTTTCAGTTCCTTTTGTGTGTTACTTTGACGTCTTCGGAAGACCAGACTGTTGAATTAAGTAGTCGAATACTTACGGCTGAGGCGAGGGCTGCCTTGGGACCCAACCTCTTCATTGCTGTCATTGCGAGGCATCGACACAGAATGATGCGCTGGGAAGGAGGGTTGGCATAGACGAAGAGGGAGTACTCTTGGAAATGCTGTGCAAGGGCTGATACGACAAAGCTGAACCCATTCCTACGTACAGGCCGTAGGGACAAAATACTACAATAGCAGATCAAGTCACTGGATCGTGAAAAGAGTCCCAGACAATAACGGTGTGAAGAGGAAGGTGGCTATGTATTCATCCATATTGGTGACGGCTGTCCGGCAGTTTACTAATTGTGCTTGCCGGTTGCCGTCCTGGTCAAGGTAGTGCCTACCACCGGAGGCTGATGACTCGTCTTGCATTTCAGAAGCGAGCCGCGACCGTTATAGATCCGGGCTTAAGAAGAGTGGGTTATTACCGCGGGCAAAGAGCAAACAGAAATCAAGATGATTGGGGTAACAGTCGATCATCTGGACTAAACATGACCTAGTCTGGGGCAGTCGTGGCAGTAGTTGCAGTTTGCCGTCACACGGGCCCGCTAATATGCGTTTCGTAGTTGGAGAAGAGGAAGAGTGGGTGGGTGTGTTTGTTGCGTGTGTGTGCGCGCGTGTCTGCTTTAGGACAGACGTCCTCGGGCGACTGGCGGCCAGTCGCCCCCGGCACACTTCAATAGTGTCAGGGACTTTGACATGCGCCCTATGCCGATTAGTCTAATGCGTCCGAAGGAGGCTGTCCTGGCTAGCGATGTCGGCGCCCCTGACCCAGAAAGTGCCCAGAAGTGCCCAGGAGGCGTGGGTCTGAGGTAACATATTGCGAGACACAGCTCCATTGCATATATTTCTGCGAGCCCTGCGTCCCTGCTCCAATAACCCACAATCGGGCCACCGGACGCGGACGTTGTCAAGGAGCTCGGCGTGCCTGCCGGTGGGTTCGGACAACACTTCGGGATGGGAAAGGATGGGTATCATTGATCATGTCTCGAGGTTGATGCTTCGTCCAAACCGCGCATATAGCTCGACCTTGAGCTGTGTCATCTCCTCGCGAGCGGTACTGAGCTTGTCCTCCAGCTGTGACACGTCCTCCTCGATCCTGGCCGTAGACGCCTCGAGCATTCCTTGTGCTTGTGATACTGTGACGTGGAAGAACGAGTCACCGATTTTGTACCTGCATGTAAGAGCCAAGTCAATAACGGAACGTTTCAACTCGTACGGTGGTATGTTATAGTACTGACGGTATCTTGTCGTCTTCGTCAGCCAGCTCCAGCTCCATGGTAATGTCGTCGAGTTCCTCTTTCTCTTTCTGCACACGCCGTCAGCTCCTGCATGCCCGAGTTGGGACGATAGGGGAAGTATGCGCACGCTTTTGACCTTAAGCTCCTCTTCGTACTTGAGCTCGCGCTGGTGCAGGCGGCTGAACTTGTTAATCTTGTCCTGGTCTTCGCGTCTGACCTCGACCTCGTCGCCGACGGCTTGCTCGTCCTCTTTCGTGAGCTGAATGTGCCGATGTGTTAGTGATTCAAGGCTGGCTGCACGCTGAAAGGATGGGTCTCTGAAGCTCACCATTCGTCTCTGCATGTTGACGGCTGTTGCTGCTGTTGTTATGCAGCGCTGGGTAATGAAGAGTCGTGGGCGAAAGCTATCTCCTAGGCAGGCAACCTTTTCGCTGGCAAGTCAAAAGATCTCCAAATTGGACCCCAAGCTCCTCTCCCCTGGAGTTCTGGGGCCGCCGGCCTGGCTTGTGCGGGGACGGTGTGAGAACACAGTCCTCTCTACTCGTATACGGTCCCCGCGAACGGTATGACGTTGAAGGCGTGATTGGCAGGGTCCACTAAAATGAATTGTTGCTGCCGATTGGAGGGCCTGGCGAGCTCTGCGAGGAAGCAGCCGAAAGTCAACAACCCGACCTCGGTCCGTCCAAACTAGACTCTGTACTAAGAGCAGCAGTGCCGAAGGGACTCTACCATATCATCAGCCTGTCCTTACCCAGCATTGTTCTTCACCACGCGACACTTGACGACGAGATGGCGCCAGGACAGAAAATGTACCCACGGGCGACTGTCAAGAAGATCGTCAAGGCCCACTCCAACTGCAATGTCAGCAAGAATGCGGACGTGACGGTAAGCTAGCCGTCAAAACCGCCCGACGCGTTCTCCTGAAGTCAACACGCGCTGACCTTGTTTTTGGCTGTCGCACAGATGTTCCTCGACTATATCATCTTCATGGAAACGTACGCCAATATATCGTGATTTCCGTACCCAAGCGCGATTGACTGAACAGAAAGACAGATTAGTGAAAGAGGCTGGGATCGAATCGAAGCAAGGGGGCGAGAGGGGTATCACTGCCAGAAGTGTCAAGAAAGTCACAGGCGTAAGACAAGCATCGTATGCCCAGGCAACACCGAAAACGATGCTGACACGACCAGAATACCCTTGCAAAGTTCAAGGGATGAAGAAACACTGATCAGACTTGAATTTATTCATTCGGCCTGGCCGAGGTGCTGGTCGCGTGCCTCGAGCCGACCTTGAGAGACGCGCGACCGCTGCCGAACACTACATATCACTATAGGACAGCCACGCGCCCTGCAGCTGTGGGTGAACTCTTGTTTGCCGCATTCAGAATGCGCATACTCCGCTGCTAGTTGAGAGCCGTTCCTCATGATGCACCAGACAAGGCCTTAAATAAGCTGTTGGCCCGGGAATGGGGCAAGGGAGAAGAAGGCAGGGTCCACAGCGGGAGCTACTCTAGGACGGAATGGATTCCCGCAGCCATGTGCATATCTGATATTGTAGAGGACGAATATGATGCAGAAGTTGAGCATGCACCCAGAGAGTCTGTCTGTTTATAGAGGGCCGCAAGTGATGGCCGGAAAGGCTACATAGTGAGATCGAGTGTGATCTAGAAAAAGTGCAAACGGTCATGCTTACGCTCATGGACCGGATCCAGAGGCCAGCACGGCCCAGGGTCCGTTTGTCCCAAGTCCGTCGCCGTCAGGCAGGGTTGGCACTGTCCAACGACGTCGGGCGCCCGCTTCAAAATTTCCACTTGACCTGCAGCCTCGACAGCTCTCTCCATCAGCTCAACACCAAACACCAAACACCAACATCCTGCAAAAAGCCCCGCAAACATCCAATTCTCTCTCACCCGTACCTAAGGAAGCCTCCTACCCTTTTCATTCACTTTTGTACGAGCCACCTCGACACGACCTTTGCGACGAATCCTTGCATCACATCAATTCTGATTATCTTCGTGCTTGCAAAAGCAATCCTGTCAATCCAACATACGGCTGCGTCATATCGCTGCACCTACTGGCAAACACTACTGTTCCCTTTGTAGACCTTTCCACCTCGAGTCTCAACCTCCTCCAAACCAAGCTGTCTACTTGCCTGTCCTCAAGCTAGCCTGTCCGTCATCGAAATGGCCGCTGCATCAGT
Source organism: Diaporthe amygdali (assembly GCF_026229845.1). Classification (NCBI taxonomy): domain Eukaryota; kingdom Fungi; phylum Ascomycota; class Sordariomycetes; order Diaporthales; family Diaporthaceae; genus Diaporthe; species Diaporthe amygdali. The sequence continues at coordinate 129,709 of NW_026517063.1, read as the reverse complement.
CCAGAACCCTCCCGCCCAACCTGAGTCCAAGTCCTCCAAGAAGAAGAAGGCCAAGGCAGCCGCCGCTGCTGCAGAGCGCACCGAGTCTCCTGCCCCGGCTGCTACTCCAGACCAGGCTGCTTCTGTCTCCGGAAACAACGAAGTCTCCGAGCATGCCTATATCCGTGAGCTGAAGAAGTGAGTCGTGCCCCTCAGTCGCCACCCGGTCAGTGAGACAGCATCTAAACACACCTACCAGGGGCATCCGCAACACCAACAAGAAGATTGTAAGCGCTCAACATCCACCTCCGACTCCCAACCACACACTCTAATCCGTTTTTCCTCCCCAGGGAAATGCGTCCAAGACTCAGGCTCTGGTCGACGAGCACAAGTCCAAAGGCAAAACCCCCGAAGAGCTCGTCAATCTCAAGATCATCAATGCCGATCAAAAGAAGCAAGTCGACAACCTGAACTCCCTCAAGGCCGAGGTTACCAGACTGGAGGAGCAGCTAGCCCTGTACGAGAAGATTGATGGAGAGTACCGTGCCCAGGTTGCTTCTGTCAGGTCTGACACCGAGAAGGGCTTGTCCGAGAAATACGAGCAGGAAAAGGCAGACGCTGTTGCCGAGGTCAAGAACAAGTATGAGGCTGATGCAAAGAAGTCGCTGCACGACGGTCTTTTGGTCCTCTCCCAGTTTCTGCGTCTTGCCGCCCACCGACGAGCCGAAGCTCCCGAGTCCACTGAGGACGAGGACCAGGCTCTGGAAGGGATACTTCTGGGTGTTTACGGTGGTGACGAGGCTGCTGTCAGTGTCATGCTGAAGTTGTGTGAAGGAACCGACGACAAGACTGCTGGTGTGGGAGGCGAGACTCTGCAGACGACTTGTAAGTACAAATTCCTTTCCATTGACTGCTGCCAGCCTTTTTCTGATTGTTGCCTGCCTCACAGTCGCGACCGTCAAGGCTTCGGCTGCCGCCCATTCCGCACCCCTCTACCAGACCGCTGCGCAGGCCGAGACCGAGACCGAGACCGTGCCCACGGAGGCTACTGAAACTGCTCAGACCGACCCAACCGTCGCCAACGCTGGCCTCACTGAGATAGACGCTGGCACAGACACTGCTTTGACGAATGGACACTTGGACGAGGCCGCCGCGGAAAGCACAATTCCCAATGCTGATGTCGGCGACAGCGCTGCGAACGCGGCAGGAGAAAACCAATGGGATACAGGCAATGACCTGGCCGCTTCTCAGGAGTGGGTTGAGGTGCAGGCGCCACCCGAGACTCTCCCGACCGATGCTCCCGCTGTTCCTGTCGTGACCGCTGATGCCACTGCCACTGCTGCCGCTCCATCTTGGGCTGACGATCACCCGGAGCCCTCGCAAGAGGTACGTTGAGATGTTGCTCACTTCATTCCCCAACACTACTGACATGTGCACTCAGGCTTCGACCCCCACCGACCCCAATGACGGTTTCCAATCTGTCCAGCGTCGTGGTGGAAACCGCGATGGTGGAAACCGCGGAGGACGAGGTCGTGGCCGTGGAGGCGGCTTCCGTGGCGATGGCTTCCGTGGCCGTGGACGTGGTGGCCCCAGGGGCCGGGGCGGCCCCCGCCGTGATGCTCCCGAGACGTCGTCCTAGGGGGCGCGCCAGCGCTACCTGCGGCGGAGACGAGGACTGGGTCATGGTTCAGGCTCTCAAACGGCGGACCGTCGCCATCGCCGTGCCCGTGTACAACATCACTTGCATCAGCAGCCAGACATATCCTGGCGCACCGAGCGTGCGAACCAGCATGCTACTCTAATTCACATCACCGCGGCCGAATCGAGAATTCCTTCACCTATCGACTTTGTGGAAATGGGGGACTCTGAATGGCCGTTCTCCAAGTTGTGCCAGGAGGGGTGGTAGATTAATTTCACACTGCCTGCGCTCTGTTCTTAATAGTGGACGGTTCACGAGAATGATTAATGAAAAAACAAAAAGCAACATGATCTGGTCTGGTCTGGTCCGGTTTGGTCTGTGAATGGCCTGGTTTCATCTCTGGTCTGGTCTGGTCTGGTCTGGTGGGAATGCTGTGGCATAGGGATTGGACAAACTGGGCGCTCTGTGCTACCTGGTACAGGTTGCGCAGTAATTTCCGGTTGAGCTTGTGTGGTTGGTCACTCATACGCGGTCGGTGTTCGGTTCCGGTATCCTAAAAGTGCATATATCATTGCGAAGCATGTATTGCATTTGCATTACGGTCATCATGAGGGACAAGATAAGGCTAATGCGAGTCACGAGCATTTATGCCCATCAAGTGATTTTGTTGATCACAGAATTGATGCAAGTCTATATGTGCTCATGATAAATGTGAATTAGTCTGCGTGATACTCTCCACATCATCACCGTGTCTCTCGGTCTGCATAGATATTGAATGTAAAACCGCGTGCTTAGATGTCTCAGCGCTCAAAGCATTCAAAGCCAGGTGTGCCATCAACTAACTGTACCAGAAGACGGCTGCCAAAGTAACTAGCAAGGCCAACAAATCTACATCAGCCCCTGATTTCGGGTTATGAGCTTTGAGTACTGAGCGTTCTGTCTGTGATAAAGCAAGACCGATCGGCTCAGGACTATTCTCGATACAATCCCTCTCGCCTATTATTTCGCAGTCTTGAAAGTGGTCGGGAGACGTATGAGCCTTCTCCGTGTCAAATCCAGCGCAAGAGAACACTTCCAGATTGTGGACCTTCATTTCCATCGAACCATCCTCAGAGTCTTTGTGCCGCTCGTCAGCACAAGCCTCAATCTTACTTTCGTCTTTCTGTGACTTCATGTCAGAGGCTGGCGATAGGGAGGTCGGCTCTCTCGTCTGATTGCTCACTGTTGTTGGAAAGAGCATGGACTCCGGGCTACGCCAGACAACCATCTGCATGTTGGCGGGCGTGTCCTCCTGAAGCGGCAACGGCCGCGAAATTAAATCTCGCACACTAAATATTTCATTTTTCCTGCCGGTGTCGTTGTAGATGTATCTCTTTCCGCCGTTGCCCTGGCCGAACTCGCCTTGGTCGGGGTTGAAGCGCCGAGCGAACCGCTCCAATTGCTCACTCAACTCCTCGGTCTTGTTCGGCTGCATTCTCTCGAACGCCGCGGTGAAGTGATCTACCTCCAGCCGCAGTCTCTTGGGAGCTTTGCGAGCGGTAGAAAACGTCGGGGACATAGTGCCGTATAGGGAATCGAGCTTGACCTGCTCGATCTTCCAGACTAGGGCGGCCTCCGCGCAGAGGTTCTTCAGGTCGGAGCCGGAGAAGCCTTTCGTCACGCTTGCGATGCCGTCGATGTCCACCGCCGGATCCAAATCGTCTCTCTTGAGGAAGACGGAGGATCGCAGCGCGCGAGTCCTGGTCGGGAAGCTGTATGTGAAATTTCTGTGGGAGGCGTCGCAGGAACGCTTCATCCAAGTCCCATGGCCTATTGGTAGCGACGACCACCAGCGGCGCCTCAGCGTTCTGCGAGAGACCTTCCATCTCCACGAGGAACTGTGTGATGGCCGACCGCTCCCAGCTCTTATCCCCGGAGCTTCGGCGGTAGAACAGAGAGTCGACCTCGTCGATAAAGAGCACGCACGGGGAAAGTTTGGCAGCGAGCGAGAATGCGGCTCGGATCATCTTCTCGGCCTCTCCAACAATACCTCCCTGGATCGAAGCGTAGTCGACCGAGAGCATGCGTAAACCTGAGGTCCCTGCGATCGCGCGGCATAGATGCGTCTTTCCTGTGCCTGGGGGCCCATACAATAGACACCCGCGGATGCGCAACTGCGAGAGCAGAAATTCCGAGGATCCTTCGACTTCGAGCTTTGAGGATGGTACCAGGTTCTGCATCGCTTCTTTTGTGTCGTGGTCCAAGATGACGTCTTCCCAAGAAGTATTGAGATCTTCTGCATCAAGATCCTGGTTAGTACTGGAAAGGTTGAGGAAATTGGGGTTGACATACTTGAGCTGACAACACAATCACGAAGTCTCTCCTCGTATTCGTCCAGCGTTATATTATCCAGAGGGTTCTGCTCAGCTTCCTCAACCACCTCATCACTTATCGTTTCAAGCTCCTCCGAGTCCTTTTCCTCGTCAGCCGTTTCGGATGCCTTGGGTTTTGTAAGCATCTTCAGTCTTCGTAGCACACAGTCGACATGCTTTGATGACAAGACAAGCTCTGGCTTCATCCATATCCTGGCCAAGATTTGTGCAGCCGCGTGATGACTAGCATCGATAGACCACATCTCTTGTCCATACGATGTGAGGCCTTCGTGAGAGCTACTTGACAACCATTCAATAGTCCGAGCAGCCTTGTCTGTGTGAGTAATGCCAGCCATCAGGATGCGTCTGAGACGCCGCGTATTGATGTCGCCCTTGCGCCGCAGGTCTCGCTCCTCACGAGCCTTCTGGGAGGGGTTGACTATAGACAGCACAACATTTGAGAGGCTTGATATTCCTGCCTTCTGGCAAAGCTTCTCTCCTGAATCCAGGAACTTGGAAGAGATGACCATGGCCACATTCTCGCCTTTTGTACGCCTCTTCTGCACAAGCTCTCCCAGTCTGACCAAAATCCTCCTCTTTTGTCGATAGTCCAAAGGGAGGACGGAGTAGTCACAGTCGATGAAGTGCACAAGAAGCCCACGTGAACTGGAGGCGACGTCTGCCACATCTTGCAATTCACTCTGTGGCTTGGCCTGCTGGCCTGCTTTAACCAAGGCGCCGTCCAGAATCGCCGCATATGATTGTTCAGCACGGTCTCGCCAAGCTGAGTAGGAGATCGAGTTGTCGTCCTCCCATTTTTTTGAGCGTGCTGCAAAGAAGTGTGTTGAGTAAGTTGCCCAATCTGCCGAATCCGCCTTCCATTCGTCTTTGGTGGGTTGCTTTGGTGTTGTGGATTCATCAGAAGTCTCCTGGGTTTCTTTTTCCTTGCCATTGTCTGAACTGGCTCCAGCTGCTGAGCCATCCACGGTCAAGGGAGTTTTTTCTTTAGTCGTCTCGTTCGTTTCTCTATCGGACCCCTTCTCTGAAGTCTGCTTATTAGCGTTTCTGAGAGTTTGTCGCTTATCCTGGGCGTGAAAGTCACCACCCAACTCCTCCAGATCCTCAAAGCTGAGAGTTATCAACGCTGTTCCCAGAGACTTGGCCACATGAGTGACGAAATCGTTCATGAGCAACGGCTCCATTGCGCAGGTGCTGCAACCCGAAACAGAGCACCGGCGAAGCAGAACGGATGAGTCTTGAGGCCGCATATGCCGCCAAAGCATGTTCGTGGCCACAAGATCGCGTAGCTCTGAGAACTTGGCGTAGGATATGGCATCTTCATGGCTGATCTCGTGAGTCTCAGCGCTATTGTGTTCTTCCTCGTCTGCTTCAAGAACGTCGCTTTCAGGGGGTTGATCATCCGAATCCGAATCGATGTCCTCGTAGCTTTTTTGATAATCTTGACAAATCTTGCATTGACAAATAATAGCTTGATCCTTCAATATCTCTAGATCAGATGGAGTCTTGACGTTGCGCTCGATGAACCAGGCTGGTAGACTATATCGGCTCGGTGTATCTTTCGATGCCTTTCCCTCCTTGTACTGGGTCATCTTGGCTGCTGCGAGGTGTTCAATGTTCCTAATATGCTGCAGAGCTGATTATTTGTGAGATAGGACCTGAATAAAGTTTGTGATGAGACCAAGAGGGAAATGCATGCACAAGCAAGTACTGTGGCGACCATTGACGTCTCAATTCATAAATGAGCATCGGCTCGAGAATGATGAAGGAGGCCAATCTGTTGGTTTCCACTTATTGAGCCGCAGAGCCTCCGATTCTGCCTAGCTACGCCTCGACTGTGCATATTTCCGCGGCTTGTTCGATACGTGTACTGTGGGTCGGAGGCCGGTGCCACGTAGTGTGACTCAAGCCAACGTGCATCAAAGACTTCCCACTTTAGGCAAAAGAGGGGACTCGATGGGCTTAGACATATCCACATCCTGGGACATGCCCTCGTAGTTGTCTCACTTTCAAAATTTCTATGCACCTACCAAACAATAGTGTTGTTGGGATGGGGGAGTCAATATGGAATGGCGTGTTGTCAAACACTTGGCTGCATGTTCATGAAGAGCCATGCCTTTCTCGACCGCGAAGCTGGCAGCTTGGAAGTCATGGCAACAATATGTATTGTTTTTACTCAAATCCATCGGCATAGTTCTCCCTTGATATTCCGCCAGTGGAATTGTGAGTTCCTCATGTAGTTTGGCTTTTTGAAAATCACAACACACCGCTTTGAATGTATAAATCAAGGAGCCATCAAGATCGAATCGAATGCGTATGTACGCATCAAGGGGATGTTGTGGCAAAGTTGAACACTTGTTGCCCCCCTTCCCACCAAGAGAAAAGCAAAGGAGGTAAAGAAAGAAATGCATAAACGCTTTCATCATTTTGCGGAGACTGCTAACTCCCTCAACCATCACTACACACCACTTATAAATATTCACGGCATTTACAAGATTTAGGCAGCTGATTTAAGTTTAATACATGAAGGCATTGCTACGCTGCCTATGCGATACTGACACAATCCTAGCGCATCATTTACAGATTTCAAGTGAGATTTCGATATCCCTTCGATATACCTCATTAGCATGATATAATACATACTGTGCTAGATGATGATAATTGCTCAGCAGTCCACTTTGTATTGCCAGATCTCTTCGATCCACTGTCCTTCTCTGGTCCTTGGATTCAAAGACATCATTTCGCCAGTGCAGGTCTAGTTGATCTTATGTGCATGTATAGTTTTATTTTGGGTATCTCATAAAATCTGCAATTTCACCTGTACTCCCTGCCCTCTCCGTGAGAAATCTCCCAAGTGCCAAAACAGTCCCGTTTTCGTTCATTCAAGAACCCCCCAATTGTTCCCAGGCCGTGAAAGAGGGTCTTGATCATCGGAGGCTCGCCCTTTATGATTCTCCGAGTCTTTATCTTCGAGAACCACTACGCGATTGTTGACATCGGGATTGACCACTATGGACTGTGAATTGGTGGTCGAAGTTATCAATTCGACTTTTCATCTCTTGGCGTCGCTGGTCAAGTGTCATCCCAGGGCCTCGATATTGTATTTCTGAGAGAGATGACGTGTCATAGATGTATGCGCCGAGCATGCTCCCTCCTTCGGGCTTCCTGTATTATATCAGTCAGTCGATGATCATGAGCTCAGAGTCGAATGGGACATGCCTTCGCGTTTGGGAACTAAAGGAGCTGTTGGATCCACAGTGCTGAATTTGTTGATTCATAGTATGGGCTTGTTTGGAAGATCTTTTGATCAACCACGAATGAGGGCATGAATTTGGTTCTTTCTGGTAATTCACGGAATATGCTTGCTAGAGCTGTGTTGTTTGACGCAAGCTCCATCCTCAAAGCCAAAGCACGGCACGATCGAGACCATGTTTAAATAGTCCTTCTTGTTAATTGATGCCATGATTCTGTTTGAATTCTCAGATGAATACAAAAATTCACGATTTGATACTGTATCTACGTGCTTTAAGTCCGGTATGAATTCAAACAACGGTGATTCAAATGGCTGTGGCCCAATCAGGGGGCACCTTGGAACGCAGGTGTGCATCCTTTACGCCCGCCTAAACCTGTTCCAGCACACTCCATGCACAAGATCTGGAATTGGACAAGATCGCCCACAATGCCTACAATGACATACCAGTGGTGACAATCTGAATGCGTGCATATGTCTCGTGATTGTGAGCGCCTGAGATCGGGCAAGGGGATTTGGGGACATCATAGAGTATGTTTTGAGCCCATCCATCGGACGTAGGAAAAGGAGAACCTGTCCAATTCGAAATCACGGCCAAACGAAGAAGAAGCACACCGTCACGATTGAGGAAATGCAGCATGCTATATATCTGGCCTAGGGCTGGGGGTCTCAAGGAGGCCCATAGTCCCAGGGCCGCTGCTATCTCGTGTTGACGAGGCTGAGTCGGGGAACCAGTGGTCAGAAAAAGGCCTGCGCCATATTGAATTCATTCATGTCTGTCTGAACTGCCCTAGATGATGCCTAGCTATCAGCCAAGGCATCCTGGCTGTGTGCCTGCATGTGGTGTGACTGATGCAGCAGGATGCAGTAGTTTGCAGCAACACCATTATGGCCTCGCGCTGACTGGATATCGTGGGGCTAATGCAAGCTAAAATGCTGAGCAAGTGTAAAAAATGTTCCTCCGCCCCCAAATTTGGGCCCCAGGTAGCGAAGGATTCAGCAGGGTATCGGCGTCATCAGCCCAGAATGAATTGCGGCTCTGCAGTGGGTGAGGTATTGCAAGCTTATGCCCACCTTCACATCAAGTTGCTTTCGGGTCCTTCGTTCTCAAACTTTCTAAGCATTTACAATACTCTATTTCAATTTTTGAGCCAGGTATTAAGCTTGTCTGGATCGTGGCTTATACCGGGCGCGTCGTAACTACACTTCGCTTCTTGAGCCTCGCCAAGTGCGTCTACAGGTCTAAGATTGGGCCCTCCGACCAGGAATATGGACAAAAAGGCCATGGGACCGTCTTTTCTCCAGAAAGCGAAAGAAAAATGGAGGTCGAGGCCCGCGTCACCTCCCAGGCATAACGCACAGGAAGCCCAAGCTCAGACCGAGGATCCCGTTCAGCCTCTCGATTACTTCTCTGAAGGCGAAAGGACTACGTCGCCTCCTCCCGTGAGCCTTGAAAAAGCCATGGATCCCTCTCTAGGTTTTCGACCGGACACGCCTACCGCATCAAGCACTAGCTGCCTCTCACGGTCCAGCACACTCAACTCTTCCAATTCTATGCTATCCCAGGAGTCCGCCAACACTCTATATAGCCAAATCAGCCCCTATTCACATGAAACGCTTCCTATATTCAGATCATTAAGCTTTCCTACAGCCATGGGCTCACGTCCTGTTGATGCCGATTCATTCCCGAAGGGAGCAAATATTCACGTGGTCGACGTTCCTAGGTCGTTTTTTGAGAGCTCTTCAGCTTTCCCAGACCCAAGGGGATTTTTTGTTCCCATGGATCATTCTGGAAATGGCCAAATCAATAGATTGTCCACGTGGTCAGACGGGCGAGAAAAGGGAGTGCCGTTCCACCTCAGACAATTGCCTCCAGCTCGGAAGCAAAACACGTTTCCCGTAGAACGGTCAAGGGAATCACAAAGACTGGATGAGACACGCTCCTTTCTATGTGAGGGAAACGTTGATTCACCAGTCTCTGCCTTATCAAATATGGCTGGTGTAGTTGGTCCTCATCAACACCAGGTACAAAGTACGGGCACGGTCATTTACCACCATTTCTCTAGGCAAGAAGTGGCGTCGGACGAGGCAGATGTGTACCATTTTCAAGCGCAAACCGAAATGCTTGCACAACGAAAGCTCATAACATCGAAAGATTCAAAAACCAGCTCACTCAACTCCAAGCCGCTAAGGTTGGTTAGTGAACTCGCCTCCTATGAGCCGATCGAGTTACCGTCATGGCATCGCAAGAAGACGTCTCGGAACAGGTCGGTTTCAAAGGCACGGAAAAGTGCGGAACGAGTGATCAACACGACTTTACAGAGTTCCAAGGTGGATAGAGAGCGAACATGTAGCCCAGACAGTACTATGTCTTCCGCAGCCAGTACAGTCGTGGCCTCGGAAGCTACCGTGGAACCAGAAGACCCTAGCAGGAACGAAATCCTCCCAAGCGAGGAAGACGAGGAATCCCGCTCTCCAACCCCGAGTCCTGGAAACAAGCCATCTGGAGAGAGAAAACGGTAAGATTTCAGAGCTTTACTAGGCACATTGAATGTCACTAACGGTATGAAAATTAGCAGATCATCCTGGTCTGACTCCGATGACAACATCAGCTCTCTGAACGAGAGCTGCAGTCTGGCAAGCGACGATGACGATGATTTCGCATATAATGAATTAGTGGAAAGTATTAGCAACCTCATTTTGAAGTCTTCTTGCGTCGATAACCCCGAAGATCGAAACATCCCCGTGGAGCTCTACATCCACAATTTCCTTGAGCAAATCATGAATCACCCAAGGCCTTCCCCTGAGTGTCAAACTCTGTGTCTCCCGATTCGCAGCCTCCCAATACAAAACAATGAGTCTCATGGAGATGCATGCGAATCAGACATGCATATTCAGGACCAAGGTAGCAATAAAGACAGCACGGGCAGAAGAAAGCGGAAGAGCGATGGAGCACCCGGCGATTCTCGCAAGCGTAGCGGCAAGGATGAAGACGATCCCGGTGACATCCAAGAAGAAAAGCACAGCAAGGACCAACAGAGAATCAAGAAGCAGAAAATGGGCAGAAAGGACGTCAATCTGAGCTGCCCTTTCCGGAAGAGGAACCCAAACCGCTTCAACGTTCGCGGGCACGGAAATTGTGCGTTGAGCTCATTTGGGGACTTCGCATTACTCAAGTAAGTCTTTCCATTCAAAGATTCAATCTCCCTGTGAAGACTCACATCTGGCAGACGACACATCAAGACTTTCCATCAGAAAGACAACAGTTCAAGTTCCTGTCCTCGCTGCCAAGAACAGTTTCCAAACCAGGCAGCTTTGAACGATCATTTAGTCCGACCCGAGTTTTGCACAGTTCGCAGGCCTGTTGGACAGGACGATCCCGAGGATGGCATCACCCAAGACACCCTTCGAGCGCTTACAGCGAGAGGAAATGAAGACAAAATCGACTCATGGGCATCATTATGGAATCTCTTATTTCCTGATGACAATCTCAATGCTATTCCATCTCCAGGTTCGTAGAACCTCCCAAACTGAAGAGCATCGCAGGATACCGGCCAGCTGACTGTACACAGACCACGAACCGCCTGTTGAGCTCGACGAAGTACAAGAACATTGTTACAGTGAAGAAGCACTCTATGATTTCGTCGAGAACCATACAGTGAACAACGATATAGGGTCGACAGAAGGCCACGGCTTCCGATACATCGTTGAAACCTTCAGGCACTGCCGTAGTGAACAATCTCACGATCATTCCGAGAAGAGACTTGAGCGCGATCGGCGATTCTTGAATACGGTACGCGATAGATTCAACACAAGTCAGTGCCAATACGGCGCTCAGCAAAGGCCCTCTGCGTTTGTTTACCATGTTTCCGAAACTTTGCCAGACGAGTGGATGCCCAACGAGAACGACCCTATGTTTGGAGACAATCTCGATGCCAACGACGGACACTTTCAATTTACTTCGTCGTCGTCGTATGATCCCAGTCCTTTCGGCATCCATGCTTCTCAAGATTCCGCTCCGGGCGTGCTTCCGTCATCTGAAATCCCGACACAACAGGCGGCCCCACAACCCGCACCTGCAAAGTATCCAGCGCCGTACACGACCATGTTGTCCCAGAATGGCCGTCCGTGCTCGCCGGGAGAGAGCCTCAATCCTTCGAGCGGGCCATCGTCGCAGAGCCGCGATTCAGGCTATCAGACTCAGGAGCACGACGCGGCACTTCATTCCGATGGGAGGCTGAGCGGCAGCGGGGATGGCAATTTTTCCACTCCGCCAGGCTGCATGCCTTGCCATCACTCGCCCCCAGAACAAAGTTCCGAATTCAACCTGTGCGGCGTCGGAAGCAGCACATTCATGGGAGCGGAAAGCCCAGAAGGCTCTAATAGCGATGGGGGCCTCGGGCCGCTGACGAATATGTATTGATTGTCTGTGCTTTTAAGTTGGGCGCACGGAGTTAGGAGTGTCGGATATGTTGTCCATTGGCAAGCTACTTCCTTTGTCTAAGGCTATGCTCAAATAACGCCATATTGTTGATTTCGAATCGCGATTGGAAAGTCTTCTCTGGTGCTATCAGAACACCATATTGCCGAAAAGTCGCTTGGCCTGTAATCGTCTTTCATGATTTCCTGTTTTCTTTTTGGGTATTGGGCTAAGCACTGCAGTGCATACGATATCCGCACAGGGCTTGGCAGCCATGGAGTCCACGATAGCCGCAATACAATTGAATGGGCTTCTGTATCGACGAAGGCTACGCTAGTACTAGATTGACATGGTCTCAACATAGGCAACACTCAATTTAAGTAAACTTCAGTGACCTCATAGCCTGTGCTTAAATATGTTTGCTCTGATAGGGAGGCGCATGGATACATGAGTATCTGTGAGTTAAATTGGCTTCGCACCCAGGTGTACGGAGGTCTTACGAGGAGGTCTTACGAGGAGCTCTCAAACAAGCCAAGACAGTATACAGAATACACAATTGCCACGACTTAGCCGAGGCGCCAATAGTTCTAACAGCAGGATCAAGCTCGGAGGTCTCAGAGACAGCGTACATATGTACCGAGCATGCACTTTTGCGGCAAGTAGCTCGGCATCTACATCCCAAGGGCAGAAGAACGCCACTGATCGATCAGTCGGCTATGGAACATCCCATGTGTGATCGTGATCTTGGGCTTTGATACAATTACGAGAAATCTTGGCTTCCTGATTACGAACAGCATAGATCTGACCAACTTTGGAGTGGGGCTCAATTGAAGTGTGCGATATCATTGTTCGGAAGAGCTTGTTGGGCGCCTTATAACTTGTGACAACTTCACTTCGTAGTGCGGATTGTGATCAGCAATTCAAATGCCTTGTGGTCATATGTGGAGGGGAGGGGCCGGAATTCCGGCTATTTGGTATTATGTGATTTTATTCCGGGTGTACATTAAAGCTAATGCTTTTCGATTCTAGAGAATATTATGAGCTTGGCATTGCCTCTCAGATGGCCTTTTCCCTGCATTGTTAAACAGTATGCATCTTCTCTTTCTCCGCGAGGCAAAGACTTTGATTCTTGTCGCTATAGACTTCTAGGAGCAATAATCTCAGGTCAGTAACCAGTGCGAAGACGATATATCGTCCCGTTTACCTCTGGTCTGGACAGAGCAATCGTCGATGGCATGTCAGCCACTACTTGAGCGCGGATCAGACTCGGAATCGGATGCGGCGGATGCTATGAATGAGCCATTTAGACCGGCAAGGGGCCGATATACCTCCAGTGTATGCGCAAAGTGGGATGCGACTTGTCGATGAGCTTGGCCATCCCACAGAATGTGTCCACATTATAAGAGCCGAAACTTACCTCGACTGTTGAGCAGAAGATAGTTTCATCCGGCAGGCATCCCCATTCATCATGCGATGCCAGTGGTTCGATCGTAAGCGCCCAAGTCTTGACACAGGACGAAGCTTACGTGGACGGCCGTGTGGCATTTTACCAGTGCTTCCTGTCTCACGACGGAAGCTTGCGAACAGCTAGAGAACGGCGTTGGAAAAGTGGAGTTCTGTTCGATGAGCCGTTGGCAGTTCTGGAAAGGTTCCTCACGAAAGCGATGCGCGGCTCGGTGTCGATCAGTCCGGGCGCTAGTTACCAACGTGCTGGATGGGCTTAGCAACGCTCACCGCTTAACAGCCCGATGTGGGGAGAAGGTGAGAAAGATGGAGCCGGGGTTCGAGCGTTGTTCGAGTCGAAGACCGGCAGATGTTCAGAGTGGGCCAGGCTGGGAAGGGAAATCGGCCCCGAAGGTTGCCATTTGCAGCCGTTGTGGTCAAGAGTAGTGTTTCGAAGGGAGATTATTACCCCCTGTTCCCTGTGTCGCTGCCTGTGTCGGCCGAGTTCGTCGGTCTTGCATTGGCAGACCGACATATTCCCGCGGCGAGGTTGCCAGGGGAGGCTAGGAGCTCTCCGAGGTTTGGTAACACGCGTGTAAGATGATTGGCTGCGGGCGCCTTGCCGAACGCAGACAAGGCTGCCACGAGCCACCTCGGAGATCGATCGATCGGATGTCGGAGTAATCTGCACCCTGTTCCTGGGTCAATATCTACCAGATGGGCGGATTCATTTTTGAAGATAACTGCGTATTCTCTTGCGGCGTAGCTATGCGAATGCGCGATAACTCGAGAGTCGGCAGACCTCTAGCGCTGTCTAGGCAACTTTATGCAGCCGTCCGCGCTACAGTGGCCGCATGCTGTGCCAATGTCGTCCGATATTTCCTTGCTCCCCCGGCCGCAACATTTGTGGCTTCATCTGATTTTTCGAGGACTGAGCTTAATTTGACAGCCACTACGTGTCATCACGATACGGTTCGGCTGTCAACGGCATCGTCTTACCTGTGAAATGCAACGCGAAACCGATGAACTGTGGCCGAAGCGCTGATCAAACTCCATTTGAGCCTCCATCGTTTCTGTTAGTTCTCGTTGCTTGCATGGAGATGGTGTGTTACAAGTGAGGCTGAAAGTAATATGTTGGCGAGGGAATAACGGTTCCTGTGGTTGAACACCTACGTTGTGCGGCTCAGCTCGCATCGGGCCGAGACGTGAAATTGGGGTCGAGGATTACACTCTAGTTAGACTTTATGCTTTGCTTTCCTCAAGAAGTAGCATTTCGTGCCAGTCATCCGAAGTTAATCATTTGGAGGGAGACCACCGATCGCAACGTTCGTAGTAAGCTGTTCGCATATATGGCACCCCACTAGAGCTTATGCGTAAATCCTGAACCCCTAGTTACATGGATGTCACATTTGGGAAGATCAGATTTTTGTAAGAGACTTGAAGCTTATCAGGCCCATGCCTTATGTAATATTTTCATTCCTTTGTGCGCACTCCCTGCTGGTTAAATTTACACTTCTATGCCGCTGGTTTTGATCCCGTCTGGTCTATGAAGGAGTGTCCCCACTGTTTGCCCGATGAGTAGCATCCATAATCTTTGCCAAGTGAGTGTTGAACGGTCCTGCAAGGTCTGGCCACGCTTCCATCAGCTCTGAGCAGAGAGCCAGAGGAACAACAGTAATAGGATGAAGCTGTAAAATACATATTAGTCTGAGCTCAGAGTTGTAGGGACAGGGGGGCCAATCGAACCTTGAGACTGTTAAATTGCGACAGCCGCTCTATGCAGCTCAGCGCTTCCTGCGCAGCTAGGGTCCCGCGCTGCATACTTTCCATCAACATGTAGTCGTACTCATCTTTTCCAGCCGACACTGTGCAGTTCAAGGTCGAGTGAAGATGAAGAATGACTGTCCGCCACATTATACCCATGAATGGATCTAGAGGGTCAGGTTCTTGTGTGGGTGGCTGGTGCCTTGATGTGGTCGAGTCCAGATTGTCTGCCAGCAGCGAGTTGATCTGTCGATGGCGCTGCCAAATACCGGCCGTGTTGTGGACGCCAAGTGACTTGTCAATGATGGACTGGTGACGATGCGTCACGGCCCTACCGCAAATCGTAGCTAAATGAATGATGTCGATAAAGAGCGAGTCGGTTGCACCGACGGTTAGGGAGTCACCGTTCAGGTATCCGGTCGCCGTGGGAATCTCATTTTGGAACTCTGCATCAGGCGCAGGCAAAGGCACGTAGATCTTGCGTCATGTCAGTATTGATCTCCTCCATGAGGCATATGGCGTCACTTACCGGCTCATTAAATGTACAAGGAGCGTCATTTCGTAAGCTGATAGTCCGATCAAGGCAAAATGCTAACCAAAACGTTCGCCTCCTTTCTTCTGCCTCTACCCAATCGGACAAAGTCGAAGACGTTGAAAGCATGTCGTAAAACCAGTTGAGCTGAATAAGTCTAAAAGCACGCCCCGCTCTCATCCATCCTCGTCTAAAGTCGACGGATTTAAATTCGTAAGAAGCCAGCAGGAGCTGGGCCTGCACTTGCGCAAAGTCACTGGGCTGCATCTGGTGCCAGTCATCCCCTGAATCCCATTGCTCGAGGTTCAAGAGAGATTGTGAGGCATATCTGTATAGGTAGTTGGCCATGGTCTGATACTGGCCGGGTGATGTTGAGGCTGCCAGGGTCCACATGGCGAGTTGAAGACACTTCTGGCCCTCGGTTTTGTCCGGCTTCCGGCTCCACGCCATGTAGCGCCGTTGATGGACGATGGGCACATATGTGTGGGTCCTATCCCAGTAGATCTGGTCGCTGGCAATGATTAGCAACGGTACTGTGCCATTGTGTCAAGTGTTTACTGGTAGCACACTTGAATCGACATGTATGCCAGGTCAACACTCACAGGTCAGCTTGCATCAGAGGTGAGAGTCTAAACTCTGTCGTTCCCTCTGGGGAACTCCAAGAACTCGATGCAGTAGACATCCTCCTCATGTTGTTGAGATTGAGAGATGAAATTGGTTCTCCTGATGGATGCATTCCATTTGGGAGCATTGTATCGAAACCAATGCCGCCGAATGCAGTGAGCGGAGGAGACATCAAGCTCGTGTCCATTGGCGGTGTCGGGGACATGGTGGTGCCGCCGAGGCACGGAAAGTTAAGTGATGGTTCCAATCCATTTGAGATCGGGTTGGCCGTTGCCATGTCGTGGAGGAAAACATTTTCGGGCTCGCTACCCGGATGGGAAAGCTTGAGCGAATCCGCGCCGTGGAACAGAAAAGGATCGTAGCATGATGCTGGGTCTTCATCCGGAGATGTTGTGCGGGCAGATTGCTGGGCCTGTTGTATGAGAGTGCCCTCCAAAGCGGCTAGATCGTAGGCATAAACAGTCAGCAGTGTTAGATAAAGGCTTAAATTCAACGGCCGACTTACCTATTCGAGCTTTAAGGTCCTTGAGGTAACCTGGTTTTGGCCCCCGTGCCGCCCGAACTGTTGTTGTGTGACACGGAACGCCAGTTGCCTGACATGAGCCACACTGGGGTTGCCGCCGGTCACATCTGAGTTTTCTCCGCCGACATTCCTCACAAGCCGCGCCAGGCTTCTGTCGAGGCCTTGTACGTTGGGTTGTCTGGGTGGGGGAAGCGTCGCCGGTATGCGTCTTCGTCGTCGTTGTCGCTGAGGGAGACATTTTGGATTTATGTATAAGTTCAACAAGGCTGAGGCGGTGCACGGAGAATCCACCAAAACCGGTAGCTGAGCAGCTATTCCGTTGACAATACGCGCGTGAAGAAGATGATCAGGAATGATCGCCGAAAAACCATGACCTAGTTGGGAAGGGCGTGATGCCTTTATTGTATTCGGTCGCCGAAATCCAGGGTGCAAACTTGCAGCTTCGCAATTGGATTCCGCTTCAAATGCGGTTCCCAGCTAAGGTATGAAACAAGATAGTACAGATGATAGTTCCCGTATTCCGCGGGCGCGCTGAGGATCTTTGACCACGATGCTACATTGCTGGGACGGGGGCAGATCGCCGTGTAACGGCAGTTGATCCTATCTTGGCACGGGCGCGTCCATGAGGCTGACGGGTTTTTCCCCATTCTGGTATAATGGAGCATGAAGCAGATGCACAGAACTCCCAACAGGATGTCAATGGAACCTATGGTACCTCACGTTATCGTTTACATATGAAACTCTCGTGCAGATACTCTGGCCGTCCTGATTGTACGTGGGCAGATACTTGATCCCTGCAGCCGAGGAAGTAATCCAGAGCGGCCATTCACTTCTCTCTCCTTGAGGAAACGGACGGAGAAGAGGAGTTCGGTCATCACGAATGGACACCAAATCCTGCGGAATTCATCATTCTCCCCAAGTATTATGAATTAGATTTGTTAAGACCTATCTTCATGCATGTCTCACAAGTGAGGGCTCCTAGTTGCCCTGACCACAAGAGGGGTGGCGCTCAGCTGCATCAACACAAGGTGATTCCACTTCACTCTTTACAGCGTACAAAGCTGCCATATTCTAGAACATTGCAAGTGTACATGGCAACGTGCTGGTTATAGTGGACCCTACCTGTGTTTGTAGCTGTGGCTTGCGCGACTGCCGCCTCTGAGCCGCGATGATAGTTTGGCAAATACACGTGGCTGGACTTTGAGTATCCAATCGGCAAACGCAACTTTCGTCAGCTCCAGAATTAAAGCACGCTAAGCTCAGCTTTAATCGCATATACTGCACTGGGCTAAGCAGGGCTAGGATATCGGTCACTACAATCAAGGAGTTACGCCGAGGGCGATAGGGTTTTTTTCTTGGCCGTCTTCATCCAAGATGCATAAGAGGGACCACACCACAAGACTGACAGAACGACATAGCGTTTGGACATGTTTGAAACATTTGGTGGAATGTGGGCTAGCGCCAGATTTAGGATTTGGTGCCACAGGTGCGCCCTGTCGCCGTGACCATGTCCCTGCGCATAGTAGGTAAGGCTGGCCCTGGTCTCGCGGCGGCATCTTTCGTCCAACAGCGGCAGAATCGAGCGATGGGCCAGTGCTAGGGCCCTTCGGCTATGTGCTGATGTTAAATAGGCTCGCAGAGTTCGAAACGAACCAGGTCAAGACAATTTAACCATACAGGTTTCCGGTACGAAACCCTATCCAGTGTGATGCCCGAGTCGTCACCAGACAATCCGTTCATGTACCCCACGAGGAGTGGAAACAAGGTGGCCTGCAAAATACTAGTCTAGACAAGAATTGTAAGACGACCTGGGGAGTTTAATCTAGCTAGAAAGGTTAATATCCGGGACGTTACTCATGATGCTGGTCACCGTATGCAGCCTTGGGAGGCGGGGGAGGGTGCTGACGCCCAGAGATTCCGTTGGCTCGGTAATTAAATATGGTTGATCTTGGCCTCTATTCTTGGAACTTGTTTCAAGTTTAGCGCTAAGGCTCTTACTTGGATAGACGTATTCTAGCTGTGGTGTGCCAAAGGCGGTTGATACGAAAACCTAAGGTGCAAACGGTGCACTCACATTGTATGCCATTAGGGGGTTTAATTGCATAAAAGCTTCAGCGCCAAATCAAGAAGCTACTCTACGGCATTATTAGAATTAAATGGCCGAAATTGACAGGTGTGGGTTCTTGGTGACCTATTCATCGTAGCTGTCTTCCAGGAGGAAAATGTCACAGCTCCCAAACACGGTGCAGACCGCGATCCTCGCCTCGCCTTGCAGGGCTACATACGTTCAAGGAAGCGCGCGCCTCGGATCCGAGCCCCTAAATCCCGCAGGCCAATTCCGCATGTTTGCATTTCAGCAGCTGTCAACAGGGCAGCACAGCAAACCTCCTGGATCGCCTGTTAGATCGCCCTTTGGATCGTGGATGCCACACAGGACCCTTGCCAGCGTAAAGCTTATTTGCGATCCACAAAACGACGTTGTATTTGATCGTACCACGCTACTCACGTACACAATGCAACTTCATTAAGCACCTCCTAAAGGTCTTCTGCAGCACCTGCTACAATCTTCGAGTGCCCCACTGCAGGTAGTCACTGATCATGTACGTCTAGGGATAAGGTTCACGCGACGTCGAGCTAGCTTCGATAGCATTGACAGATTCAATATTGTTGTTTGCGAGTGCGAGTGATTGTACAGGTCAAGGGTCGTCTGATCTGCTCTCGAACTCTGCGACCGCACAGCCGTTCCCGGCAATATAAGCTTAAGTCACTCTGCTGTAACACCTCCCGGATGCCACAGTAGGGTACCAACAGCACGTGATCTTGGACTTCATGCTGCCGACTGCCGGATCATCCCAGGACATGTCTGGTCTCAAGAGCTGTTTCCGTCCATAATAGTCACGCAGCAATAATCAGCCAGGTACGTAACTTTCCATCTCACCCAGAGTACCTCGGAACCAGGCAATTTTCATATGTCAGGCCACTAGCATAACATTCTTGCTGGTTATGCCAGATCGGAGGGCAGGGCTCCTCCCACTCTCGCATGGCGGAAATGTGCCTAGCCTAGTACTTCAGGGCCAATGAGGCTTCATCTGCAACCCTTGCTTTCTAGAGTACCCTGACGGATCTGTGAGGCTTGTCGTGTGGTCCAGCTGGGCCACATGCGCAGATCTTGGCAAGCTAACGCACTCATGGTTCGATGACCAAGGATTGATGCCCGGAGATTTGGAAAGATATGTCGATCATCGAAGTCATGCAAGTTTCTCCAGGCTTTTTGGGAACAAGAGCCAAATCTGATATCGGGTACCGAACATCTGGGCCAAGATTTCGCATACACGCCAGACGAGCCCACTGCCCATGCAGTTTCCGGCCCTTGTCCACAAAGTGTCTGGGAACTTGACAACGGCAATCACTATGCTTTACTGCTACGTCATTTTTACGAATTCGAGATGTGTTCCATTTAGACTCTAAAGCAACCGATGTCAAGAGTCTGGCAGATTAGTACCCACAGAAACGGGAGCATGTTTTTCCAACTTCTTCGCTGCAATGGGCAGTGCGCTGGACTCTGTATCTGCAGCTTTCCTGTCAAGCACGCGCGTACGGGTACTTCCACTGTTGAGCTGAAACTTGACATCGCAGATCTCTGGCAGTGAAGCAGCCTGGGTCCAGAACCCCCATCGGAACTATCTCCTAATCCAGCCAGCGATCTAGATAAGCTTTCCAAGAACGCCCGAGGTACAGACCCCTGGGTCGTCCAAACGCCACGAGTGTCGCCAAATGGCCCTACCACGAGCCGGAGCACCCATCCTAGGCCACACAATGCCCGCTGTTAAACCGTATCTCGGATCTCACAACCGTTGGAGGTCTGTGTAAGCGACTGCTTGATCTGAACCTTAGAGCGAAAGGCTCCGTGGGTATGGGCCGCTTTGTCGACTTCAAACTTCGTCGAATATTCCGAGTAAGCCGCGTGCATATGGGCCCGAGAACTCCACCCACAGGCTCCGGATCGCTCGATCTGTCAAGAGCGCGCTTCGCTTCCCTTGACTGAGTATTTTCCTCGACACAGCACGGAACGAGAGCATCAGGCCATAGCTTCAAACACCCCGGCGTTTTTCGCACCCCGGGCACGACCCGGACAAATAGTAAGACGCGGACACGGGAGAAAATAACGACCGCCGTCGATCGATTGTCATTGCGAGCGAGATCACTGATCTACGTGCCACCACTTTCCGATAGTACACAGAAATCTACAGAACGCGCGCCACCAAACACCAATTCTCATGCCTTGAACTCCGTAAACAATGCCGCAAACCCACTCCCCCCAAAAACATACCCACAAGAAACTCCAGGTGAGAAGTTTACACCAATGCCGGTCCATAGTGGCGCCGCGCTCAGGTCATCGTCGGCGACACTGCTCGGCGAGTCATGACCGCGCCCGCGTCAACTACACGTCGCTTCGTGGGGGCCACTTCACCCTCCTCTCTGCGCGCACGTACAGGTTCGTGGGGCGGATCAGCTGGAACATGGGGTCATAGTCGATGGCGCCGTCGGTGGCCAGGGTGAACTTGTAGCGCCAGACCAGCTTGGTCAGGAAGATGCGCACCTCCTGGAGCGCAAAATTGAAGCCGATGCAGCCACGCGGGCCCGTGGCGAAGGGGATGTAGCTGTTGTTGGGCTTGTTCTTCACGCGGTCACTGTCCCAGCGGTCAGGGTCGAAGTCAGCCGGGTTGCCCCAGATGCTGGGGTTGTTGTGGATGTGGTGCAGGGCCGGGATTACGATCGAGTCCTTGGGGATCTTGTAGCCACCGGGAAGCACAAGATCGCACTTGGCCGTGCGCGCCGGCTGGTATGACGGGTTGTGTCTCCGTTGAGTCTCCTTGATGTAATGATCGAGGAAGGGCAACTTGGCGGTGAAGTCGGCAGTCACTTCTGTCTCGTCGGTGAAGTCATTGTCAACAAGCTCCTGGAGGAGGCGTTCTTGCATGCCGGGGTAGTTAACCATGCCGTAGAGCAGCCACGACAGGAGAGAGCTGGTTGTGGTGAAGCCAGCTCCAGTGGCGACTACCAGGGGCTCCAAGACCCGATTTGTTGGGATCTTATTGCCTTTGTTATCGGTGGCGCGCAGCACGTAATCCACCATGTTGTTTGCCTTCAGTGCAGCCTCTTGCAGGCCCAAGTCCTCCACGCCTCTCGATGCACCCGCAATGACCTCTTCGATCATCACGCGCATACGCTCCTTCGCATCATATAACCTTTTCGGGTCGCCGAATGGGAGATGAGCATACCAACTGCCCATTGACGTAATCTTCTTGTTAAGTTCGAGAGAGGTGGCCATGAGGATCACCATCTCGTGTGGTGGTGCATCCACAGAGGAGAAGTGGTTGAAGTCCATGCCGAGGATCAGTTTTCCGACGGCTTGTGAGCCGAGCTTCAGCATGTACGAGTACACGTTCCACGCCTCATCCCGGTTTGCAAGCTCGTCGAAAACCTTGAAGGCATCCTCAACAGTCTTGTTCATGGTCGGGGCATAGTGACGGACGGCTTTTGGCCCAAAGAAAGGCGGCAGGAACTTGTGTGCAACTTTCCATTCCTCGGTGTCGGTATCGCCCAAGAAGACACCAGCCTCATTGTTCTTGATGGGATAGAGCGGATGGCCGGGGATGATGTCCTTGGTGAAGAAGTCGTTTTCTGAAAAGAAGATGCCTGCCAGGGTGGGGTCGTTTGTAAGATAAGTGGTACTGCCCATGTTGTTTGTCTTAAAAACAGGGCCATATTTCTCAAATAGTCGTTGATGATTTCCCAGATGATCGGGGTAGATCTCAAAGTAGTTGCCGACATATGGCAGACCCTTGGGACCCTGAACGTCACGCACACCCCGGCCGTCAATAGTGATGGCGATTGGACCTTGGGCATCGAGTACGTCTGCGACCGAAGAGAAGGCTTCGTGGTCATTCACAAATCCAACGCCTGGGGTTTGCAATCAGTAAGAAGGAGCCAAACGATGAGAGCTGTGTCCGAATACGTACCTTTGGCTGCCACAATGGCGAAATGTGATGCAACTAGTTGTCTGAGTTCGTCCTCATCTACTGTTGTAGGGACGTCGATCTCTCGTGCTGTGGAGACATCTTCGCCAAGCAGATAGAACTGCTTAGTTGCAAAGTCGGGTCTCATCTTGGCCAACAGCTGGGTTTGTCTAAATGGAACTCCGGGTAGACTTGATTGAAGGTGGTCTAGTTGTCTAAAAGACTGAGAGGATATTACTTTGATGACCTGACACAATAATAGCACGTCTGCATCACAGACTCAGGGACATTGGGAGTGACGATATATAAATGAGTCCAGGGTGGACGCGGCGGCTTCATTATCGGCGGTCAGGGGCTACCTCCGTTGCCGAAGAATGACAGCATTCCGGGAACCCCATTGCTGCAGGCATATCTTTCTTGGTCTGCCGATCGAATCCTGCTAGCTAAAGCCCGCGAGCGGCATTATTAATTCCACAATGTCCACTTGCCGAGGCGTAGACGAACCACTTCTTTACGAAGAAGCGAGTCGAGCCGCGACAGGTGTCACTGGTGTGGTGGACCCGGGCAAGGCGAGATTCAACCAAGCAATGCGACGAAGCGCTGCTGAAAATATCCCATCAGAAATTTTCAGTGGAGTCGGATAAGCTGCCTAGGTATTTTTGGGACCCTTGCTGTGCCCATCCAGTTGCCTCGGCTCACCGGTGCTGGAAAGCAAAATGATGTCCGACTGAACCAAAATCTCACGCCACACGACTTAATCTAGCGCAATGCTGATACCGGCTGTTCAGGAACTGGCGCGTCATGACGCAGAGCCGACGCGAAAGATCGGGGCGCGAATAGCACGAATAGCACGAACGCGACACCAACCAGTAGAAGATCCTCCATTAGCGAGTGCTTCCTTTCCCGGCCGCCTCGCCGCTCCGGATGCTCCCGGATCTGGCCGGCGCCTCGGCAGATCGATAGGTCGGGTCGTAATCAAGCTTCAAGCCTCGGCGACCCACTATTAAATCGAAAGGTCCATCCCTGACTAGTTTTTGAGGGTCCGATACGCGCAGTCCGGCCAAGCAGGAAAGGAGAACCACTTGATGACCAGATATGATAAGCATTGTCCATTTATATACAAGCCTGCCACCAGTACCCATCATAAAAAATGGCAATCGTGTAGTTAATAAGCTCCCCTAACTAGAGAATCCTCCCCTTCCAAAGTCTCTTTCGCACCTCACTTTGGAACACTAGACAATATGTCTGTGGACACAGAATTTACGGCGAAAGAAGTCGCAGCTCACCGGGAGCGCGAGGACGCCTGGATGGTCATCAATGGCGAAGGTGAGCAACTTCAAGGCGAAGTCACGCGCGGGACAAAGAAGCTAACAAGTGACATCCAGTCTATGACCTTACCAAATATCTGGAAGAGCATCCAGGAGGCTCAGAGATTCTGATCGAAGCCGCCGGAACAGACGCAACCGAAGCTTTCGACAATGCCGGACACTCTGAGGATGCTTTCGAGATCATGGCAGATTTCCGTATCGGCAAGCTCAAGGGCGCCGGCAAAGCCGCAGCACCAAAGCCCGTCCGTGTAACGCTGCAGACACCGCCAGCATCAAAAAAGTCCGGCAGCAGCGCATCCACAGCTGTAGGCGGCGCGGTTGTATCCCTTGGTGCTTTGGCCGGTGCCACCCTTGGTCTGCGCAGGATGGACCTGTCAGCATTGTCAAATTTCCTCAAGATAAGACAGATCGAGGGCCCAAGAAGTGCAGGCGGACTCGGCTTTGTCGAGGGCTTTGTGATTGCAGCAGCACTTGCGCTCGTGGCAGGAGGCGTCGCAGCCAGGAAATTCTCTAAACTTCTCGATATGGAGGCTGGAGCACTCCACTATGCACCACACAAGAAGATCCCAAGGGTAGCGAAGGCCGACCCATTATTACAGCGAGGCTTTCTGGACCCACAAACATACTACCCGCTTCCCTTGATCGAGAAGGAGCTTGTCACACCAAACGTTTACAGACTTGTGTTTGAGCTGCCGACGCCAGACACCGTGCTGGGTCTGCCGATTGGACAGCACGTGGCCATCAAGACAACAATTGACGGCGCGACAGTCCAGCGATCTTACACACCCGTGTCAAACAACTCAGACAAGGGCATACTTGAGCTTGTCATCAAGGTGTACGACGACGGCCAGCTCACCGGCAAGTATCTGAAGCATCTGTCTCTCGGAGACGAGGTGATGTTCCGTGGCCCCAAGGGCGCGATGCGATACAAGAGAGGACTATGCAAGAAGATTGGCATGTTGGCAGGCGGCACAGGTATAACGCCCATGTACCAGCTGATCCGCGCCATCTGCGAAGATGAGAGGGATACCACCGAGGTTAGCCTCATTTACGCCAACCGGACTGAAGACGACATCTTGCTGCGGAAGGACCTCGAATCATTCGCCAGGCGATACCCCAAGAACTTCAAGATGTTCTACCTCCTTGACAACCCTCCGGAGAACTGGGCGTATGGCACGGGCTACGTCACTAAGGAGCTCATGGCCGAGAAGTTTCCTGACCCCAAGGAGGACGGCTCAAGGGTTATGCTTTGTGGGCCACCTGGAATGGTGAACGCTGCGAAGAAGAATTTGGTGGAGTTGGGGTACGAAAAGCCCGGGGCATCATCCAAGATCACGGATCAGGTCTTCTGCTTCTAGATCGGTGCATTTTGCAACGGAGCACCCAACCGTGAAGTCTGTGCCTTTTAGCACAAGCAAGTCATTATAAGGCAAGAATAAGGGGCGTTTTCATTTGAATATGGAGGGTTGCGCAGGGAAAACTAGAGGATAGATTTGGTGTTATCGTGCATTGGCTGGCGTCTAGAGACGGTTTACGAATGTTCGTGAGGCTGGAGCATGGCTAGGAGTTGTGAGGCATTTGTTGCCTACCTAAATTCGATATCAATGTCTATCACTCTTACACAAAACCCTGCTGATTCAAATTGTGTGCCATGTGTCTCTAGGGTAGACTTCGGCAATCGCCTCACGCAGGCAGCCAGGGCTCAAGGGAGAGGTTGGACGGGCGGATGATTCAGCCCATGCTCGGACAGGGAACAGCGCATGCACGACGCGATAGCTAATGATCCTGGAGTATACGCGACGCAAATCAAGTAGGGTGCATCATATTAAATACCGATTACCACGTGGGAGCACAAAGCGATGGTTCCGACTCAGTGGGCTGCATGGCGATCACACCACCTGGAAATGGTGGGTGTACATTCAGGCTCGGGATGGCCAAAGACATCTCACCAAATAGAGTTTAAGGGATATGCAGCTTAAAGCCCTTTGCTTTTCTATCATAAGCAAATGCAGCAAATTTCCGCAGATTATCCGCCGCTAGGCCTTTGGACTATACACGGGAAGAATTGCGTATCAATGGCGGTATGGCTGCACTTACTGTGGTAAGGAGCGAGAACAATGACCCAGGCTGCTGAAGTGTGTGTGGTTTAATATAAGCAATAGCTTGTTTCATGCACAGGTCTCCCTGCTTGCCTGTATTTGGGCGTTACCAAACAGTTATCTCGACGCCGGATTTGTAATCAAAGATGGTCTGACTATGCATACATTAAAGTCGTTGTTGTTAGCCTTTATTTTGATTAAGCAGCTTTTCCGAATACGCCGGAATAATAGATGGTATCGCGGAGAGATCGAGAAAAAGGGCTGAAAGTATATTGTGGGATGTTAAGGAAACCACCTGCGAGTCATAAAGGCGTCGCATATAGCTGGGAATCGATGAAGCATTAGACTCTGCGCCTCACATGAAACATTTCGTCGTCTACCTACCGCGCGCATACATGCACAGCAGCCCAAGATGCCTGTCAGCCCTGTTTTAAGGTCCAGCTACAAGGGCGCTGACGTGCTAGTCGCATACTCTTATCAGCTGCCAAGTTATGATGTCCATTCTCGATCATGGAAGGTTTAGACAAAGTTCACGAGGTTGGCGCGCGTATCAGCTTTACAAGATCTTCTCTGGCAAAACGTTGAACAAGCATTGCCAAGAGCGTAGACGCCACCACATCCCGAACGCGGCTAACACGGCAGGAAGTCCACAACCTCGCCAAATTTTGCCCAGACTAGATCCCCCATCTGATACTTCCGAGGAATAGGCGACCGTATTACCACCACAGCACTCCTGGCGCTTTCCACAGCCCACGGATCTGAACAGAAACCTACGCTGTCGATACAGATAAGTCTCGAATTGGCCCGCATTTGATGCAGAGCTGAAACAGCTTGGTTCGCCACCTTCAGCATAGGTCATAGAAAGTACCAAGTTGGTACCGACTACACAATCTCGAGAGCACACAAATGTACCCTGTCCAGAACTACGATAAGAGACCTCTTCTACAGTTGTATCTAAGTAACGAGTTGTATGCTTCTATGGAAGTATTGAACATTTGAAGATGTGCAGCTAACGCACTGTCTCACATTCATCGAGCAAAGTTGGTTTTCGATCTGACAGTGATGGAGACAGTGCAACCAGCTTTCATGTTGGCAGAGCCCTGTCGAGGAGAGGCAACAACTGCCAACAAGAGTGGTTGTTTTGTGCTGTACAAACTTGTTACTCGTGAGGAGTTCTCATGCATGAGGATGGGGTAGAGAGAACGGGAGGGCTGTTTCTTTCAAAGGATCCATATAATTGAACGGCTTCGTCGTCGAGACTCTGCCAATGAATGAGCCTTCTTTGGCTATCTGCGAGAGCGTCAGAATGCTGCCTTGCGACTTCACTGGTGAACGCGGCATGGCCATCTTTTTGTCAGCTCACAGATCTACTCGTTTCTGTTGCATTCATTGAATTGGCTCTTCAACAAGATGTCTCAGAATACACAAAATACCTAGTGCATCAATTCTCAATATGAAGCGAGTTGCATTTTCGTAGTCGTTTGCCTAATTCAACCGTCAGTACAATCAGCAAGGCGGGTCGCAGGGCTTGGCAAGCTGCTTCCTTCCTGAAGTCTCTTGACAGATTTTTGCTCGCGCTCGTGTCCTACTTGAGGCAGCAGTACAACGACATACAAATCCTCAGATGAATATCAAATAGCCCTATTTGGTGGCACATTTACCCCTGCTTGAGATGATGAGTGTACACTCATGCTACCAGAAAAAAGACTTCTGGCCTGTTCGCGACCTCACCAATAAGCCCACCGGTCAGAATCTCTATCAAAGGAAACTGGCCAGAGACGTTTTTGATAAGGAGATGAGCCGGAGCCTTCCAATGCATGTGGGTGTTGTCAAAAGCTGATAAATGCTTAACTGTGAATCCGCGCTCAGTGGAAAACACGATAACAGACCAGCAAATATACTCGCTTGGTGTCAAGTCTCCATACTTCACACTCTGATGACAGGAGAATGGCGAAATGAGGGTAGCGTTTGTTCTGATGTTATTGAGCAGTCGTTGGGGGCCAGCTGAGCACTGCTGTGCAGAGTATATGGTTTAATTTGTGTAATTTCTGTTTGTTCTACTATTTAAGTCGACCTTTTTGCGATAATCTGCAGCCACAGCCAGAAGTATTCTGTCGCCAGCTTGTGACACTACCAAATTTTTGAACTCTGTTGAAGTAGCGAGTAAATAGTTGTAAACAGGGATGCTGTGGAAACCCACTTTTTGAATCAGGACTTACATGAAAATGTTATTCATCTTCAATCATATTGGATCCATCACTGGTCGAGGTGAGTGGTAGTTGAGCCGTTGCAAACAGGGACGGAAGAGTAGGCGAGTTGACTTCGATGTTACTGGAAGGGATGCAGCTCAAATGTCGAGGTTAAGCGGTGGATTGAGCCACAAGACTAAGCAACTTTGTGACTTAAGGATGACTTTACAAGCCGTCCTTTTGTTTCAGTTTTCTTTTCTTCGAATAGATGCAATGTTGGACGCCTGTGTTGACTGTCCACGAAAGCAAAACGTTCTCGGAGTTGCCCCGGGTTCTCGCAATGCTGATCAAATGAGTGATTGGAACGCAGTTGGAAGAACTAATCAAATTTCCATTTGCACAAAGTGAAAAGACTGAAGTCTAGAGATTTTCTCCAATGCAAGAAGAGAAGCCTGTAACGCAAAGACTTGTGTTGCAAGCTACACAAAATGTGGAAGATGCCTCTCATCTCGGAGTTTGTTCTGTCGGCCATTTCGCGGGCGTCGAGTGACTGCACTTGAGATGCCGAATTTGCGCTGCAGATGTGGGGCTTCTCGGGGAGTTCGTTGCTCACGCCAACGGCGCAAGCTTAGCCTTTCTGCTCCGCTACACACACAAGTGGTGCTTACTCATTGCATGGCCCAATGACGGTTTACACAGCGAGTCTGCCCAACCCCGAACCATCGCCGCGTCATGGTCCACGCTTCATGACACTTTCTGCAACACTTGCTCAACAGGCATGTGTAAGTCCCTGCATGGACCTGCATGGTATCAAAACTCCAGTATCTGATTTGAACCATTGGCAAGACCGTCTCATTCGGCCCCAGCCGCGTTCAAGCTCGGGGAGCGAGCCTGGTGTCGTGACACGGCATTCACCGGTGAAGACAGTCTCCCTGGATCGTCTGGCTAGCTTCTCTGAGTAACCTACAAATCATTGGTATTGAGG
This sequence comes from Diaporthe amygdali, assembly GCF_026229845.1. Lineage (NCBI taxonomy): Eukaryota > Fungi > Ascomycota > Sordariomycetes > Diaporthales > Diaporthaceae > Diaporthe > Diaporthe amygdali. Next base: position 100,545 of record NW_026517063.1, on the reverse strand, counting down.
TTCAGAGAAGCTTCAGAATTGAGGGGAATCAGACAGTGTTACAATCCAAGGAGCTGATCTGCCTCAACTACTGGCAAAACACCACGTCTCAATAGATAACATGGCATGTCCACCTGGAGATATAAGAAGGGCATCTGTCCACCATCGTAGCCAGATTTTGTGACATTCGAAAATTATCCTTCTCAAAGATCCACTGATTTTTCAGTACATCTCTCAGTATTCAAATTATACCTGACCAGTGACAACATTGAGCCCAATTGAGTCGCCGCTCATCATGCCTATCATCACCGAAGCGCCCAAGAAATTCGACTTCATAGTCGTCGGAGGTAAGTGAAGAAAAGCCTGAATGTTCATGTCAGTGATTAAGTTTCCTCGATAGGCGGTACAGCTGGCTGCGTCGTGGCCGGTCGTCTTGCGGAGAATCCCAAGGTCAACGTGCTTGTCATCGAGGCAGGCATAGGAAACCCAGAGGATGTTGATGCTATCACGACTCCCGCCCGAGCCTTTGAGCTTCGAGGCAGCAAGTACGACTGGCAGTACAAGACGACCATGGTCGACCGGCCTGAGTACACTCGGATTGAGAAGCCCAATACTCGGGGCAAGGTCCTCGGAGGCAGCAGCTGTCTAAACTACTACACCTGGATCCCCGGCAGCGCCGCAACCTTTGATGATTGGAGTGAATTCGGGGGCGATGGTTGGACGTGGGAAAGCATCAAGGACTACCTCTACAAGGTAAGCCCTAGCAAGCCTTCTGATAATGTATCATCTGCTGAAGAAGTCTAGCCCGCGACGTACCACGATGACCACGGTGATTTTAGGCCCGAGCTCCAGTACATTGGTCAAAACGGACCACTTCCAGTTTCTCACTCGGACTTGGTTCCTGAGCTTAAGCCATTCCGAGATGCCCTGGAAGAAGCCTGGGTCAGCAAGGGCGAGGAACTGACCGACGACGTTCATAACGGCACCATGAGGGGGCTATGGAAATGCACCAACTCGATCTACAACGGGAAGCGCTCATCGAGCTGGATGTATTTGAAGGGAAAGGACAATGTGGCTGTTCTATCGAGAACCCACTCAAGAAAAATCATCACTGAGGACGGAAAGGCGGTTGGCGTTGAGGTCAGCGGCCCAGACGGCGAGACCTACTCCTTCTACGCCAATTACGAAGTCATCGTCTCACAGGGAGTCTTCGAAACTCCCAAGCTTCTGATGCTTTCTGGAATCGGTCCAAAGAAGACCCTGAAAGACTTCGGCATCGACCAAGTTGTCGCTTCGGAGAACATTGGCCAGAACCTCCTTGACCATCCGATCATACCCCACGTCTTCAGACTCAAAGATGGGTACGGTCTGGACGGACACCTCCTCCGTCCCGGTGCAGCGCACAGTGCAGCAGTTGACGCTTATAACACCTCAAACAGGGGTCCGTACACCAGCGGGCTGCTCGAGCTCGTTGGGCTTCCACGCATAGACAAATGGCTCGAGCAGGACGCCGAGTACGTTGCCTATAAGAAGGCCAACGGAGGCGTGGACCCGTTCGGCCCAGGTGGACAGCCGCATTTCGAGATTGACTTCGTCCCAATGTTCTCCGATGCCTTCCAGTGGCACATTCCTTGCCCTCCAGAGGGTGACTGGCTAACCATCATCGTCGACCTGCTCCGCCCGCTTTCAAAGAGCGGCGTCGTGACGCTCAAGTCGGCGGACCCGCTCGTGGACCCCAGCATCAACCTCAACTTCCTGGAGGATAAGCTGGACATCATCGCTCTACGCCAGGGGCTCCGCTTTGTGGACGACATACTGATGAATGGTGATGGGATGAAGGACATCATCGGCGAGGACTATCCTTTCCCAATTCCTCGCAACTCTGATGAGGCTCTGAATACGATGATCAAGGAGCGTTTCCAGACCGGCTTCCATCCTTGCGGCACATGCCGGCTCGGAAAGGACATCAGTCAGGGAGTCGTGGACAGCAAGCTCAAAGTCTTCGGTGTCGACAGGCTCCGTGTCATCGATGCTTCGGTAATCCCCGTCATTCCTGATTGTCGTATCCAGAACTCGGTCTACGCGATAGGAGAAAAGGTATTTATTTCTTGAACCAACATATGTGTAGAGGATGCTGACATGATTGTTGCAGGGAGCCGATATGATCAAGGCTGCTTACCCGGATTTATACGCTTAATCAGGAGTATTTACTTCGAAAGGGGATTCCAAGGGCATCACAGGTGGGCGATCAGAGCAAATTGCGAGAATGGACTTATCTAGAAGTTATTTTCCCTAAGCAGTTAATTTTAAGGTTCTTACCTCCGCGATCAATTATTCCCCCTGCCGCATGGCATTCCCGAGTGCCACGCTTCTAGGGGGAAATGAATGCTGCAGCCACACATGGGCTGCCGTTCTCCGAGGATTTCAATATAGAGTTCCGCCCGCTAAACCAAGTAATTTACGAGAAAGCTTAACACAAATCGATCCTTAACATGAACAGTTACTGCATGATAGCGAACTTGCTAGAGGTGTTTGAAACCCGCTGACCCCTCCTTCAATGCAGAATATTTCCACTCATCGGACACAGCGTATGACAGTGTGGGGGCAATTCTGGCCCTGCTTGTGATTGCTGCAGTCCCGCAAGGTGTCCAAAGTCATGGGAGGGGTTTAAGCTAAGCCCCGGGCATCCAGCTGGTGAAAGGAGGATGCAGATCCCAGCTCTGATATTGACCAAGCATGCATGTGCTTAATCTACAGCCCCTTTTGAGGCAAACTTTCGCAGTCGATATCACGAGACAGTCTTAAAGATCGTGGGGTCAATCATCGATTTGAACTGACGGTTCTCGACCAGGGAAGAGGTACAATTCATTGATTTGTCAATCCACACATCGCATTATGTATGCACCTATCCTTAGAAATAAAGTTGTCTAAAGTAGATTCATCTCCCTTGCAGATATTCGATAGCAGCTGTGTGCTATACAATTAGCGACCGCCACGGCCACCTATGGACACTCACTCACTCACACCTCCTCATCATTAGCGTTCATCGAACCCTGGTGTCAACACATACGAAGGTCATTGCTTCCATCCCTCATGGTTTGAATTCTGTTGCCCACCAGTATTTCATCTCAAATCGTTCAAAATGCTGCTCCTTTGTGTCTTGCTGATTTTGGCGGCCTTCGCTGCATCCTGCGACGCGTATGCCCACGCGCCTAATCATGTTGATGGCATCGCGATTAGCAAACTTCAACTTCTCTCCCACCGTGACCTGTCCACGCGCAACGACACCAACTCAAGCAGAACATCTGGTGTGTACAAGCTCTCGGATCTGTATGACTCTACCAACTTCTTCGATAAATTCTCTTTCATGGAGGTGAGCGAGCTTACATGTCCCTACTCAACCAAGATCTTGCCACAAAGCTGACCCATGCCCAGAGCCGTACGGGCACAGACGAATACACCGATGTTGACCCGACGCATGGCTTTGTGCTTTACCAGAATCGGTCCGAGGCCGAGCGCCTTGGCCTCGTGCAGACCTGGGGCGATGTCGTGGGAATCATGGTAGACTACACCAATGTGATCGAGAATCCACGAGGCTACGGGCGGAACAGTGTCAGGATCGAGAGCACCGCGACTTACAACCACGGCCTGGTTATTGCCGACTTCTCGCATCTCCCAAAGGCCCAGTGTGGAACATGGCCAGCCTTGTAAGCCACGGTGGCCCCATAGCTCCAGTCTCTTATGTGACACTGACAACCTCGATGTAGCTGGATGTACGGACCGGGCTGGCCAAAGAGTGGAGAACGTGAGTGCGGTGCTTTGACCTTACCGATCAAAAGCTGAACATGAAGCTGACACCGAGGCACCCAGTCGACATCTACGAGCAATGGAACGCGTACAAGTTCAACAGACAGACCCTCCACACAGACCACAACGCGACAGTCGGCAACTGCACCTACAACTCGACCAGTGCCCTCGGCTACCACAGCTTCGACATGTCCAACTACATGTACCGGGAAAGCTGCGACGTGTACGCGACAAACAATGACGGCTGCTCCAGCTGGGACTATGAGGGTCCATATGGGTCCTCGACTGGCGGCTTCTACGCTATGGAGTGGACAAGCGAGTACATCAGAATGTGGACTTGGCACCCGGACCAAGTGCCGCTGGATGTCAAGCATGGAAAGCCTGATCCGAATACCTGGGGCCTCCCTGGTCTTTCTGTGGGCGGCTCGCTCTGTGACATTGACAGGGCCTTTCAGAACCAGTCTATCGTGCTCAATGTTGACTTCTGTGGTGACACGGCCGGATCAGGGAGTGAGTGGACTATGACATGTGCCGCAGAGACGGGTTATAGTAGCTGTGCGAGGTATGTGGCGGCAAACCCTGGGGATTTTCAGGAATCGTGGTTTGGTGTGAGGACAATCAAAGTCTACACCTTGAAGTAATTCCCAGTGGATATCTTGCATGTCTGGTTAGAGACATCTGTCAACCCCGGTATGATCTCATTTTGAGTCTGAATGTCGGGCTGCAACAGTCACTGGACCAGGAATGGGCAAGCTCGAATTACTTTCAGTCTGCCATGATACTCGTAATTGAGACAGAAAATGTTCAAAACAATATCCACTGGCAACAACCGATCAATGAGACAGCAAATCATCAAACAAAATGAAGTGTGAAAATTCAGGGCTTTGGTATAACAAGGCAGTTGGAGAGCAGATATCGCAACCACCTGTTGAATCCAGGAAGCCTTGTGGGGCTCAAACCATGCTCAGAGGGCATGTGTGCATCCATTTTCCTCTGTTCTAGTCCACCCAAGCCACTGTGCAGCACATTGAGTCCCCTTCAACTATGGATCCACTTTGTCTGTCCAAGAACAAGAGGATAAAGAAATTTTCAAAAACAGCCAGGGCCCCAGAATCTCCAGAATGAGAGTCGAAAAATGTCGCACTCATGCACCAGCCCCGACCCTGCGGACATACGTACAACGACAACTATGCCAAATGTATCAGGCCCACAAGTGGCACCTCTTTGATGACGTGGTGTTTGATGAACGAGTCTTCTTACATTTGAAATTGAGGTCAGTGACTAAGGAGCAGACAGCAGGCAACTAGGAGGCTGGGTCAAATTATAATGGGTGCCAGCGCACAGATTGGCCAAAGTTGGGTCGTTAAGATCCTGCACAAAAGACAAGGGAAACAAAACATGACGCGTGGTTCTTAAGCTAGTCACATGAGGAGCCGCCGATGCGTGTTTATTCGATTTGAATGTGACAGCAGGGCGATCTGCTGGCCGGGGTTCACTGTCTAGGCCAGGTGGTTGGGGCTGTGAAGTTGTTGCCAAGCCACGATCTCACCATTGGATGGCCAACTCTGGAGCCAGGAGAGTAAATTCCAGACGCTACTTCTGAACACCTAGGCCAATTCAAGACGCTTTCATGGTTCAGCACGCCGTAGCAAAAGACTTCTAGCTTCCCGGCACGTTGGGTCAATTAGTTACATAGCCACACTTGCTCTTCGATCCTCCAGACCGCTCATCATCCTTCGGCCCGTCAAATAGTGATGCCTAATCGGGGCATATCAGAGGCCGAGCTAACTCACTAGTATTCCTCTGATGAGTTCCCTCCAATGAGTGACTGAGCTATGATATTTGAAATGTCCACCAAATAGACTGACTGCCTCATGCCCAGTTCCCCCATCTAGATAATGGCATACTTCTACTTACGTACAGATTGGAGCTGACAAGGTCTGTAAATACCAGCTACAGTCAAAGTCATCCATACGCACAGGATGACTGAGTCTCTTCAGCTGGACGAAGTCCCAGTCCCCAAGTACATTGAGACCGACGAAAGGGAATTCTTTGCTCGCCTGAAGGCAATTCAAAACAAATATCCAAGCTACCCAGTTGTCCCAGTGACAAAGCACCCCAGCACCCCAAACCCCGATCCCCATCACAACCTCTCAAGTACCGAATCATGGAAATCCGCCGCCATCAGCGACACCCACAACCTCCAGGCTGACATCCTAACCGCCCTCTTTGAAGATATTACCATGAGAGACATTGCCGCAGTCCAGTACCTTATCAGACAGGGCCTCATCGCCCCAGACTGCCCCAACGCAACCGGCGAGACCCCCCTGCTGGCAGCCATCCGCAGCCGCAGCGTTCCCATGGCACGCACGCTGCTGGCGCTCGGCGCTCAGCCGAATCAGTTCGGCAAGGTGGGCCCGGACCCAACATTAATTCCCCCACAGACAGGCCGGGACCGCACGCCGCTCATGCTGGCGGCGGCGATGGGCAACCTCGTCTTGGTGAAGCTGCTGATGGAGGAGCACGGCACCGACGACGCGCTGGTCGGCCCGGCGGGGGAGATCGTGCTGCGGCTCGCGGCTGAGGGCGGCCACCGTGATGTGGTTCGGTATCTGCCTGCGCGGCGGGCGGGCGCGTGGCGGCGGCTGAAGCACAGTAAGGAGGTGAAGAGGGCGCGGCGTGCTGTGGCCGCCGCCGGGAGGATTGTTGGGTTTCTCGGTTGGACTCTGCCCCGGTTTCTGCTGTGGGAATTTCCCAGGGAGGTTGCGAAGTGGGCGTGGAGGCATAGGCGCCTGTTTGGGGAGTTGTGTGTGCGGCTGATCAAGGGCGTTCCGGAGGGCTTGATGGTGATTGCTAAGGCTACTTATCGGCTGATCGAAGGCTTTCCGACAAGCTTGATGTCAATATTCAAGGCTGTTTATCTTCAACTCAAGGGGCTGCCACGTCTCGGCTGGCAGGTGGTTATTTGGATCTCAAAGGCCTTGCCGCGGGCCTGGAAAGTTGTACGAAAATGGCTGGTGGACGGCGCGAGGGCAATCGGTGGTGCCATTGCCTTCGGAGCCGTCCGGCTGGTCTCACTTTTGCACTCGCTCTTCGCTGCTGTCATCAGTCGCCTTAAGGAGACCAAGCTGAAGGACCTTGGGCATGACCTTTTGGTTGCCGTGGATGCACTCTTCAACAAGCTGCCCAGAGAAATATGGTCTTTTGTATCTCAACTGGTGGCGGTGTCCTGGAGGGCTCTGAATGCATTCTTTTGGAATGATTGCGTATGGCTGCTGTTAGAGGTGGTTTGTTTTGTCCCACGCACCTTCTGGTCGATGCTGGAAAGTCTGCTGGCATGTGTTGGCCGCGGGCTGGATGAGCTTATCACTCTGCTCAACCCGAAGAGGTTTCCAGCGGGTACAACTCGATCATAAATAATTCAGCTTGGATTGAATGCTATTTTCGTTGAATTATTGCTCACGTATGTGGCCTTTCACACACTGCTCATCGTAACATTCAGCCCCGTGTTCACTGCATCTCCACCATGCTCCAGCGCCGCGAAAGTGTACTCGCCCTTCTCCAGCTCCCATTCATCCCATCGATTGATGATTTTCAGATACCGATCAACATCCAGATCCATGTTCACGGTCGCCTCCTCTCCCGCGCCCAAGTAGACCCTTTGGAATGCCACTAGCTGTTTGACTGGCTGGACTATACTAGATGTTCGCCCGAGGAGATATACCTGCGGAACATAGCTGCCGTCCACAGTGCCGTTATTTTTGACGTTCACCGAGAAGGTGATGATATCTCCTGACGTGAACGTGCTTTGACTCGGTGAGGCATTACCATCTTTCGCTGTCGCCGGAGCACTGCTCGCTTCAAAGCCCGATATCTGGAAGGTCGTATACGACAGGCCATACCCGAATGGATAGGCCGGCTGGGAGTCAACGTCGAGATATTTGATCTTCCGCCCAAGACTCTTGTAATTATAATTAATTGGCACCTGGCCCACGTGCTTCGGCACGCTGACAGGTAGTCTCCCACCGGGATTGACCCTCCCGAACAACACATCCGCGATGGCCTGCCCGCCGCTCTGGCCGGGGAACCCGGCGCTCAATACAGCAGCGCTCTGGTTATAGTAGTCTGGAATTGCGAATGGCCGTCCACCTTGCAGGACGAGCACGACGGGTTTGCCTAAAGCATAGATGGCCTTGGCCAAAGCGTCCTGGCTCGGGGCGAGACCTAGGGTAGCTCGATCGCCGCTCTCGCCGTCGCTGTTCCACGCTGCGCCGACGGCAAGAACGATGACGTCTGCGGACTCGGCGACTGACACAGCCTGTGAGACTGAGTCATTGGTGGGATCGCTGCTGACTAGGTTCCAGAAGAGCAGAAGCTGAGAGTTTAGGGAGGCGACATTTTCGATCTTCTTGTAGAGATTGAAGGCTTGATATTCGATACGTATGTCGTATGTTTCCCCCTTCCGAAATTTGAAAGGGGCGGCGCCATCGGGTGGCAGGGTGCTGTTAGCTTGGGTATAGGTGAACTGTTGGATGTTGCCCAAGATGTTGCTCTGAGCGGTCAGTGGGAAGCCCCATGATGTGATGAGCTCTCCATCAACGTGGAGCTTGTACGTGCTATTCGCACCAACGGCAACACCGATCCATCCATCCACGTCGACGTCAACTGGAGAAGTCACGGTGCCCTCCCAAATAGCACTGAAGTTGTTGGATGGCAGACCCGGGGGAGGATATATTCCCCAGTCAAGTGCAGGAGCCTCCAAGTTGGTGATCAGCGGCTCACTGAAATTTGCATCTGCAAAGTATGTCACTTGCAAGCCGCCCGCTGTGCCGTTGGGGACTGAAAGAAGATATGGTGGGATAACATGCTGTGCATTATACTCCCAAGTGTTTGATCCCCAGCTAGAGACCAAATCGAAAGTGGTATCCATGTCTTCGCTGTATGACAGTATAGCTTGTCGAACTGTCTTGGCGCTGTTGGCTGGGTACTCTCCCCATTGACCGGAATAGTCGCCATAATTCAGGATATCAGAGAATGGCCCGATAAGTGCAACCTTTGAGATGCCCTGTTCTCTTGGCTTCAGAGGCAGTGTTGCATTCTGGTTCTCCAGCAAGACGATACTCTTCTGGGCAGCTTCGAGCGTCAAATTTCTATTGTCGTTCACTATCCGAACCGGTTCAATGGTCTGTGAGACAAAGGGGTCGTCAAACAATCCCAGATCCCATTTGACGCCAAGCACGGATTGCACATGCGACTGGAGAGTTGAAAGCTCCAGCGAACCGTTGGCGACGAGTTCTTTCGTGGTGCTCAGTAGAAGCTCCAGTGGCCAGTCGTAGAATTGCACCATGCCACCAGCGTTGTACCATTGTCTGATGGCATCGGCAGGCGAATCAGCGACCGCGTGCTGAGTATAGATGTCGTTCATCCCAGTGTCATCAGCTATGACGAAGCCATTAAATCCCATATCATTCAGTGCGTCGTACAATTTGGGATTGACGTGAGCAGGGATGTCGTCGAACTCGTTATATGCCATCATCACGCCTCGAACACCTCCAAGCTGCACCGCGGCTCTGAAGGGGGTCAGAAGATCCTGGAAGACCTGACGGTTCCCGTGCCCCATGAATGGGCCCGCGTTGTGACCAGCCTGGGGAGATCCATGCGCTGCGAAGTGTTTCATGACGGGCACGACGGCGTCGGGGTCGGACCAAGAGCTGTTCTTTGACAGTCCGGACGAGTAGGCCACGCCCATGTGAGAAGTCAGGACTTTATCCTCTCCCCACGCTTCTTGCATGCGCCCCCATCGCGGGTCCAACCCCATATCGAGCACGGGGGAGAAACACGCGTGAATGCCAATAGATCTTGCCTCGGTGCCGATGGCGCGACCCACGCGATGGACCAGGCCTGCATCCCAGCTTGCTGAGAGCCCCAGACTTTGGGGGAACATTGACTGCTTGAAAGAGCCGACCCCGTGGAGACATTCACCGAAGTGCATCAGTGGTATCTTCAGACGGGCTTTCTGGAGGTTGAGCTGCTGCACTTCGTTGTAGTGTGACGTATTCAGGGAGTACCTGCTGGGATCTCAGTGTCTTATTCATATTGTTCCTGGTGGCGCAGTGGAAGACCTCATACCAGTCGTGAATGATGCCGACTGGTGAGTCGGGGCTGAATCTCATCGTGTAGTCTTAACTTTACAATCAGCCACGATGTGTGGATTTACATGGCCAGAAAGCTCAAGAACCTAGGGAGAGGCGCACCGTAAAGCTCATTGTCCGAATTGACACCAACTATATCACCGCCAAAGGTCAAGTGCAACTGTAAGACTGCCTATCGTAAGCAATAGAGTACTTTGGATGTCGAGTTCGGGTTGGTGACATCTCACCGAGATCCTCAATGGTCATGTTCGAGACGACAGCGTTGATGAAGGCCTCTTTTCCCAGGCCCGTGCCGTGGACTCCAGCTCCTTCGATCCATTCTGTCGCTGGATATGGATAGGCAATGACTTGCTGCTGGTCGCGAGCCAGTACAACTGGGAGGAGAGGCGCTGTGAGTAGAAGGATGAGGTGGGCGGCGCGTGGAGGGCCCATGGTGGGTGAAGAGGGGGTAGGTGCTATGTGCAGTCGTGTACAGCACAAGACTGTATGTCTACATGTTTCTTCTGTGTACCCAACACCTGCTTTTGATTGGCATCGTCATTTCGTCGTGAAGTTGACCGAGCAGCGAGCAACGTTACAGCTACAGCCACAGCATCTTGGTCTGATTAGCGCACCGGCGTTTATTTGCCGACGGGTATTCTGAGGATGCATTGCAAGTGGAGGAGATGTGAACTATCGCCGGAAATGATATGCGCTCATGCTTGCACCCAGCAGTGCGGGGAGGATCTTGACAGTGCAAGGCTCGCCTGGGCGAGTGGGGTCAGGGCTGGGTGGTCACATTCAAAGGTTGGGGGGGGGGGGGGACAAGACTTGAGCTGAGGTCTCTATAGTCCACCCGCGATCTCGTCAACTTATTTACACAAACGGAAGAATCACATGGCTAGCATACTCTCCTCCCGAATGCAAAACATGCCGTCCCCGATTGAGCCCATGATCGAGCCCAAAATTGTTCACAGCAAAACTCCGCCCGCTAACAACCACCCTAACGCTCTCCCCCGCCTCGAACTCAATTCCCGTAGCCCAGATGCCAATATCCAACCTCACCACCTGCCCCGGAGTAATCTTCTCCTCCCTGTCATGGGGGTGATACGGCCAATGCGGATGCATGCTCTTACTCTCGTCGATTGCCCGGTGCGAAGCGCGCAGAATCCCGACAGGGCCCTTGTACAGCACGACCTCCGTCTCCTGTTCGGGTGAGAACTCGTCAAATGACGTGACCGGAATCCCGTTCCACGGGATGTTGAGGTTCTTCATCTGTTCGCCGTCGCGGTCGAGTTTCTGAACCATGACATACACGTCCATGTCGTCGTGTTCGGGGCAGGACATGTACAAGACCGCCTTTGGTAGGCCCATAATGCGAGTCGTTTCCGCGAAGGTGTACGTGAATCCGACGCTCTCGCTAGTGGTCGAATCGTAGCTGACCTCGACTGCCCTGCCCGACGGTGCTCTCCCAGGCACAAGTTCCTTCTCTTGCCCGAGATAGAACTCCCTGTACTCGGTTCTTTTAGGTGGGAAGTCCTCCTCGACGATATTTTCGATCGCCTGCGGGACCTTGTTGCCAAACCTCAACAACGCCATCCTCATCCTCGGCGTCCTTTCCCACCCGTTTTTCTCTTCCTTGAGATAGTAGTCAAAGAAATCGAACAGCTCGGCTTTCGCCTGAGAGTTCCCCCAGAGATCAAACCATTCCTGCCACGGGTGCCATCTCAACCACTTGTCCTCCGAACCGACCTCCAACCACGCCCTTATTGCGCCCATCCCGTGCATTGTGTTGGTCCACGTGCCCGTGATGTACGTAGGGACATTGATCCTGCCCATATCCGGCCTCTTATCGTTCCACCACGCGTTGGCCAGCGGGTGCCGCTCGTACATGCCCCGGAAGCTCTCGAGCCCGTTGCGCCCCTTGAGCATATGCTCGACGATGAGCCGGTCGAAGAGGTCCCCGGCGTAGATGCCGCCTCGGGCGAATTGCTCGCGGTACAGGTCCCCGCAGCCCTCCCACGGCGCGATGGCCCTGAGGCTGGGCGGGCGCAGCGCGGCAATGAACCACTGCGCGATGGCGAGGTGCGAGTTCCCGGCCAGGCCGACCCTGCCGCTGCACCAGTCCATCTCGGCCACGGCCTCAATGACGTCGTAGCCGTCCTCGGCTTCCTGCGTCCCCATGATCACCATCGTGCCTCCGCTGTCGAAGGCACCCCTGGTGTCCACGTTGACGATGGCGTAGCCGCATGGGACCCAATCCGCCGGGTCTGGTGCCTCGAATTTCTCGAGCCCTGAGAGCGTCCCGGCGGGTATGCCGAGGTTCCACGGTGTCATGTAGCCAAGGGACGCCAGCCCATTGAACTTCTTGCCGAAGGGGGACCAGCATATCAGGGCTGGGACGTTTTCCGAACCGGGAGGGCGAAGGATGTCGGCGTAGAGGGTCGTGCCGTCGCGGACTTTGATGCCGACGTCGTGATCGATCCGGATGTCGCAGGGGAGGGGGCGAGAGTCAGTATGTGGGTATTTCCAGCCCTTGGGGAGGGTTTCTGAGCGTGGATTGAGACCGGCGTAGCCATCTCTGCCTTTCACGGGGGCATTGAGAGATTCGATCGGGACTTCCACCCCGCGGAAGGTTGTAGACTTCATCTGGGAGAGATAATTAGGAGCTCGACGATCAAGTGATTGCGTCTCCGAGTGTGGCCAGGGTCACGAAGTACACGACAGGCAAGGGGGGAGCTGTGTGGAAACATAGTGACTTCTGCCTTCATTTTATTATGATGGGTTATTCTCTTTTCCTCTTTCCCTTTTCCCTCCAAAGTTTTCCAATATCATCAACAGCCGAAAATCTTCCCCGTGATGGAGCTCGGGAGTGAAATGTTTGCTGCAATTGTGTTAATGCATGCCACTACTACCTCACCTCCGTGGAGGAGGGGGCCCACCAATTCCCGAGCCGAGAGCACCAAGCTGATGCCGACGTTCCCGAACCGAGTCTCTCCGTGCCGACTTTCATGTTTCACCCACCGTTTCCGTGCCGGGCCGAGAATACAACTCAAGAACTGAGCAAGATGGCCAGAAGGGTATCCTCGGGGCAGTCTACCTGCGTATGGCCGCGTTAGAATTACGAAATGACATACAAAGTACTAGGATGAGGATGAGAAGATCAGATGCTCAACTAACAATCGACAGATGAATATAAAACATATCTGACGAACCTTCTTCATAGCTTTATTCCCTACATGTTGTAAAGTCAATACACGGGATACTCTGAACTCAATAGTATAAACCCGACCTGATCAAAGTTTCTCTTCCCTCGCGAAAGAAAGTATTCCACCCCTCGTAAATTCGTCAACATGGTCATCGCCACAGACTACGCCTCCTCCTCCGCGACCACTACGGTCCTAGCCAGCAAAAAGCTAGAGTCTTCTTCCGCGCCTCTGGCCCCCAAGCCAGCTGGCCCCAACAAGCTCTTCGCCAAGGAGGGCGTCACCTACGGCGACTTTCGTGATGACCTCCTGCGAGACGGCTACGCCGTTGTGAAAAGCGCCATCCCCCGCGAGAGGGCAGACAGATACGGCGACGAGATGATGTCCTACCTCGAAAATTTGTAAGTCCAAGCCAGGTTCCCCTTCACATCCGGCATGGGCCCCCTCTCCCAAACAGTCAGTCACTAAGTAGTGTACCCCTCCAGCGCCGGCGGTCTCGGCTTCGACCGTAACGACCCCAGCACGGTCAAAGAATCCAATCTCCCAATCATAAATGAGAAGGGAATGTGCTTAGGTTACGGGATCGCCCACGAGTCTTTCACGTGGGCTATCCGTCAGGAGCCGGGCCTCGTCTCCGCGTTCGAGAAGGTGTACGACACCCCGGACATCATCGTCTCCTTCGACGGCGTCAACATGGCTTTTCCCAACCGCGCCGATGTCGCCCCCAATAAGCCCTGGCCGCACCGTATGTACAATTTTTCTCGCTATGATCGTCCGTCCGTCTTCTTTTAGAATTTCCAGACTGCATTGTTCCGGGTTCCGTAGCAGGTGACTAACATATGGCAGAGGACCAGGACCCGGAGAAGCCCGGCTTCCGCTGCCTCCAGGGCCTCGTTAACATCCTCCCCAACGGGGACCGCGACGGTGGGCTGATCGTCTGCAAGGGCGCGCATCTCCTCAGCGAGGAGTTCCACGCCGCATTCCGGGACGAACCTGATAAGGTGTGGGCGTGGACCAAGGAATGGTATGGCTTCACCGAGGCGGGAATGCGGTGGCTACAGGACAAGGGGTGCGAGTGGGTCAAGATCAACGCAGAACCGGGCGACCTGCTGGTCTGGGACAGCCGGACGCCGCACTACAATCTCACCCCGGAGGGCGAGTCGCCGAGGTTTTGCGTGTACACGTGCTACATGCCCGCCGCGGAGGCGACGCAGGAGGATCTGGTGAGGAAGAAGGCCGCCTTTGAGAACTTGCAGAGCACCACGCACTGGCCCAACGCCATGCACGTCGGCGGCCTCCCCGTGAATAGGAACGGGGAGCCGTGTCCTTACAACACGGGGAAGCCGAGGGAGATACCCAGGTTGACGGAGAGCGGGTTCAAGATGACTGGTATTCCCTATATTCAGGGTGCTCCAATCGTGGCTTCCTAGAGCCGGCGTGGAGGATTTGTCTTATTTCTGTACCAGTTTATTGCAAGGATTTAGGTAAGGTCGGGCTGAAACACAGATACCTTTATAAATTGTTCGAAGAAAATCATTCTATTTGCAGAATTAACGTCCAGGAGTGCTCTTGTCAGATACGTGCAAATGTCAACCGATAGGCATCTCCCAATCTTACTGGTTATGATTAATATTAGACCATGTCTACCCTCTGCCTCCTTCGCTTGCCTCTCTCCCAGCGTGAGCTGCGGCTGCTCAGGCAGAGCCCTTGGCGTCTCTCCGCTGGGGCGAAATAAGGCATAAAGTTGCTTTTTGGACTTGTTACGATGCTTGTCTTTTTCTTCTTCTCCTCTTATGGTCCCATGATCTCGTCGGCCTGGCCGTCTGGTCAATGGCCACAGAATGGAATCCCGATCCTGCAATATCATGCACCGCACCCAAAGCCTCTTAGACTTTCGTCTCCGCAGTCGCTGGGAATATTAGTTCAAACGCTGCAGAGGGTATTCTACTACACTCTCAATGGCTTTTATCGCCACCAGAGCATCCCCATCTTGCGCCAAACCTCACATGGCTGCGTCCTTAGCAGTGAGCGGCATCGAGGAATCGCACCAAGCGCGCAGGTACCTTACCGAAGCTTGTATGGGAGCTATAGGTCAAGTTTTCCAACAAAGTGCTGGTCACGGGCGCGAACCTCACGTTGCAAGTATCACGGAGTTCGCGGGCTAATCCTGCTGTATTACTGCCAAAGTGTCTGCATTTTGCGTTTCTTCTTCTGGCGCGTACACGAGCTATCCCTGAGCCATATCAGGCCACAGCTTCTTCGTGGCCCACATCCGAATACGGCTTCCAAAAAGGTACATGGGAACCGTAATTGCCCCAAGCACACCGGAGATGATCGCAAAGATGTTCATTGCGCCATTGTAACCTGTCAAACTGATCAATGGCACGGTCGAGTAGCTAAGCCCGAATGAAATGAACCCTCGCCCGGCGCAGATTAACAAAAGCAGGGGTCCGGCTTTGCTTGGAAAACTGTCAATAGCATAGGTGATGCCGACCAGGCTGGCTCCCAAGAAGGCGAAGAATCCCATGTGGTAAGGAGCTACAATTGTCATCCAATGCCAGCGCTCTGGGTAAGCGCCGCCCTGGCCATACAAGACACAGGCGATGATAGCCGATGCGATGGGAACACTTAGGATAATCAGACGGTATTCGGGCTGCTTAACGTTAGAATACACCGACTCTGACCACCGAGTATCATAATGGTGAAGTCACGTACCTCAAAGATACCGTTCTTCAACCTGCTCATCGTCCGAACTAAGATATCAGACCCGTAACCGAGAAGTGGGACCATAATGACACAGTCCAACACTTGAACAAGCTGGACATATCCTAGCCATTCAGACTGGAAGGAATACGGCGGGGACATGAGAATCGTGGCAAAGGTTGATGCTTGGTAGACGTAGATGCCAAGGAACGTGCCGTTTACTAGGAGTATCCAGACGATGTTCAGAAGGCAAAGTGCTTGGAGCGTCTCCTTGTAGAACACAAGGGTCTGCTTCCATTCTGGCTTGAAGTGAAATATCCTCAAGTCGGATCTCCAGGTTCGCTCTCCAAAAACCTCAGGTTGAAGCACATGGTTCTCACGAGTTGTGACCTGGAAAACCATCTCGGTGTCCCCCTTGTCGGTGACATTGCCGTTGTCATCTAACGTGAGATGAACAGCACCACCTGCAAATTAGATCCGTCAGCATGCCGAAGTAGTCTTCTGTATCACCAGGCCAACTTACGATCAGCATCACTTGGTCTGCTGTACTTGGTTTCCACCGCGAAGAAGAATGCCAAGCCAAAGACGACAAAATTGATGATCGTGATAATGATGTACCACCACTTAGTGCCCCATGCCGGAACGATGTAAGCCGTGGCAACGAACATCCCAGCAGTGCCTACGGTCTGGACACCGATAAACCATGATAGCTTGGCACTTCGTTCATGGAGAAAGTGGATTTCCTCGATGATGAATGGAGCCAACGCCTCGCTTTGGCCAGCGGCGATGCTGTAGAAGTTGCGTCCGGCGATGTGACTGCTCAAGGACCCGGAGAAGGCGCACCAAATTCCAGAGACTATCATCAGAACTAGAGATGCAAGAAAGACAGGACGTCGGCCGACTGTCACGCTGAGAGGCATGGAGAAGAGATTGCCGATGCCCATGAACAGTGTGGGGTAGGTGAGAAGGTCTGTTGCTCGAGTGGCGTCCTCGGGTGGGTATTCTTTGAGAACTGACGGAAAAACGGCACCAAGGCCAGAAGTCACCAGGACAGCAATGGCTGAGTACGAGCCGACAACGAATATTATGAGGTATTTGTGCCATTTTGGGAGGTTGAGGGGGTCTATCGTTTCCAGTCAATTCGATTCTTATCAACTTGACGAAACATATATCTCCAAGTTTCACTAAGCTCAAAAATACAGGGTGAAGAAATACCTTTTGGGTCTGGGCTTGGAGTTGGGATGAGGACAACAGACCCTCCTTGAAGTAGTTGAACTGTGCCATATGCTTGGGTTTCTTGTGGGGTGTGAGGTGTTTGGTTTGGCGACTCGACTGTGTCGACCGTAGGTTCATCGTCTTTTGGAGCAGAATATTTGGACATGTTTCACTGTTCCAGTGTGATAGCGGCCTAAGTGGTACTCGAGACAAGTTTTGCAAGCTTCAACAATGCCTCCGGACCATGAGGTGAGGTCGGTGGTTCAGAGTCAAGAATATGTCTGGGGTCGATAAAGTTCCATGACTGCTTCTAAATACCCGGGAGCCTACTCACGAGCTATCTGCGCACAGCATCTTAATAAGCTCTCCCATGTTCATTCAGTCGAAGGCAAGCGTGTATGATAATACGACTTACATAGTATTAACGCGCGGGTGCTATTACACATCCGCCCTACTTGGTTGGCTCATCGGTTCGGCTCAGACCCATCAAATGCCGATTACATCGGACACTGGCCCTAATTGCGGAATACGTCTAAACGCGCATAGGTTGGGGCAGTTTACCCCGGGCCCCCACAACTTTACTGAAATTAACCCCATGGGGATGATCTGGGGAAAACTCATGATCAGCCACTCACAGAAGAGTTCATCCGGTGAAGATCTGTGATTGTGGGAGCTCACTAGCATCCCCCACCTTCGGATATCTCTGAGCGTCGTCGGGACGGAATGAGGGGCCGTCCCTCAGAATGTCAATTTGGTCCGAACCGTGCCCAGTGATTCGGAACCTAAGTCAAGAAAGTGCACTCCTCTCTCTACGACACACTTCGATATCTTCAACCGCTGCACCAGCCGACGCTACAATGAGCTCTCTGGCTCGGGAGTAGGATTCATTCGGTTCAATCAGTCAGTAAACCAGTCCAGCTCTCTCATTGGTCCTCACACAATCAATGTCACCATCATTCGGGAACCCCATATCCACTCCGACAGATTCTTTCGCCGACCCGGGCTCGGACGGGCGGCTGGCCAAGCGGAGACGTATCAACTTCGCTTGCAACTATTGCCGCAACCGCAAGACGCGCTGCGACGAGCAGAAACCCTCCTGCAGGGCCTGCATAGCCGCCGGGATCGAGTGCGTCACCACTGACCGCCGGCGTCCAGGCATCGAGGTGCAGCGGCGAGAGGCTAAGCGCCGCACGTCTCGAGCATCCAACTCGTCTCTACCGCAGTCGTCGACGTCGGCGGGAGCGTATGCGTCCCCACAATCGGCCGGAGAGGCCGGAATCTGCAATAGCTCGGCCAATGCTGGTATCCCCGGTCATAAGGGCTTACCTGTGGCAGGACTGGGACAAGACGATGGCTCGAATACATCGACGGCTCGTCCACCTGAACTGAGGAGCTCAAGCTCCACACCTTCCGTCCCCCAAGAGGAAGAGGAGTCTGCTCCCAGCAACGGCAGGTTCCAAGGAAAGTTACCCGTAGTCCGACCAAGCCGTCACAGCACCTCAGTAGAAATCCTAGCCGACTGGCTCGATCTCGCCTCTCGTCGGTTGGGGTTACCAAACAGTAGGGGTCTGCCGCCATACACCAATAACCGATCATCCCATCATCGTATACGCATACTCCTCTCATCTGGGCCATGCTGTTTCCCTCCCGCCGAGTCCGCGCGCTTGTTGGCGGCTAGGTTCTTCGACGGACTCAATGTTCTCCACCCTTTACTCAACCGCGACCGGTTCGAAAAAGACACGGACATGGCATTGGGTTCAGGTCCGACAGGATTTGCCGAAGCTAGAGGCATTGCCCTTCTCGCTCAATTGTATCTGGTTTGGTCCATTGGCTTCGCTGCACAACCTCTCCTCGACCCAGTGGTAGACCCGCAGGAGTATTTGGATTACTGCAAGAACTTACTTGGTCACCTCGTCACCACTAACAGCGTCGAGAATGTACGGGCGACTGTTCTTTTGGCCATATGTATGCACTGTTACGACGACTGCGCCGGAGCGTGGAACACGCTCACTGTCGGAGTCTCAATGGCGATGTCGATGGGCCTTCACAAGCCACGCACTTCTCGCCGCAACTGCCAGAACAGCAAACCAGATTCCCTGGACTACGAAGAACGTCGGATTTTTTGGCTAGGCATATACTCATTTGAAAAGTTTCTGGCGTTTGAGATGGGCCGTTTGTCATTGATTGACGATGAGGAGTGTTATTCACCTCACGTGTATGACCTTGCAACACATACAGAAGCCGGAACATCATCCAACGGCAGGGCTTTCGCCGTCACTGTTGATCTTGCGAGAATTTTCAGTGAGATTGGCCGGAATTCCGTCGTCATTAGTAGAAAGGAAGACGGTGTTGTAGGGCTTGCCCTACAGGCTGTCATCGCCGAGAAGGTTGAAAAAGTGGGCGAAGCACAACTACTCCTTACCAGATGGGCCGAGTCAGTCCCTGATGAACTAAGGTGAGCTACCATAAAGCATCAAAGATGATTCCAAAGCTAACTTCTCGTTAAAGACCGACGTCGGACATTCTTATTGGGTCTAAAATATGTCCATTCGCGTCATATATTTCCATGCAATACAATAACGCGTAGGTTGTGCTACTCAAGACATGCCCAACATGGTTTGTATTTGTCACTATTACTTACACTATTGTAGCCTCGTCATTTTGTCACGCAACAGCCTCCTTATCAGCGAAGAGGCAATATCCTTAGCCGCAAACACGATCGCCAAAGGAAAACCGTGGGACTACATTGTACGAAACGGGCAGTCAATAGCTGTCAACGCTGCCAGAAAGATGTTGCGATTACAAGTTGAGGTACTTGATTCTAAATCCAATGCAATATATCCAAGCCTGCTTGTCGCGCTACATGCCCTGGCTACCTTGGCAATACACATCGTTACCCACCCCGATTCCCGTATTTCGGCGATGGACTTACACGTAAGTGACCTCCCACACGCAGCTTAGTATGTAAGCGAACAAACGCATTGACTATTCTCCGAACAGCTTCTTCGTATGGCTTCCGAGACGATAAAGGAAGTATATTCACGGATCCGTGTTGACGGCTTGTTCGACAATCTGCTACAAAAGGTTGAAGGGATTCTGTTACAGGCGACGCAAGCTTCAAATCGCTTAGGTGCTCAAACCATTGGGGAAGCCATTCTAGCAACAACAGGAGCCCAGAGTAATTATTGGTCAGCCCAAGCCTCCGAGCCGAATCAGACTCCCGACAGTCGGCGTGGAGAGAGTGAGGGCCAGATGAAAGATGCGGGCCCTATTCCAGCCGCGTCAGCGGCACCGCTATTCAACCAGAATTATATTGTCTCCGACGCAGACTTCGGGTACGATACTATGGGCGACATGCCTATAACGGGAGACGAGTGGTCCCCAAGTCAGTCTGACGGGGTCGGATGGGATTGGTCGTGCTTCTCACAACTTCTGGCTGAACAATTTCAGCCGCAATGAGCTTACCCTTATGGCATCGCTAATGCTTTTCCCATCGCTGTTGAATCAAGGAGATAAGAAGGCCCCGAGTGTCACAAAATGACACTAGGTAAGCACACTGGAAACGAGCAAACACCATGTGCCCACTCTTCTCCATTGATCACGTAAATGGATTTTAATTTCATCATCAATCGACGAAGCACGTGCGACGCATCAAACAATTTTATACGAGACACTGAGATATGTATCTGAAAAGGGAAGTTAAGGGGCAAGAGATATCGACCGATGGAAACCAGCTGCAGCGGCCATTCCACCCAGGTGCCCATTACGATAGGTCGAAGCCAATCTGTGAATAACTCTGATGCAGAAGCCAGTACTTTCCTCAGACCAAGCTCATTGCGGACAAGTACGGCACCCGGGAACCAGCAGACATTCAGTAGGAATATGACCAAATCTTCGCCTTTATCAAATTTCTTGCTTTCGCATGGACAGAGTTCCTTTGCAACTTCCAGGAAGATGACGAATGCTACGGAATGCACACTCTCACGGAGATGGCGGCAGGTAGCGACGCTCGCAAAAGTCTTGTGAGAGGTCTGGGGAACAGCACATGGTGGTTCAACGCTGCTACATGAGACTAGTAATTTTGCAATGATGCCCTCACAACATATGGGACTATGGCTGATGAGTTCCGCTGGATGGAGTCGCAGGACTGCAAGAGAGGCGTTACGGCGGGCAGCACGCGTGCATGCTCAGTAACGGCACTGTTGCACTATCATTGTGCTCGATTGTTTGCTTGTCACAAATGACCCACGACAACACGTTCTCGTCAAGTTCTTCTCGCACTGGGCATCCAATGGCTGACGCACTTCGACACCGGCCTCGCCAAGCTGCACGCACATGCTCGAAGCTACTTACAGGCAGTGAGCTGATAAGATAAGCCACCGATAGGGGCCCTGGCCACAGGGTCCTCCAGCTTAAGAGCAGAGGGCTTGGGGCTGCTGGTGGTCTGTGCGCAGTCACTTCCAGTCACACACTCGCGCCTTCACGCCGTCACAATGAGGATGAATAATAACATATTATAGTCTTTAATAGTAGTGATTCTGTAAAGAGCAGATCTGGGGATTCTTGAGTCTGTCTGCAATTTTGGCGGTGTGTGCGTGACTGATTCCAGTTGTGGAAAAGGGGGGGGGGGGGGTTCACTCCGCCTGTAAGGGACAGCTGGATCGTGCGACCCCTGTCAGCACCTCATCGACGGCAGAGTCGGATGTGTTTCGACGACCCGACGTCAGCACAGCTCTCTCAGCTCATGGTTCGACCGCAGCGTCAAATACTCATCAATTCGATTCGTTCTCCTCCATTACGAACATCACCATGGCGGGAGTCCAGACGGGGCTGGAGGTAGCTTTCTACCTCTACCCTTGTGGGCTGTTCGCGACACTGCTGGGGTCGCAGTCCGTCAAGTACTACCGAGAGCGATACGGCAAGCTGAACCGAGACGCAACGGCCGACGAGAAACAGGCCGAGGCAACCCGACGCTTCTATGCCCGCCTGATCTGGTGCTTCCAACTTCTGCTGTCTCTGCTACTGGTAGGTCACTCTGAGTCTACGACACGCCGGCGAAGCCATTGGAGCAGTTTGAACTGACCCTCACTCTGTCTCACCCACACAGCTGGCCAGTATCGTGGTGGTCTTGCGCGATGCTATCGCCGGTCACGCTGGCGGTCCTCAGGCTGCCTTCCCCGACAGCGCCTACTTGGCAGCACATGTCGGCGTACTGCTGTACTTCTTAGCTGGCCTGCTGCCCGACCCAGAAGGACCATGGTCTCCTGTCGCCGCAAATGGGCACGCTTGGGTCACCGGCGTGCTGCTGGAAGCCGTCATCGCCGCCGTCCTCAAGACCCAGCAACGTGCAATTGGACTTTCAGAGGAGGTCGTCGACACTTTGTTCACCCTCAGCTTGGCCAGGCTTGCTGTGCTTGTGGTTATGATCGGCCTCATGGCCCTGAGGCAGTATAAGCTGAGATCATCCCTATCTCGGTCGGACGCGGCCCCTGAGGAAAGACAATCTCTCCTTGGGAATGGCCAAGGGCCTGTGGCCGACTACGGTGGCGCCCACGCGCACATGCCCGCCATCAAGCCTGCTTCTGGGAAGCCTCCAGGGGTTCAGGGCACTGGCTGGCTCGACTATTTCGCCGGCTTCCGCGTTCTCTTCCCCTATTTGTGGTATGTGCGACCACGCAAACCTGCCTACAAGTCCCTCTCATGTCTCTAATTGCTCAATAGGCCGAAAGACTCGCCTCTTTATCAAATTATCGTGGTCATCTGCATCATCCTCCTGGTCTGCCAGCGTGTCATAAACGTTTTCGTCCCTGTTCAGCTCGGGCGCCTGGTAGACACTCTAGGATACGGCCACATACCGTACAAAGAGATCGTCCTGTACGTCGTCTATCGGGCTCTGCAAGGAAATCAGGGAGCTATCGGTGCTGCTCGCTCTGTTCTTTGGATACCGGTGTCACAATCCCTCTATCGACGTCTGTCCTGCGCTGCATTTGAACATGTTCTTGGCCTCTCCCTGGAATTCCACTTGAGCAAGAAGACTGGTGAGGTGACAAGCGCTCTCAGTCGTGGCGCTGCCATGAATACTTTCCTGGAGAATTTCCTGTTCCAGGTCTTCCCCATGGTCTTCGATATCTTCGTAGCTGGCTTGTTCTTCTTTGTGGAGTACGATCCCTTCTACACAATCATTGTTTTCTTTATCATGTGGTCTTACATATTTCTCACCATCTACATGGCCAAATACCGTTCGAGGCAAAGGAGAGACATGGCTACCAAGAGCAGAGAGATGGATGCGGTCAAGACCGATGCTATCATGGCTTTCGAGACGGTGCAACACAACTGTGCTGTCGTTCAGGAGACCGACAGATTTAGGGAGCACGTCACGATTTACCAAAAGGCGGAACGTCTAGTGCTGTGGTCTCTGAACGGGCTCAACCTCACGCAGAGCTCAATCTTTTCTCTTGGGACAGCGTTGCTTGTTGGCGTTTCGGCATACAAGATCTCCGTTGGCGAGCAGAAGGTCTCAGAGTTCGTCACTCTGATTTCCTATTTCTCCCAGCTCCAGGCGCCCCTCAACTTCTTCGGCACGTACTACACAATGCTGCAAAACAATCTGATCGAGGCAGAGAGGATGCTCGATCTCGTAAGTTGCCCTTCGATGAGAATCATCCTGGCCAAGCTAATGATTCGCAGTTCAAAGAGACTTCTGGTGTTGTGGAAAGACCTGGTGCAATCAAGCTCCCATCACCGAGTGGCGAAGTTTCTTTCAACAACGTCAGATTCTCCTACCAAGACAAGGCGAAAGACCCAGCCCTTGACGGCGTCAGCTTCACTGTCGCGCCGGGCACGAAGACAGCGATCGTCGGAGAATCTGGAAGTGGCAAGTCCACGTCCCTCAAGCTGCTTTTCCGCTTCTACGACGTCGATGACGGTTCAATCACGGTGGATGGATTCGATCTGAGAGACTTGAAGATCGACAGCTTGAGGAGAAATATCGGCGTTGTGCCGCAGGACACAGTGCTGTTCAATGCCACGATCATGTACAACCTCTTGTATGCCAATCCTAAAGCTTCCGAGGCCGATGTCCATGAGGCATGCAAGGCGGCCAATATTCATGACCGCATACTGGCCTTCCCGGATAAGTACGATACAAAGGTCGGAGAACGTGGCTTGAAACTGTCTGGCGGTGAACGCCAAAGAGTGAGTTAAAACTATCGCTACGAGCTTGGCTTCTGTTGTGAGCCTCTAGAATGTGTGTGAACTAACACGTGAATTATCCTAGATTGCCATTGCAAGAGCGATCCTGAAAGACGCTCGTATCTTGCTGCTGGACGAGGCCACCGCGTCTCTGGACACGCATACCGAAAGGTTGATCCAGGATGCTCTGGAAAGGGTCACCGCTGGACGAACCACAATCACTATTGCGTAAGTCGATACTGAATCCCTAGTGAGATTCACAACCCGCGTGTGTTTTTCTTTGTTACAGAAGAGCCAGAGACTGACATGCCGCAGCCACCGCCTTTCCACCATCACCACATCCGACCAGATCGTGGTGCTCCACAAAGGCAAGGTCGTAGAGCGCGGTAGTCACCACGAGCTACTAGAACTTAATGGACGATATCACGCAATGTGGAAGAAACAGACTACAATCGAAAAGGGGGACCAGGAGAAGGAGAAGTTAGGCGAGACATCTGAAGCGGAGCTCTAGGAGTAATAGCCAAGAGCCGGGAGCTTCCTCCACGGCTGGACTCAAAAGCGACGATAGATCGTGATGCAATTGTAAAGATAGACAATCCTGTACAATTATGCCAAGGAAAATATGAGTACTTTGAAAACAAAAGTGCAGCGCCCTGGCCGCAGCAGAAAGGCAACTCCTCACAAGGTTGGGCTGCGATTTGCAGCAAGGCAGAGGCAACGAGTCCTTCTCGGGTCAGAAAACTTATGCCGCCATTCCCAAGGAACAACTTGTGGGCGGCTCTGGGGCTATTTGAGGCTTTGCCACGATCCCGCATGAGAGGTGTGGATCCTAAACACACTAACGCATCCTACAATACGAGCCTGGAGTAGTGATTAGCCTGCAGCTGCCACTCAGGTTGGCCAACAGAACCAACAGTCAGCCCGCAGGCCATGAGTGCTCGTCACGCCCTCACAGAGTTCCATCAACGCCCAGTGCTTACCTTCATCACTAGCGGGTCTGTCTCACGTCACCGAGGGCTTCGCACAGCTTGGTAACAACTTCACAGAATACATCGCAACGTCGCGCCTTTGCAAACAAATCACCTTCTCGTATCGGCAAGGAATTCTAACACGAAACGCCCAAGATGCCCCCAAAACCTACATTCGTCCTCGTTCCAGGCGCATGGCACCGGCCAGACTATTTCGCCCAGATCAGAGCATACCTCTCAGACCACGGATACCCCTCCGTGGCAGTCACGACGCCAACCGTGGGGTCAGACCCGCCGGCCACCACAATGGACGTCGACACCGATGCCGTCGCCGCAGCGGTGGGAGAGGTGCTGGACGCCGGTAAAGACGTGATCTTGATGATGCACTCGTACGGTGGCGGGCCCGGCACGGAGGCCACGGGGAAGATCGCCGAGGAGCTCCTCCGGGCCGGCCCGGGAGAGGGCAAAGGCAAGATCAAGAGGCTCATCTACGTTGCCGCATTCATCCCGATTGAAGGCCAGCCTTTAGGGTCGCCGGCTTCGGTGGTCCCGGGGTTTGTGCCTGTATATATAGATGTTGGTCAGGTAAGACGACTTAGATTCCCGAATATTTGCTTCTGTGAACTCTAGCCCCACTGTCGGGATGGTCTTTTGTTTCCTTTTTTTTTGTCCTTCTCGGGGTCTCCGGCATCGATCGCTAACCAATAGCTGCAAAGGACGGAAATACCACCTGCAATGAGAAGGCACTTGAGTGGATGTACGACGGCTTGCCAGAGGAAGAGCAGCAAAAGCACTTCAAGGCACTTCTCTCACATCCATTGGCACCGTTCATTGAACCACGCAAGTATGTTGGGTGGAGGTATGTACCGTCAACCTACGTGTACGCCGTCAAGGACAAGCCAGTTCCTCTGCAGTTCGCCGAGCACATGGTGAAGCAGGCTCAAAAGGAGGATGCCAGACAGGGCGGAGTCCAGGCTTTTGCAGGTGAGCTAGGGGAGGTCTACATGGACTGTGGGCACTGTGCCATGTTCTTGGTCCCTGAGAAGGTGAAGGAGCTAGGCAAGATTTTAGTAGCTGCTGCGGAGGAGTCCTGACATATGCTCGAGTCTCAATATCACGAAGTCCATTGCATCACTTCAAATTGAGAGGGACGACGGGAATGTAAGAAGTTTTGTTTACTGTGACAGACGTAATATTAAGCTTTTTCTGGCTAGACATAACGACTAAGAACGTTTTTGTTGGGCGTTTCCCTGCGTCCTTTATGCTTCTGAAGCACTAGTGTCCGGCTGCAATTTTTCTGTTCATGAGCTGTACAAAGGAAAGCTAATAGTAAGATATCATATCATCCGGGTCGACCGCCCAGCCGCCGAAATTATCGATCCCTGATGTCAACATGGGTATCGCCGGCGCCGACTGCCGTGACTCCCAGCGCTCTGTTGCCAGCAAGTCCGTCTCAGCCTGCTCATCCTCTGATTCTCCATCGGACAGGTTTTCCTCTTGCTCGTTAACAGCGTTGTCTGCGGCCTGGATATCCGTTGCATCAACATTCCGAGCAGGCATAATGCTTTGATCCCACCTGAAGAAATTGTCCTCGTCCCAGATATGCTTGACTTGCTGCAGCTTGTCTCGGTTGTTGCCGTAGTACGACTTCATAAAATCGGTTTGTGGTAGACTCGCGTCCGGGAAGTTGACGAATGCGGCCTTGCCTGCGATGGAGTACTGTTTCAGCCTGTTCTTGAACTTTTTGGCAAATCCTCTCATGTCTCTTTCCAGCCACTTGTCCTTCCACTGGAGCATTATGTAGGCGTGATAAATGGTTTCACGCCAGCGAAAGGCTGATGCGGACCTCTCTCTCTTGGTCGTCTGACCTCCGGCATGGATGAACGAGACCTGGCACAGGCCAGAACTCTCCCCGCTGAATAGGGCTTTGAACGCTTCCAGCTCCTCTTTGATGATAGCTGTGATCTTTGTGATCCTGTTCAGATCATTTGTGAAACAAAATGAGCTGAACAAACGAAACGTGCTATTAGCCGGAGTTGACCTTTTGGTTTCCTCGTCCCACTGAGCGAAGAGGGTTTCGTGCAAGAAACGAGTAGTCGGCTCGGGCAGAGCTCGGCGTTTTAGATGCTTTCCCAGATCTTTGTTCAAGATCCCCTTATTAATCAGCCTCGAGAAATCGTCGTCTGTGCCATCAAAGTAGGCAAGAAAACGGACCCCTATATCTCCGTTCTGTTGTTCAAGGTCGGAAAGCCAGGAGCTATCAATCGTCATCTGTTCTGGCCATTTCGTCGTATAGAAATGGTTCATGGTGGCGATCAAGCCGGTCCCATCGTCATCTTGCCTCGAAAAGCCGAGGAACCCCCTCCGGCTTCGATCAATCTTTGGAAACCATGTGTGTCTCCCAGCCACGACAGTGTGATCCGGATCAGCCAATTGATAGACTCTTAACTTCATCTCAACCACCACACCGAAATTGCCACCTCCAGCGCCGCATAGTGCCCAGAATAACATACCTAGAAATTTGGGTTTTAGTAAATTTCTTTCTCCGCATCTTTGTGGGTAACGGGACAGTTTCCAAGGGTGCCTGTTGTATCAATCAGGGAGGGAGTTGATTTTCGATCAGGTACTAACCATTGGCTGTGTCTGCTGCATCTTCGGCAGTCACAGTATATGTCTCTCCATCAGCGGCAACAATCGTTACTTCAATAAGAGAGTCGACTCCCATGCCGAGGCTTCTGCTAAAAGGCCCGATGCCCCCGCCCAATATGAACCCACTCACGCCGACACTCGGGCAACGGCCACCGTTGATCATGAGCCCATCTTCATTATCAACGAGGGTTCTATACACATTTCCCCACAAGGCGCCTCCTTCTACGGTCAACACTTGGTTTTGCCTGTAAATATTAGAAGGATATACCAACAAGGGAAATTCTTTACGCTAATCAAGAGGAAGCGATGGCCGAATCTATCAAAAAAGAAAATACGATTTTTATTTTACGGTCGGTATAACAGGTGTCAGATACGTACTTGTCCAAATGAACACTGCTCATGTCCTTGAGGTCTAGCATGATGCCATCATTGGGGAAAGAAGAGCCAGAGTACGAATGGCCGCCATTCTTGATCGTAATAGGAATATTGCGCTCCTTCGCCTCTGTCACGATTGTCTGGACGTGCGCAACAGTCTGTGGTCGAATGACATACGTGGGCCTTGAGAAGCGATAGAGCAGGTTCGAGCACGCGACTGCACGTTCGTACTCCACATGGCCGGGTATAAACACCAGGATATCTTGAGCTTCGAATATGGCGACAAGATCAGGTTGGCGAGGTCGTCTGTGCTCCCTTCTCCCCGATTTCGCCGACCGTGCGCGGGCTTTAACGACACCAGCACGGCTTTTGAAGCGTGTCTTTTCAGGCTGTCCATCTTTGGTGATTGGCTGAGACGCCATCATGCTGGCTTTTAGGCACGGAGATGGCAGATATTGTCTTGTGTAGAACAGATCAGAGGGCTTAATTAATGCTTAGTGCTCATCGTCTTGCCAGAAAGACTGCAACAAAAAGAAATAGCAGCACAGGACACTTCTTCTTTCCAGTGGGTGATATGTGAGTAGGTTTATACAATTTAAATGATTAATTCAAAAAAGCAGGTGAACGCTCATAATAATTGCCGTCTTTGTTTCAAAATTCCAGTGAGACGCCACTACACTGGAGGGGGTGGCGTTTCGATCAAACAATGAAAGACGGCGACGGGAACGGAGTCCCCTTTCAAATCGAACCTCTTTCCGTCCCAGTACTTACATTTCTATTTAGTCACGTTTACTCATTTAGGCACAACTCGAGACATGAATCCCGGCTGAATCAAGTTGCCCACTGCTGAAAACGAGCATTGGAAGACCCACGAGATATTTCACCCCGGACTTGTCGAGGCAACGTATCCATTCTTGTTGCAGATTCTGCACAATGTTTTGTAATTGAGTGTTCGTTCACGTTGATGCCGCCCTTACATAAGGAGTTTGTGGGACTTGCAAACAATTCAATGCCCATCATACGATATAGACGCACGATCAACACGTGGCGAACGAGAATTACGGGAAGAAAAAACTCCCAATGCCTATAGTTTTGAAATGAGCAATGTCGAAGATTTTTGGAGCGCAGCCATTCAAAGATGCTGCATGATGAAACATGCTCTCGCTGAGTGGGAAATAGCAGTATCACCATGCAAACTGGACGGTTTTAAAGACAGTCGACCAGTGTGGCAGATTTATGCAAGAGTAGTGCCGTGAGCTACGTCGCTCTAACACCGCAAAGCTGTTCGGAAATGGAATCGTTTCCTGGGCTTCCAATACAACAAAGTCACCCATGGATCCGCACATGAGCTCTGTCTGAGTACTTCTGCGGCGTCATCTCTCCTTATTCGGACTCGTTGTTTTCCATCCTGTCTACCCGTGGACAAATACAGGGTGGCGACGATATCTAGAACGGCCAAATGCTCAAGAAAGCAAGCTTAGCCCTTCCGATCAAGACCCCCCATAAGCTCCAGTAGGATACCAACTCATAATTTCTGTTCAGTTGGATAGCGCCCTCTATCGGCTTGATCCACTAGAATGAAACAATTAGCGATGCTCTTTTGGGGGACCCTCTGTAATAAGTTGACTTCCATCAAGGGATGAATCCGGCCAGAGACGAGGGGGGGGGAGCCGCATCCGTCCCGTGCCGGTGAAAGCAAACAGAAACCGCCAAGAAAATGGCTCACCCGTGGTCGTCTCTCGACATATACTTCTATTGCGGGTGGCTTATCCAGGATGCTTTGGTCATCCAGTACGCCGGCTCGTAGGCCCACGTTGTCCTTCATTGTTGGCTCGCCGCCCGTTCGGAAAAGAGTTGTGCCGCATGTGGAGCAGAAATGGTTGTTGATGTCCTATGATGTTTCAATTACTTGTATCAAATTGTGGCACGCTTGAATAGAATGAGTAGTGATTCAGAACGTACATTTCCGTGATCCGATGTCTTCGTGTACACCTTTGGCTCCCCCTGCGTTACGGAGAAGTTCTTCTTCGGGACCTGATAAACAGTGAAGTTGTTGATCTTACGGTCGTCATGGCAGTAGCAGAGCGCCTGAGAAACAGTTCAGTCGAGTCAACAACACTGACAGAAGACTTAGACTGTCGGATTGCGAATGCTCCGGCAACGTACCGTATATGCAGGGCTGCCAGTGTAAGCGATTTGTATCTTGCCGCAGAGACAGCTCCCTGTGGGCATCTTCAAATCCGTGCTTATGCGAGCCAAAGGAGGTTGATCGGCTTAGATCAGCGTCGCTCTATGTACTTAGTGATCACAGAAGATTCAAAGACCTGCCACGCTTATAGTCACGGGCATTCAATGTCTCCTCTGTTGCAGCTGGGTCTGGTTCACAGTCAGCAGTGTGAGGTCAAGGCCCTGAGATGGTTCGGGAATGAAGAGAGGTAAGAAGTGATGTGCGCATTCCTGCTGTCTGCATAACACGATCTAGCATAAGCACTAACAATCTCCGCTGTCTGTGGAAAGCAAAATGAGCCCCCCCCCTGTTGTTTAAGCTGTGCTGCAAAAACAATAGAAATTTGCTAGCAACACCAGCAACTTACAAATATCCTCTATAACACGCCGCGTATACATTCAATTAAGATGCAATCAATTAGAGTTAAATCTACACTTATTAAGCATTCCAAATATATATAAAAATAAGAATTAATGATAATGCGCAATAAGATTTTGATAAAATAATGATGAAAGTTGATGTTTGCAAATTTGATTAGTAATCAAGTTTTGCTTAGTATGAAAATATTTGAGAGTGAGCCGTGCTGCAAAACCAATGCAAATTTGCCGGCAAATTTGCCAGCAACATTGACAAAACGACAGAGGGGGGGGGGCTCATTTTGCTTTCCACAGACAGCGGTCTATTTACCTCACTTGGCGACCAATCAATCGTTCCAGTCAGATTAGCGATATCATCTTCCATTTCCGACTAGAATATTGATATGGTTGACTAAGTCTATAAATATAAGGTGTTTGAACTCAATACAATACATTGCTTTGAAAATCCTCGCTCCAAGCTAGTTTTGTCGTCGTACTTCATGTGCGGTATCCCACCGGCAGATTTCATTGCGTACATAAACGATGCAAAAGAGAATCCGAAGTCCATGCCTTCACCTAGATCACTTCGACTAAGTTGGGAAGGTGACCGAGATCCGTATTTGAAGAACCCGCACCGATACCTCGAGTGACGAGCACAAATATATGAACGACATGAATGAATATGTAATTTCTGTTCAATATTTTGGAGTGCAGGCATCTGTCTTCAGTCCCTTTCTAGGGAATTTCTCGGTATTTCTGCCATCCATTGGAAGATCCCAACTTGAGTTTGTGTCCTACTCCATAGATACCACCGCGTGTCGGAAACTTTCGCCCTATCAGTTTTGTAAAGTTTCAGAAGCCAAACAGTATCGTTGAAAGCCACTTTGCGACATGAGCCCAGCATGCCAAGGACCAGGAACGTGCTTGTGAAGGAAAGCTAGGAAGCAATGCGTGCTTGGTTCAGATACTGGGAACACCGGAACAACAAGCTCGACATGACGAATCTTGTCAAGCCGCCCCGCTTCGCGTATGCAACGTCCACCTCATCCGCACAGACTTCGCAGACTTTGTGGGAAACAGCGACGTCTCGCGTTGATCAGCGCGACGGTCTAGCCTCAACCTTATACTGCGGAACCAATGGTTGGTCCTCGTTAACATTCAAGCGTATAACTGAGTTTTAGTCGAAATGTGATATCAACTGGGCCTTAATGAAGGTCTGGATCTGGCTGATGTTATAAATAGGGAGGGGCCCAACATTGGCCATCGGCATGTTCTATCTCCATCTGACATATAACCACCCTCAACATCGCATCTTGAATATCCTCTGACCCTCTCAAGTCAATACGAAAAATATTGCTCCTCCATTTGGAAATATCATCATGGACTGCGGATGTTCGTCTACTGGGAAGGGTTGTTCATGCGGTTCGGACTGCAGCTGCTCCAACTGCCTCGTAAGTTCTTGCCTGTTCGCTGTTGGATAGCTTGGCCTTGTTAACCCATTCACAGGACAAATAGAGTTCGACTCCACGTCTAGTCTGCTAGTGTGGTTACGAGAGCAGTGGAAATTTGACTCAGCTCGCATATTAGATATGCAAGACTGAAGGCTTTAGGCAACATGTATTGGGGACTTACGTCTACGTTTATTTCAGCAGCAATGTGACTTCAATTCGCACCACTACAACAATTTATGCGGAAAGTTGTTGTGGTTGAAGGACCCACAGTCTTTATTACAGCTTGCTTGAACGTTTTATTGGTGAACACTATGTATCTTAGGATTGGTATTTGACGTTGACATCCGAAATGCAAAACCTGGGTGTCTTTTTGGCGTAACCTGGGCTTCCTAAAACCGTATACCGTGCTGTCCAGAGACGTAGTAGAAAAATAAAGGCAAAGGAGAGTCGGACGTCTGACCAAATAGAGATCCCTGAGCCTTGTCGAAGCCCTCAATGCATGCAGCATTTTCCAGCCGCAGCAACCACGGAGACCTAAGGCCGACCTTTCTAGATGGGGGACCTTTCAGCCTCGTTTCAATAGTCGTTGGCTCAAAAATAATAATGACATATTCATAATTCATGTACATACATGGACTCTATGCCGCTCGCCACCGCTGATGGCTCATGCCGGCTCAGGCCGTTTCCGAAGTTGAGACAAAGTATAAGAGTCGACGTTTCTGTCTGTTATCTTTGCCGCTAATGATGGTGGCATACCAACGTTGAGATCAGCGTATGACATGCTTGATATCGTTCACACCCCAATGAGACGGGCTAGAATTTTCTATAGTGAATGATATTGAGGCTGCGCTACCCATCGTTTCCTTCTTCAACAATCGAAGCGTATTAAGATACTGAAGATGAAATGAGTTCCACTGTATTTCAAACACATTAGTAGAGACCACAGTACACTTGAGGTTATAACAACTGGTTAGATGATTAGAATATCAGCAAAGGAAGAAGCCTTACGCCACGTAAGAGGTAGGAGCCAAGCCACCAATGCAGCATTCAGAGCCTCGGATAGGAATCGCTGTTCGCCCTCGAACTGAACCTATGGTCGGCTTTCACGTTCCCGCGTCACGACAGCGACCGCCAGAAATTTCGACCCCGGCAAAATGGCATGGAAGAGCATGGCCAGGATATCGAGGGAAGGGAGTCCTCTGTGCTACGGCGAACACGTTGTGTGCAGTCTGCCAGGTCTGCGATCTCTGCAGTATGCCGTCGTCATAGATCATAAAGGCGACGTCTTTCGTCTGGTTTCCAACCATCCAATAATGTAGCTCACTGCTAATGAAAGCACGATTGTCGAAACTATTTCTATCGGCGTGCGTGTCGTGAATGCCAATATCCCAATCGGACAGATGAGGCATATTGTGTACCAGGGCAGCAGGCCTCTTGATCTCGACGTGGCCGGCATCTACACTGATCTCTGCTGTCTGACCCCCGGTTGCGCCTTGACTGATGGTGCCGTAATGGCAATAGGTGATTGACGCGACGGTAGTAATATTGTTGAGGGCCGTGTCGTGGGCATTGGTGTTAATGTAGCTGTACCTCTCGAGCACTTCGATGACGGCTCTCGTTGCTCTTGCGAAGTACTACGCACGACTGGTGACCTGGGTAATGAAGTTGAAAATGAGTTGCTTAGACTGATCTGTCGTCTCTTCTTAAACAGTCAGTAATGTATCGGTGATGTGACTGGCATTAATGGCGCTCACTGAAAGAAAAAGCGCAAGAGAAGCCGCCTTAAGGAGACGCACCTTCGTTCCAAAGACTCTAATGTCACGAGAAAGAACTACTGTCACGTGTCTGCGCTGCTAACCATCGGCAGCAAAGACGCCTGTTGCAGCCTCCCACCATGTGGGATATCGTGATGAGGCGCCTGACTATTCAGTTGTCGAACTTACGCAAGACTATCTATTTGTAAACGTCCGAATAAATTCAAGCACGTGAAAGTCTTGGAGCTAGTGGAAGTGTGCAATTGAGAACATTCTGGACGCGACGTTCAGAGTCTAGGTGATATCGTGTATAGATAATCTGTTGTTGGGTGTGATCCGTTCCATCACAGGGGGAAAAAGATGCGCCAGCGCAAGAGCGTAGAAAATAACATTCTGAAAAGCCAGTAGGCTGCCTGCCTACCTAGGTACCATAGCGTGCCGGACGCGACGGGTGGATTGACCTACCGGATGATGTGAAGCGTACTCTCATCTTATTGGACAACATGCGAACTCCAGCCCAGCCACGCCCAAGGTATCCCTGTCTCAACACGGTTGACCAAGAACCAACTCAAGTGCACAAGGCTCGAGGCGTTCTCTGGATAGTCGTGTATTATTCCGGTCCACCTGATCTTAAAGCAGCCTCTGGCTTAAAAAAGGCCCTCGGTGATGGTGTCACTGCGCGGCTCTTGCCAAATCGTCTTCGAGGCTGTCCAAGAAACTCGGCCCTCGGGGCTCGTAGGACAGCACCTTACTTGTACGATCGGGGCTGGATCGTGAGTTTGATCCAAAGAGGAGACGGGCGACGCCCGGAAACGGGATGTGACCAAGCATGGAGTCCAACTCTTCTAAGGACACCTGCTTCGCCTCTTCGGTTGCGATCAACCCCTTTCGTTTTAGAATCTTCCCAGTGGCTTCTGCGATTGCTTTTTGCGATATTTCTTCGCTGGTCAAAAAATAGTAACCCTGTGTGGCAGGAGACGGTGTTATCAGAATAGCACAGCTCCAGCGCTGGCAGAAAATGTTTCTTCCGAACTGAACGAAGAGTATTAGATGTATACATACCTCACGACCCCAGTCAGCGCCTTGTCCACCTCTAGCAGCAGACTCGATGAGCTTCAGGAAGACCTGAGCTACATCGGCGACATGTACCCTGGAGTATATATTGGAACCAGAGCCTAGATAGAATGTCGCCCCTTTCTTAACGCTCTCATCGTAGAGCCATGTGTAAAACCCGCCGTCGATACGGCCAGTCCCGGTCCCTCTGCCATGGATGATTGGCGGGCAAACAATCGCAGTCCTTAGCCTGTCCCCGTGGCTTGTCCAAGCTTCTTGGATTAGGCTCTCAGTATTACGATGGAGCTTCTCGCTTGGAAAGGACCATATGGCATCGATATCATCGATATCAGACCATACCTTGGGGTGTAGTTCACCGAGGTTGTCCCACTCAACGATGATACCTGTGCCACTTAGATGGATGTAGAAAGCTGGCAGAGACGCAGCAGCACGTTCAGTCACTCCTGCAAGAAGTGCTTTGACTGCAGTCTCGTGATCGGAGTCGCCGTGGTCTTGTGTCAATCCCATTAGCAACTTTCCACAGAAGGTCTTCTTTGATACTGTCTGAACATACGGACCATGTCTGCCTTCGACGCAGTATCTTTCAATACTTGGAAGTCTTCAAAATTCCCTTGAATGACTTTCACGCTAGGGTATTTCTCATAGAAAGACGCTTTCGGTTCACGAAGGAGCACAGTGATGTTGTAGTCCGGGTGAGCTGTCACAAGGGTATTGAAAACAGTTCCACCAACGTATCCTGTAACGCCTGTCCTATATAATGTTAGCAGGCCTGTGGAAATGTTTTCAATTAGCCATAAAGACTTGAAAGAGCATACATGAAGATTTTGGGAGCCATGGTGAAGAGAAAATAGACTGTTTGGACTGGAAAGATGCAGGTGAATCGATACGGTGTTTTGGTGCCAATAGAACTACATCACTATATTCCCTGATTTTGTATTTATTTTCGCCGATGATAAAATATATATAAAAGTTTGCATTACTAAAGAACTTCGCATTTCTAATCACGGGCGGCTTGATGTTGCTCCATGTCTCCGAGAGCGCCTGGGCGTCCTATGAAATTCGGCCACAAAGAACATCTCCCCTGCGTAGGCGGAGCTTGAACAAGTGGGTTACAGCATGGATTGGGACTGCGAAAGCCGTGGACCGGACTAATGAGCCGAGAAGATAGTCCAAGTTGTCTACAGTCTACACCAGCGACCGAATTTGTTTCCCAGCAGTTGGAGTGAGGAGTGGAGTTGAGGTACACTCGGAGTCGTATTCGTGTAAGGTTGACGGGCGCTCCACCGGCCCACAGCTCATGAGCATGGCATCGATGTCTACATGGGCCATGCCTGCAATCCACTCATCGCACTCATGGTATCTCAATGGTGATGATGGTGAGTTGGGCTGGTCAAATGAAGCTCGTGCTTGAAAATCGTTGATGTGCTCCTTTGGGACAGCAGGGCAACGCTATGTCTGGTCCATTTCGTATTGCCGGACGATGGGGGAGTGCTCTCTGAAGAAAATTGTTGTTGAGCTGAAATCACATGACTGGAAGACTGGTTGAATCGATTGATGAGTGACTTACGATGAATCTATCAAAATAATTTCGAGCTTGGCCCCATCTCACTTGCCTGGGCGATCTTCAGGTCTCATCCTTTTGCCACGATTGCGCACTCTTTCCTCCTGGCTCTTTTCGCCAGTTTCGAAGCTTACTGCATAGCCCGAATCATTCTGGCTTAGTCGTTCCATTTCTGCACGCTCCCAGGCCACACGGTAACTCTTTTGCGCCGTAGATGCCTTCCCAACGTCTACCGGTTTTTGCTCACCCAGTCGTCTTCTCTCCTCCGCCCTCTCTCGATCCAGTCGCTCTCTTTGCCTTTGCTCTTCCTGCCTCTGCAGTTCCAATGCCTGGCGTCTAGCTCGATCAGCTGCTGCATTCCTTTCACTTTGAACACGGGGAGTCAGGGCAGTGAATCCGTCAGTTTCATCGTCTCCAGACCTCATCGAGGAGCTTCCACTGCTTCCAGTGCGGATGGAACTCTTCGAATTTTGAACCGGAAGCGATGTAGAAGTCTCTTGGGAATTCCGCCCCGAGGACGGGGCCTGAGAAACTGGACGGTTCTTCTCCGAGGTCTGATCAAGTATAGTGCCACCAAATGTGGCAGTTTGCCGCCACTGATGCTGATTCTGGCCCCGCTCCAGCGTAGCAGATCGATTATCGGTCGAGCTTCTGCTGTAAGATGCTCGGGATCCATTGGACTTCTTACTAGAGCGTATACTAGTAGAGTTGGAGGACTTAGAGGTCCTAACGCTGCTTGGCTTCGAAGTGCTGGAGGTACTCATCGTTGCTGGAGTCTTTGTATCTCACTTGCCCTTAGAGTTAGCAAAATCTAGCGCAGACCCGGGAATTGTGGCCAGCACAATCAAGACAATCTTGGTACACTGAAATGAGTAAATCCAAGGATAGCTTGGGTTCGGACTTGGTACTTGTAGGGTATTGAACGATTCGTGAGAAAAGATTATAATGAATGTGATATTGACCAACACAATTGATCCAGCCAACTGCTATCAGTAAGTAGTGATGGTGGTGAACGAAGCCTCTTGCAAAGAATTACGGTAACGTTTGAGCATTCGTCCAATTTATATTATTCCTCGCACTGTTCTGATAATATAAGTCTTTCCTTTTTCAGCACTGACTTGCACTACCTCAGAGAAAATCCCCCCTCCCTTCCCAATTTGTCAGGTCATGTCTTCTGGCTTGATACAGAGGCCGCATACCACACCACATGAACAACGGCCCACTGTTGGTTGCAGAAATAACAACAACTCGAAATGATGTACAACGCTTGGTTGCGAGTCACAGTAAATACCACTTGGCTAATTTCTCAATTAGTGTGTGTTTCCCTCTGGTACGGGAAGCCAAACCTTAAGGCCTGCCGAACTGGTCTCTTTCCCTTCAGCTGAGAGACTCTTCATTGCCTGTCCAGTGGCCGCCCGAAACAAGTGTCAGATTTTGGCCGGTTGAGGACAGCAATGTTGGCCCAGCAGTTTTGCTAACTACTAACAGATGCCAAAAGTACAGTTGGTTGCATGGTGGCCTCCTCAGCTGAAGTCCAAGAGAACGCTCTGATTGCTGGCTGGAGGGTGTGGCCCCCATTGGGGGCAGATGTTAGTAAAACGAGGGACCAAAGAATGTGCCAGCCAGCCGCTCCTTGAAGCTGGTTGAGGCTGGACAAGCCCTGCCCTCGTTGTCCCAAGCATCCTAAATATAGAAATTTTGAGGTGTCAAGTCTCAAAAGACACATGCGATCAATTCTTTTTCCAAGACCGCAATCTGCATCGGCAGGGGAATTCGGTGGAACTATCAGTTTTGCGTATGCATGT
The DNA here is from genome assembly GCF_026229845.1 of Diaporthe amygdali. Classification (NCBI taxonomy): domain Eukaryota; kingdom Fungi; phylum Ascomycota; class Sordariomycetes; order Diaporthales; family Diaporthaceae; genus Diaporthe; species Diaporthe amygdali. The sequence continues at coordinate 62,093 of NW_026517063.1, read as the reverse complement.
TGGTGAGTCGGGGGCCTTCACCCTCTGGTTTCCAATTGCACATAACCCCTGTTACGAATAACCAATGAAAGCAACGGTGTGAAGATTATAAGCTAATGCAGAGCCCGCAAGTTGTTCTTTTATTTATTGCTGCTGCTCAATGCTGTGGCTTAAACTGCGTTCAGCACAGCCCCTACGCAACTCATCAGGTGCCCCCCCCTCAGCAGGCCTGCCACTAATTCTTTTTCGACCATGTCTGACATCAATGATTCAATCAACCCAAGATGTGAGGATCCTGACATCCCATGGGCTGCTCCAGATGATATGCAATATGATAGAGCAGAAGCAGCGTTGGAGGCTAGCCACAAGGAATTCGGCCGCCAGGTCTTTCGTGATCTTTTGGAAAGCCTTGCGATAGATAGGCTTGGCAAAACCGATGCAAGAATCGTAAGTCATCGGTGACAGTTTGGTGGCTTTTGGGATAACAACCTTTGTTAACCCAGATTCAGGTGCCGCCAGTCATCGGAGGCAGCTACAACGTGATATACGGGCTGGCGTTGGATGATTCTCCACCTAAGCGTCTCTTGAGAGTACCAAACGCTAATGTTGCTTTTGCTGATGAGAAGACCGCTGGAGAGTGTGTCATTGCCCAGTTTCTGCAAGATCGGACATCAATCCCGACTGCATCGGTCCTTCATTATGGTCTATCGCACCAGACCCCAGAAGTTGGGCCACATATCATCATGAAACGCATTGAACATTTCTGGAGTATGTCTTCAAGACTGAACAAGCGATACAAAACCCGAGGAGCTCGACATATCCTGGATAATCAAATACCTAGGGATGAACTCAAAGCATTGGATATGCAAATGGCACATTACCTTCTTCAGTTGCTGCCTCACCGCTTCCCTCGTATTGGCACACTGGCTCGCCTCAAACACAACACATATGTCGTCCAAACAAGGCCGTTGACAATTCACATGCAGCAAATGATTGAGCTGTCAAACATTCCACGATCAGCATTACCGCGCAAAGATGAAACATACTCCACAGCAGACGAATGGTATACAGCCTGCTCCAGAATGCATATAGCGCCGCTGCTCTTCCAACAAAATGACTTTATTATCACGGCCAACGATTGCAGAAACAAGTATGTTTCTCGTCTGATATTTCACCGATTAGCCAAGGAAGGCAAGCTGTCACAATTTGGATTCGAAGAGGACTCTTGGTCCGTCCAATCGAAAGAATCCTGTGCACGTTCACGGGCGCTGTGTTCGGCACCTAGCGGCTCGGAAGACTTCGTTCTTTGGTGTGACGACCTTCGCCCAGGTAACGTGCTTCTAAGCGAAGGGGACGAGGTCGTTGGCATCGTTGACTGGGAGTTCACTTACGTTGGGCCAACACAATTTGCTCTTGATCCGCCCTGGTGGCTTTGTCTGGACAATCCCCATAACTACGATGACGGAGGGCTCGAGTGCTTCACAAAAGTTTATGAGAAACGCGTCAAGACATGGCTCGAGGCCGTCGAGGAGGTAGAGAAGAAAGTCGACCCTGTATCTTTACGCCTCCCTCACGGCATGGCTCTCTCAAGGTATATGCGCGAGAGCTGGGAAACGGGGCGTTTCTGGCTGAGTTATGCTATACGGAAGACTTGGGCATTTGACCAGATCTATTGGAAGTATTTGGACGAGAGGTTCTTTGGGAAACGGCCAGACGGTCTGCCAAGGGCACAGCTGTGGACTACTCGACTCCATTTGTTGAACGATAGGGAAAGAGACCAGATGGAATCCTTCGTGCAGAAGCGAATGGAAGAGACCAAAGTGAGGAAATTAATTGATCACTGGGATCCAAAAGACGTGCAGAGGAGGTTTGATGAAATCCTAGGGGAAGACGGTGCATAAAGTGCTATTGACTGAGCCTCATTTTTGTGGCCACTCAATAGTCTTCGCATGCGGAGGACGTTAACCTGGCTCTTTTGTATATGTGTCATTCGATCTGACAGCGTTTCTTATCTACACCTCCTATAGAAGACGACCTTATCTTCACCGTGAGCACACGTCTCAAGGTAGCACAACTAAGCCGACTTCACCTGGGCCGTTGAGCAGCGGCCTCGGTCCCAGGGCTCGGTGGCGGTGGACCAGTCGTCCAATTGGACGGATTAGGTCCCAAAACAAAGTCCATTGTTCCGCCTTTCTCAAAGATGTCGGACCAAGTGACCCACGACTTGTTCCACTTTTCTCCGTTCACCTTGAGGCTTTGAACATAGTAGGACGTCTCACTTCCGTCGCTGGTTGATATCTCCAGTTTCTTCCCACCACCAAGATCGATCGTAAGATCGCGGAACCAGGGACTCCCTACCAAGAAAGTGGTCTGGCCAGTCATGGGATACAAGCCAAGCATCACCCATAGCACCCAGGTCTCCATTGCACCTGCATCTGAGTTACCCGGTAGACCGGTAGGGGTTGGAGAATAATAGGCCTTGGCGAACTTGCGTGTGTAGTAGACGGTGAGATCTTGGCGATTGACAAAGTTGAAAAGGTACGGGGTCGTAAATGAGGGCTCGTTACCAGGGTTGAAGATCATCCCGTCGAATGAGCCCGCAGGGTATGCTCCTGGTTCGAACATCTTCTCGAGGCGCTTAACGAAGGTTGCCTCTCCGCCACAGTATGATATCAGTGTGTCGATGTCGTGGTGGGCATTCCAGGAATACTCCCAAGGCAAAGCTTCGTAATCTTTAACGCTGTTAGTGAAAACCTGAGCCGTCTTGAAACAACCTCCCGGACTACTTACAATAGTCAGCCCAGTAGCAGCCTCCGCAGCTTAGAGGATCCTGCGGGATGAAACCAGTGAGGTTCCGTGGGACAACGAATCCAGAGAAGCCGAGGGATTTGGCGTCGGGATTCCAGTGGTTTCTCCAATTATGGCTTCGTTTCAGATACGTCGATGCAGTCTCATCGCCCAACCCATGTCCGACAGTGTAGACAGCAAAGTCGTTCACCGAATATTCCACTGCGCGGCTGACGGAGCGGCCAAAGGACGGAGTGATGAAACCATACTCAAGCCAGTCCGGCAGAGCCCCTCGGCCCTCTCTGGTAGACCCAGTGGGATCACGGGGATCGTTGTTGTTGGGCGGCGTCACCTCTGCGTCTGTGAGCATTGCAGAATAACCATCCTCCCAATTAATCTTGCCCCGTACGCCCTTGACATACGCGTCTGCAAGGACATTGTCGCCATTCGAGCCGCCCTGGGTCGCCCCATTCCAGAAAGACGAGCGCGCATCGGGCATGAAACCCACATTTCTCCAAACGTCGATGAGCGAGCGAATGTACTCCTCATATGCCACAGGCTGAATGACATGGAACAGAGCAGTACTGCAACGAAACTGTGGAAGTCAGCTCTCGGCCTTGATGTAGAATTGGTCTTGGCATACCAGATCCCAAAGTGTGAAGATGTCATCATAGTATGGCTCCGAGGAAGCCCACAAAGGATTCTCCCCCGTCTTGTTGGTCGGGATTATGCTCATGTGGTACAGTGATGAGTATAGTAGCTGCAAATCAGTCGGATTCCTCGTATCCGTAGTCGTCACCTTGGACAGGACCTTGCTGTTCCATGCATCTTTGGTTCTTTCTCTCAGGCTCTCCAAAGTTGTCCCCGTGGAAATTTGCGAGTCGACGTTGGAGCAGGCTTGTTCCGTGGAAATGAAGGATACGCCAACCCTCGAAGTGACTTTGCTTTCATCGAATGTGAAGGAAACACCAAGACGCGAAGTTGATGTGACATTATCACCAGCAGGATACTCAAGGAGAGTGCTGTTGGTGTTGCCAGTGCCGAGGAAGGTCTTGTATGTCGATGGAGCAGGGTCGAAGTGCCCGCAGAAGTAGACTGTCCACTTTGGTGCTCGATTCCAGCCATTGTTGTAAGAACCATAGCCCTTGTAATAGCTTTGGTTCGTATCCCCGTCAACGACTTCAATGTTGCCTCCTAGGTAGGACTGCTGGAGCCCCATGCCGCGGTAGCTCGACAGCACATGGCTTACGTCGACGATGACATTTCTCGTCTGGTTGGTCTCCGGAAACGTATACTGATAAAAGCCCGCTCTCTCGGTGCCTGCCAACTCCACCGTGATTCCAGATCCCAAAAACGATTGATAGTACCCAACTTGGCTCACATCAGGGGAAGATCTTGTGTCATTGTGGTCGGCCAGCGGGTTAATGACGGTTCCCAGGACCGGCATTTGCGAGACTACGCCGTACTTGGGCGCACCGCCTGTCCCACTCTCGTGAAGCATGGAGAAGCCAGTAAAGTTGCCGGTAGGTCTATAGCCAGAATACGCGTCAGATCCGTCGTACAGATCTGGACCAAGTTTCACTATGCCCAACGGCCAGCTCACGCCCGGAAAGGTATTGCCCCCATTCGCCTGACCAGTCTTTGTTCATTGGTCAGCTCATGATAATGATGCTCACCAGTGTACCCCCGAGATGAAGGACTCACGCTTGGTAGCACATAGTCGGTCAAGTCCGCAGCAGTCACCAGGGATGATGACAAGACCGCCATGATGATAGTATAAACGAGCGGCATGATCGCTGTAAGTCAAGAAGAGTAAAAGATGGGACGACGAAAGGGGCACAGCAACGTTTGAGCTTCATGCTAGCAGGCCAACGGATATGTCCGCGCTTTTCGTCAACTACAAACGACTTCGTTCGATGAAGAAGCTCGCCAATGTGCAGACTGACAAGAACAGCGCCGTGACAGCCCAGCCCGTGTGAATAGAGCCGGCAGACGCATGGGTCGACAGGGGCAGTGGGTCACAACGTGGCTGTAAGCATGTCTATGAATGGGCAGGTGACATCTGTAGGAATATGCAGCGCTGGCTGCATATTGAATCGGGAAAATGACACTGAAGAAAAGCGAAGGGGCGGAGTCATCTTAAGAGATGAGCTTCAGTATTAGGCAGGTGAAGCAGGCAGATATGCCCCGCGTAAGTGTGCGAACTATCATCTGAGCAATGTAACGTGGGTTGCAACCCTGCTTCCGAGTGTCCTTCGTGACCAGAGGCCACCTCATGTGACGTATTTGGAGGTGTGCGAGAAGCGGTCATGGCCACTGGCAAAGATACAAAACGAATAAAAATAGTGGTCCTGTCGCTGCTGACGGGCTTTGTGATGGGAAACTTGCATTGCAGCATGGTGCGTCGTGTGCGGGATCAAAACTCAATTCGCAGCGCAAATGGGCGAAGCTGGTCACGATCGAGGATAGTGTTTGGTGAGGGGCTTGATTGAGCTGTGCAAGAGGCACCAGCGGATGTGACCCATTCCAAAAGTTATCGGTCAAAGACCGTTTCTGAACTCAGTCAAGTTTCTGTTGATTTCTGTGCATAGTAGTTCCTGGATGTTTTTCATATGTTGTACGTTGGAAGTGCATCTCTGGCTGTGCACATACGGTGATGATCGTCAGGCACGTGGTGGAATCTCTCGTCTTCATTTGAACTGTAACCTGGTCTGATCTGCTTCTCTTGGTTGGGTATACCGTTGCATTAGTTTATACAGGGGTCAGATCCATGGTCGGACAAGCTCTCGGAGAATAGGCTGCAAATGAACCCGTCCCACAGAAAGACTCCGAACATTTGGAAATGCGGACCACAGCTCGTTTTTCACGTGATCTCCACCAGATTCGCCTCATATTCAGACGATGAGCGATAGGTTTTAATGTCAAATTTCCAGTCTGAGGATAGGATGTTATGCCTCGAAGTCACAACAACACCATCAACCAGGGAGTCGGAGTTTTGAAGGTTGCGAGGGATCAGGAGCCAACGAGCGTTGACACCTGTCGACCTGGATGATACACCACGATAGCAGTCTCCATGGTCAACATCGCCTCGTGAAATCATGTGAGACAATGTTTCAGACATGGCTGTCGCTCGGAAAGACTACAGTGCCTCCTGGTCACAACGGCACATAGGCGGAAGAAGACTCAGCTTCGTGCCACTACAGGCCTCACGGAATCACACGTCAATCCAGATGACAGGGGACAAAATTAGACAGATGGCTGGAAATCTCTCTCCCTCCTCATTACTCCCAATGCTACAGAATTACCAGACAATACTGGGGGGAAAGACAGGACTATGTATGAACCAAGCCAGGAAAGGACCAGTATTACCCGGTTGGTGGTCCTGGATGGCCTCTCCAAGTCGAGCCTCCCATGCACGCGCTATCGAATCGTAGCAGACGTGATCAACCAACAGCTGCGTTCATGCCAGCAGCTTTTCGGATCCTCCCGCGTGTTTTTCCTTCTTCCTTTCCACCCTTATTTCTTCCTTGTCTCCACTTTCCAGCCAAGCCAAGCCAAATATGTACGAGATTCGCGGGAAAAGAAAATCTTCCTTATCCCCCAAAGTAGCTTTGTGGGTATCCTTTTTCCTGATTCGTTCAGCCCCGGTCCCAAACCCGTTGACCACCCGTATGTATGTTTTGGTTATGTTTGTACACAAACGAAACAATATCCTTAATGCCACAAGGGTGAGCACAAGGGTAAGGCTTCCGTCAAACCCCTCACTCGTGCTGTCCGTTTTCCGACATGGTCCCAATCGGCCATGGACGAATCATCAAGTCTTGTTCGGGTCGACCTTAAACTTCCAAGCCTCACAAGATCAGGCAGCTCAAACAGATGTAGCTTTCTGATCCTTTCTAGTATGACGTACTAGCGGTAAGAGGTCGCATGGTGTCTGTGATCCGCTGCGTGAGGTTCGTCATGGTGGAGATATTCCTCAGAGCCGGGTCACTGGGAACCGTGCTGCTGAGGCGCAGGAATATGTGTTCAAGGCGGCCCTTGAGCAGCGACATGACCTTTGGTGTTATCTCGCGGACTTGTCCCTCCTAAGTTATGAGTGTGGTCAGCTCTTGCCCAAGCGAAAGTGATGACGGAAGAAAGAGGCCGTATTGTGGCAGTACTTACAATTCGGGGAAGAGCCTCGAAGAAGGTCACCAGGACCACCTCCGTCCATCCGAGCTTGGTGTGCAGCAGCTGTGGGTTCTCCAGGTTCGCTGTGACGGTCGCCGCGACCGTCAAGAGCAGCAGCGGGTTTAGGTTCTGGATGAAGGTCGCATCGTACTTGGCAAGGACCTGCGAGAAGACTTCCTCCTCGTTACGGGTGTCCTGGATCCAGGTCATAACTGCGTCATCAAACTTGCCCTGGGCCATGTAGTTGCGCACACGTTCACAAGCCTGCTCGAGGTCCAGACGCTCGCGGTTGTCCTTGGTTGTGGGTTGAAATACAACCTGGGACCCGGAGAGCTGCGATGCGGCAAGTGACTGTGGTTGCTGCGGCGTCTGCTGGATTTGCTGCTGGCCAGAGATCTGGTTGGACTGCTGACTGGACGGGCTCCCAAACTGCTGAGACTGCTGCAGAGAAAGAATGCTGGGGTTCACAGGCTGATTGGGGTACTGCTGGTGCTGATGCGGTGGGGAGACAATGGAGCTCGCAGGTGCCCATTGCTGCGGCGAGTTCACCGCAGCTGCAGCCGCGTTGGAATACTGCTGTGCCACATTCTGGGGGCTGCCGTAGTGCTGCTGAGGCAAGACTGCTTGGGCAACGTGTTGCAAAGCCTGAGACTGGCTGTGAGAAGGGCTGTGGTATGCGCCATTGCCCGGTCCTTGACTCTCCTGCGCAATTTGTCGAGAGCGAGACGAATGCGGTGGTGACACCTTCCGCTGCTGCTGCTTGACAAGTTCGGTCTGAAGCCTCAAGATCTCCTCCTGGAAGCTCGCCTGGGCGGTGACCAAGGTGTTCAGAGTTTCTGACATGTTGGTGTTGAGGGCAACGAGTTGATCAAACTTCTGCATGTCTTTCAGGCGTACCTGCTCAATGGCACTGAATTGGTTGTTGACGTTCACCAAGATCTCCTTGCCGCAGGCTGTCACAGCCTCGGTAGCCAGCTTGGTGAATCGAGGGATGATTCTATCATCAAGGACTGCGTAAAGCTGCTCATCGATCTTGGCAGAGAGTGTGTGGACCATCTTGTCGGTCATGGACTTGACCAGGTCGGGCTTCCGCAGAGCCTGGTCCATCGCATGCGGGAGGGCGCGCTGCATTTCCTTCTGCACAGACTGCGAGACAGAACTGCCGAGCCTGTTTCCAAGCTCCGCAGACACGGTGCGAGTGACGACCTCTCCGACTCTAGGCGCGATGGACTTCTCCATCTCCTCTTCAATAATCTTGGCGAGCACACCCTGGCAGTTTTCGTTAAGAACCTCCGAGACCATACCAAGCAGCTTGAGCTGGCTGCCTTCGAATTGGCCGTCGCGAGCTTTGGCATCCTTGTCGAGATTTTGACGGAGACCAGACAGTCCGGCCTGGAACGAGCTCGCAATATTCTCAACGAGGCGCTTCTCCATGGTGTTGATGCGAGTGTCGACCTCTTGCGAGAAACTTGAGGAAGGAGTGGATTTCGTGGCCTTGGCTGGCTCGTGGGTTGTGGTAGCTACGACCTTGGGAGGGTGGCCGTTAGTCTGGGCAGCTTCACGTTCACGGTCAGCCAACGCGGCAGCCTGGGCGGCAGCCTTTTCAGCAGCAGCCTTCTTCTTTCGGCCCTTCTTGTCAGGCTTTTCAGCAGGAGCTGGCACCGCAGTTTCTTCCTCCTTGGCCTCTTTGTGCTTCGGTGGGGTGGCTACCTTCCGCGCCGATGACTCCGGTGCGGCTTCAGCGGCCGTTTCCTTTGGTCGCACAGCGAGCCGAATCGCGGGCTGCGTTGCTGCGTCCTCGGGAAGTTGATTCTGGGGCTGGGGCGGCGGTGGCCTCAGCTTCGTGATTGTTACAACGCCGGCTTGAGTAGCGTCGACAGGGTTGATGACCTTGTTGTCCTCGTCCCATCCAAGCTCTGACGCTTTGATGGAAAGACACGCCACGCCCTTGGAGTGCATGGCATAGAGCTCGAAAAGCGTAGCCTCAGCGCCCTCGCTGGAGGAAGCGGGGTTCTGGAGAAGGTAGAGGCTTCGCAAAACTCCCTTGTTGGCGAACGAGTACTCCCGCATGCCACTGATGACTGCCGTAGAGTCAGGAGTGGGGATTGAGGGGTCTTGCGCCACCAATTTTTGAATGTAGTCGACCTGAGACGGGTTGTTTTTCAACGCGTACTTAGGCGCCGAAAGGTGGAGGAAGTAGACGGAGTTCCGCGTCGGGTGGCCGACAACAATGATACCTGACGGGGGGTGATACATGACACTGCAAACCGCGTCGGATTCCTTGCTGTGAGGCAGGTTGAATTCTTGGACGGGCTTGCCCAGTGCCAGATCCCAGAGCTGCAACGTGTGGTTTTGTTTCATACCCACGATCAAGTAGCGCAGCGCGGTGCGCTTCTGGTACGGCCGGAGCTTATCCAACAGCAACACAGAAGTGGGCCAGGCCTTTTCACCTTCTGGTGTTGTAGTTAGAGTCATCAGAGGCTCCTTAACCTCGGCCGAAGTGTGTGCTGGCATCGGGTTGCGAGGGTCAGATTCCTCGTCAGGGGCCGTCAGGTCACGGACATCCCAGAATTTGACGCGGCCCGACTTGTCGAGTGAGACAACAACAGAGTCATCCTGACTGAAAGTGAAGTCCTTACCAGCCTTTCCAGTATTGATTTTCAGGGAGCACTCCTTAGCAAGTCGGTCTGTGTCGACGACGCGGTCATGGCCGGGCTTGATGAGATTTCTCTGCAAGACAAACGATGGCCAGATGATGTTGATGGATTTGCCACGGCCGACAGCAAAGTACTCTGGGTGGTTGGTAGAAGTGCGAGCGCGTGTCTTCAAAACACCGCCCGGGGCGTCTCCGCCCTCCTGGGCACTGCTTGGTGGCAGAGCAAATCCATACTGCTCTAGATGCGCGTCGTCCAGGTGGTCTTTCTCGCCGTCCCTGACCTGGACCCAGTAGACCGTGCCACTGATACCGGTGCCAACGATTGCCTCCTTCTGGGTGATGTCCTGGTCTGCGGGGGTGGAAGAAATCGCAAGGTTGAAAATGCGATCCTTCGTATCAGCAAACAACTTGGCATCACGGCCATCGTCCTGCCTAATTACGCGGAGACCGCCAGCCTTAGACATGCCGTACGCCAGATATGCTTCAGAAGCAGCCACGAGGTTACGGTCGATTTGGTCGAACTCTTTCTTGAGCCGAGCAATGTCGAGAATGGCCTCATCGCGGAAGACGGGGCGAGTGTCATTGGCGCCTTCTTGGATCGAGATGGAGATCCACGGCTTCATGGGGAAGTTGAAGACCTTGACAGGGCTCGTAGTCTCTTCGATAACGACGATCTCGTCTTCGGCCTCGGCGCTCTCCCAGCTGTCAGCGACAGGGCCCTGGGCGGCGTCATCTATGATGTCTCGAACGACTTTCGCCAACTCGGGACGGAATGCGTCCTCGAGGGCATCCCTGTTCTGCTCCTTCTCGAGCTCATCCTTGATGTCTGAAGCCGCGTGGGCAGCTGCTTTGTCAAACTCTTTATCCGTTTGAGCAGCCATCAGCTCCTTGAGATCTTGGGTGATCCTAGCCTGCGCTTGCTCATCTTCAGCACGACTGATCGCCTCGCGTGCCTGCAGATCAGCCTGGTTGGCGATGTCGCTAACAGCCTCAGCCACTGTCTCCTTGGGTTTAGCCTCGGGCTCGCGGTCTGGGAAAGAGGGTTCGCCATGGTGATCCTGTGCGCTGGAGGCATCCACCTTTCGGCGAACAGACTCGCGACCTTCCAGGTGACTGTTGGAGCTTGACAGGCGCTTGTGTTCCGGCCCGCCGGCTGATCCGGGCTTCTTCAATATCTGGACCAGTCCTGGGGCTTGACCCTGGATGCTGGGAGAAGCGGACGCTCCAGGCGTTGTGGACTTTCTGTTGGCTCGATTGTGAGGAGACACGGAAGCAGTGAGCTCGTCGAACGGATTGGTATAGTTGAAAATCCCAGACTTTGTAGGAGGGGTGCCATCTCTACTGGATTGTGCGGGAGCCGGAGAAGGCTTGAACTTGAGCTGCGGCGGGAGGACGGCGTCCTGCGAGACGAATTCGAACGAGTCCGCAGACGGGACAGCAGGACCACTGCCACCACGATGAGAGGAGTCGGACAGGACCCGCTCGAGAGTAGCAATGTCCTGCTTGTTGGATTTCTCGCTTGCGGGGGAGGCGATCTTGGCCGAGTGGTCGGCGTCGCTGGGCGCGCGAGGCTCAGGACGGGCGTCGCTCTGGCTAGGCTTGGGTCGGTTCAACAAGTTGAGCAAGTACTGCTGCGTGTTCTCGGGCGGGGGCGCGGTGTTCCAGGTGGTTTCAGTCGCGGGCTCTTGAGGCTGAGGCTTGGGCGAGTGCTCTGACCTGGTCTCATCGTCCTGGAACTTGCCTCTCATAAGTGCAGCGAGCAGGCCGGTGGGATCGGCGGAGGACGGTGCGGGGGCATGAATGGTGCTGGGCTGCTGGTTTGAGGCATGACGAATGAGGGACTCGCGGTGAAGCTGTTCCGATGGCTGGTGTTGTGGCTGCTGCTGCTGCTGCGACAGGCCTTGCTGTCCACCTGAGCCGCTGTTCAATTTCAGAAGGCTCAACAAGCTCGAGGTGCGATCGTCGCCACCTTCAATTGGTCTCGCGGCAAATCCGGGGGGATGCTGCGACGCGTACATGGCACCAGCTGGCGGGGTCGGAGCGGCAGGAGGGTTGTAGTCGGTGCTGTCTTGAGAAGGGAGCGTTTCGTCTACGTGCTGCTGCTGGTGGTGGTGGTGATACTGGGGAGCTTGCTGGCTGCTGTTGTACGGGTTGAATTGAGAGCGCAGATCATAGCCGTAAGGCTGCTGGTGCTGCTGCTGCTGGTGCTGCTGGTACTGAGATGCAGCAGATGGATCGATGTTCTCATTGCCGCTGGACTGCTGGGAGTGGTGCGAGTGCTGGCGCTGGAGCTGGGCGAGAAGAGAATTGAGCGAGCCATCGCCTCCGCCACCTCCGCCGTAGCTAGCCATGATTGAGCTTGAGCTTGGACTGCAGCTGATGGTGTGGCTAGCACCAGGGCGAGGTGAGAGTGATCCGAAGTTGGAGTCGGTCAGCCCCGATGTCGTCTTTACAGCTCCGTCCAGGCCAGGTCTTGGGGTGGGGATGGAGGAAGGGGGGAGGGAGTTGTTGATGGGCGCGAGTGGATGATGCTGTTGGGTTTTCCGTTTGTTTGAAGGGATTGGGTTGCGGCTCAAAAGTCACGGCTGGGCGAAAAAGAAAAGTGGAAAGTTGGTCGATGATGCTGGGGTGTGCAAGGGTGTTACCACTACACGGACACCCAGGTTAGCCCTATTACGCTTGCTTGCGTAACGAGCGAGCTCGGCTCAACCAACCTCGATCGGCAATTCCAAAAGTGCGAGACCAGACTCCTCGAACACCACCAACCGAGTACGGCCTGTGCTGATGGTGACACCTCAAGGAAATGCGAACGCGGACGCGGAGGGGGAAAGGTCGGCGCAAGGTGAGTGAGGTGAGGGAGAGGCGAGGCGTGATTAAGAGTGGAGAGGAGACGGGCGAGAGGTCGGCTTTCTTTTTTTTCCCCCTTCTCTGTTTGTCGGCCCAAGCGTTCAATTCAGGCTCTGGCGCAGTCCAGCCCAGGTGGTCGGTCTACCAGGATTGGGAGCCAGGTAGTCTATCTAGTATCTACTTTACCTACCTAGGTACGGTACGTGGCTGGCATATGCCGGCAGCCCTGGAGTTGGGTTGACAGCTCACCTGTCGCCTGTAGCTTGTGCAGCTGCAGCAGCAGAAGAAGCAGAGGGGAGGGCGGGAGAGGGAGACATGACAGTGATAGTGACAGTGACAGTGACAGGGTCATGTAAAAGATGGGGCAATTGGACCAACAGAACACGCCCGCCACGCTGCACCAGTCGAGTGGTTGGACACCAGCCTCCAATCCCAAAGCCTTGTCTATCTGTTCGTCTGTCTGTCTGTCTCTCTGTCTGTTTATCTGTCTGTTGTCTTGTCGTATGTCGTCTGGTGTTCGTCTGACAGGCAGATTGGCTGCCTTCCCATCTGTTGATGTTGAATCAGAACCCAATGCTCTCCAACTATAGCTATGCGAAAGAAACGGCGGAGACGCTGCTGCTTCTAGGCTCGTGCTTCTGAAAGTCTCCGGTCTGCCGTTGGGCGGGACCGTTTCGGCTAAGCTCACCAAAGTGCCCAAGTCCCTGGGTTGTGGTGCTTACTGTGCAACTAAGATTCGGCCCAGATATTCTTGACGCTGAGCGAGTCTCCCCCATCGAGCTAGTTGGCGCGCATGGGCTAGATCCCCCTCGACTTGCCCAGAGGAAAGCGCCGAATCCGAATGCATCGCCATCCTCCCCGACGTCAGTCTTGTCTGTCTTTTCACCAACGTCTTTTCTTCTTCCTCCCCTAGGAACACGCCCGAGAGCATTCCACACTCCCGCAGCATACAAAGCGCGCATTTAATAGAATACAGCCTCGCGGCCTCATATTGCCCGTCTCGACAGGCTCTTTAATCCTCCACCCATCCATCTGTATTTGTACTGCACTTTCTGTGCCTCACCCTCTGGCCAGCCACGTCCCGCTCTCGATTTCCATTGCCGCCTGCGCTGCGCTCGAATCCCACGCCACCTACCCTCTACTCCTATCTACCTACCTGACATCGACCCAACTGCATATTCCGCAACATACGCCCAGCTTACCTGCTTCCTGCCATGATCCGGGTCTCGAGCCTGTCACGGTGAACCGAGCACACATAGTGTACACAACCCACGCAGGGACTGCAACATCCCACCCGAATTCCCTCCTCATATAGTGTTCCTCAGCGAGCCGGCATCATGTTCTGCTTACGAAGGTATACCCAAGATCGTCCTGGCCCCTCGTCCCCTTTCAGAACCTCGCCCCGCTTCAGACTCACAAGTGAAACCCAAGCTGACCTCACGCGCGTGTTCGTAGCTGGCTGCCCCTCCTATTCATCCCGACCAACGCCTCCCCGGCCTTCATCTTCCTCTTCTTCGTCTGCACATACTTCCTCAACCGGCCCTGCATCTACTGCTCCTTCCTGCTGCTGATCCTGTTCATGACCTCGTGCAACTGGTCCGACCGCTGCTTCTTCGACTTCAGCTCCAACTGGTTCCAGCCTCGCCCGGGCGTATCCTACTTCACCGACGGCACCGCCTCCTTCACGTGCCCCGAGGCCGGCGGCTGCAGCCACGACGGCGCCCTGTCTGCCATGGAGAACATGTCGGCCACTGCGAACGCAACCTACCTCGTGGCTAAGGACACTGTCAACGCCACGGCCAACGCGATGATGGGTGCCGCGGTCGAGCAGGTCGCCCAGACGAGGAGCGAGTGGACGGGCATAGGAATGGAGTGGTTGAGGACACTGCTGGGCAAGAGGGAATGGAGGATAGAGTGTCTGGACGTCTATATCCGGCTGTGATCAGTGCATGTCGTGACGAGTTGCTGGTTGGTTTTGGAAAGAAAATGCATAGCCTGGTTTCTGTGCCTCCATTGGTCTTTGGCATCCCGGGCTCTGTTGCTTGGAGCAACGGAACACATACGTCTGGCTTTACCGGATCTTGGGAGGGCCAACGGGAAGCCACGATGTCATAATACCCTTTTGTTCATAAAATTATCGTATGAAAGCGCACTCAATTGCCACGGCAAAGAAGCGGTAGACCCAGTCACGTAACGGCCATATGAATGTGCAATGAGCTGTGGACATGTCTATGTGCAGTTGCTTTCTGGCCAATGCTCGAGCAACAAACCTACCGGCACGCTCTAAAGATGACCAGAGGCCGACTCTTCAGCAGCACTGTGGTGTTGGATATCATAACTTGGATGCCGTCTTCTCCTTTCCATCCTCGTCCCACTGCTCGTCCCACGGAACCTTGAGCTTCAAGTGCCCCGCCGGCGTAGGCACGTGGATCTTGTGGTGGTCGCAGACCGCATACGTAGTCTTGCCATCCTCGCTCGTCATCCATCCCTTGATGTAAGCCGTCTGCCTGCCTACCTGGTAGACATAGGAGTGGACGATGACAGTCGTGCCTGCGTGGAGTTAGAGGAGGTATTCCCTATGCCGCGCCGTGCCATGCCAGGTCGGGATATGCTCTCGCAAGAAGGCCCAGCGAAGACAATGCTTCAGCCAGCGGGGGCGCTGACCCGGTGCTGAAGCTTAAGATCAAGGTGACCTATCCACTTACCGATTGGCACAGCCTTTAGATAGCTGATATTCAGCGTGCGCGTCACGCCGCCCAAGAATCTACAACCAGGAACATCATCAGTATCAAGCACGACCTTTCAATAGCCGTCACAGATGCCAGCTCGTCATGCCTCAGTCCCTAACGAACCCGCGCTCACCCATCTCGCCCAACCCAGTCCCGCCAGCGAGCGTCAAAAGACACGAGGACAAAGGAGATTGGCGGGCGAAAACCAGCCGAGGGACACTCACGTCCAAAACCCGGGCCGCGCGACCGGGCCCAGCGCAATCGTAGTGAGCATATCAAAAATAACCCCGGCGGCACCACCATGCATGACGCCGTTGTAGTTACCCAGCTCGGCGCCGATGAGCAGCCTGGTCGTGCACGACGCCCTGACGCCCGCCTCCGGCGCAGGCAGGCCGGCCGCGTTGGTGGGCACGGCGTGCGGCGGGCCGATGGAAGCGTCCACCACGGTGCAGTTGGCCATGGTCGCGTTGTCGAAGGCCGGCAGGCCCACACCGGCCTGGACGAGCTTGTACCTGATGGGTGGGAGGAGACTGTGTTAGCGGTGCGGGTCTACTCGGGCATCATGAGGCAGCCGATACTGCTGATGATAATTCATAAGGAAGCGAGGGGCTGCTCTGTGCGCGAGTGGTTTGTCATGGATGGGTGTGTGCGACGTGATGCAATGCGGTGCCATGCGATGCGATGCACTGGGGGCCGCCATACCGATCGAAAATAGCCTGCACGGCGGCCATGGCCCTGCGCCTGTTCTCTTCCCTCGAGAGGGTCTTCTCTATTGATTTGGGAGGCGACATGGTGGCGGCGTGTGACCGACCCGTCTGATCAATGTACTGCCTTGTCGGCGCCCTCTTTGCTGTACCCTGTGGAGCGGCCGTTCGTCACAGGCGCTCGTGGCGGTGGTCCCCAGATGAAATGCCGGCACCCCGGTCACGGATTCGGCCCGGGGAATTGTTGATCTTGGACGGACCAGGGGGGCAGAAGGGCGAGGTTGCCAGAGTCACGCGCAACCCCGGAGCTCAGCCGTAACCCGCCGTCCCGCCGCCACGGCAAGCAAGGGCAAGGCAAGGAAGGTGTCAGTCGGGGGCAGGGGGCGTCCAACTTGAATTCTTGATTTATATCTTGGTCTGCTCGTCAGCAAGCAGCAGTGACAGGCGCAGGTCCTGGCTCTGGCGAGATTAATTCCGTTTTGCCGACGGGGTATACACGTATACTGATGACGGGAGACGAGTCATACGACAGCGGCGACGCGCAACATGGGGGAAGGGGTACTCTGTGCCGTGGTGGTATTTTCGTCCGCCAATGTTTCAATATTTGGATATCTCGCCTGATCCTAATATTTGCATTTGTCTGCCAACTGCCAAGTTTCGATGTTTTTGGAGGCAGTTCCTTCCACGGAAACCAAGCAACGCATGGGTGTCATACTTAAGGATGGGGGTTTGGGGTACGAGCTGCCCCGGAAACCGAGGCACCATTTCCCAGGACCAAGATTGGGGAGCATTCACTGAGTGAGCACCAAGATCCGGCCAACTTATTCTCTCCAGATCCCAGGTACGTGGGATCCAGGGGAATCGGTCCCTGGGATGGTTCGCATACATTCTATGGTACAGTATGTAACATAATTGTCTGCATGAACATAGGTTAGCAGGTTCACATACCTCTCAAGAGCCAATATTAATCTCGTGCATATATTTATTGCATGCAAACAGGTACGTGGGCCGGCCAGCCCGACCATAAATGCTTTTGTGATCAGAGTTGCTGCTGCGGAGTCACCCGTTTGGCAGTTCGTCTGTGATAAACAGATGCGGCGGCTCTGACCAGGTCCATCTATTATTAGCGACGTCAGAATGGAAACCCGTGACAGCCTCTCGAGACCTTATTCTCCAGCGGCCTGATTGACTGGAGATGCATGCTGCCCGGGCAAAAGGCACAAAAGCGGGTGATGTGATTTCCGCAGACCCTTCCGAGAGACCCTCCCGCGACAAGCCATCCTACCTACTATAGTACCTCAGCCAAACCTGTTCAGCCCCTGGGCGGTGAGGACCGTGAGAAAGAAAAGGCAGCCCTAGAGGTTATGTTGATGACTCCGAGTCAAGTTGCCTGCTGCGGTGCTTCGACCGCGGAGCCGGACTTGCGCAAGGGCAAGAAAAAAAAAACTCTTCGCAGTACAATCCACACACACCACCTCCTTTCCACGGCCCAAAAGGCTGCTGGAGGCCGGGAACGCAGGATTGCCAAGACGGAACCAGCAGCTCAGGTGTCTCAACCGTCGCGGTCTAGATTCTCTCCTGTCGTCACTAAACCTTGACATGTGCGGAGGAGGGCGTTTGCGCCCCATCCTCCTCACACACCGCGTGCAGCGTGGCCGGGTCTATGTCTCCGGGAGAAGATCATACACGAGTATTGTCTGCGCCTTTGTCTACTTGCCTGGCACAGCCCTCAAATTCTGTGAGCCCTGGAGCAAGTGATGAGATCAAGACTATCGTTAGTGAGGCGGACGAAACGCGGTTCCGCTGGATCCATTGGCTCCGCGTTGTCCATCACGAACCACGCCATCCCGACGAGCGGAACTCTACTAGACCCTGGCTCAACTATGGGAAATGCAGAAAATACCATGGTTTGGGAATCCAAGTCCCGTTAGTTTTCCCAGTTTCTGAGTGTAATCAAACTCTCTTCCCGCGGCTGTGAGCCAATCTGTCAGAATTTAGTCTCCACCGACAGCACGACCAGATCATTCCTGTCTTAGTCCACAGGCTTGGAGCAGAGTCTCCGTGGCAGGTGTTTTAGAGGCGCGTTTGTGTTGTCGGGCTGTCCCTGACTATCTGCCTGCTACTGTAGGCGCCATGGTCTTGCATGCCTTAGTAGACGGGGTGACGGGGCTAATCAGTGCAGACCTGGATCAGCGTGAGCTGCACTGTCGCCTCAGAGGTGACACATCAACAAGTGCAGGCTCGTCTGTCGAAAAGCATCAAAGCTCTTCAGATGAATGATGAGCAACGCCGGAGTTACCCTGTGCGACGGGATGGGCAGTGAGATGTCGTCACAAACCCCCCATTCGATTCATCCAGAACGCTCGTGGTGGAGAGAAGGGTAAGCGGGATGACGATTGCCAACACCACAGCACTGGCTCTGCTGGCAATGCTGCGGACTGCTGTGCTGCGCCGTGTCCGTACAGCAGCAGTAGCAGTAGTTCGCGAGCGCAGCGGAGCAGTACAGTACTGACGAGCCTTCAGGGTGGTGGTCTGTCGGCATACGTCGTAATGTAGCATCGCATCGGCATCTAGAGCCTCGCGCCGAGCTGTCGAGCCCTCCACAGACCAAACCTTAAAGCAAGTTCGAGGGGGGGTTTTGGTTCCTCGTTAGCATCGTGCCTGGCTGCCATGGCTGTCGAAGCCAGGTGGATCATTCTTGCTGCGGTTCCGCAAGGAGCCCCGAGAAGTTGGAAATCTGGGCTCGCTCGTCTGGGAAAGACGGGAGAGCTACGGCCACGTGAATGCGGCGGTAAGATGACCCCACGGTCAAGTTCCTGGTGGACTGGTGGAACATCGCATCGAACTTGGAAGCGAGTGGAACCTCCCACGCACATCATCCAGCCTGGGGGAAATCAATCCCCACCGCATGGAATGCTGTGGTAATAGCTGACCTGCAGACGACAACAACCAGACCTGGCAGGACTGGACCTGCCTGATGTGGTGGACAAATAGACGAGGAGGCCAGCGACCAACCGACCAAGGCGACGAGATCTCGAGTTCCCTGCCCGCCCTGGAGACTATAGCTTGGCATCTCCCGAAGTGCCGTGTATTTTACCATGGCATTGGAAAGTGAACAACAACTCAAACAGAGTTTGGCAGGGGCTCAGGGTGGACATTTTCCTGGGTGCTGTACAAATTATGCTGCTGAGCGGACGCTATTGATGGACAAACAGTCCATTATTGGTGACGCAGCCTCGTGCGCACGATAATTAGATTGTTGTGGCCCCCCCTGGAGGGCGGCGCACATTGTGGTCAAAGAAAGACCGCTCGAGACCACAAGAAATGGATCCGTAATGGATAGAAATGACTGACTGAATGACTGGCAGTGTTGACTGAGTAACCGGGCGAATATGGAACTCGACTCGCTCACATCTCGATGCTCTCTGCGAAGCCCAGCATGGTTGCTTGCTCTGACAAACACTCGCTGCTATACAGTGCAGCAGTACCACCGCCGTGCAGCCTGGCAGGCCTGGCTGCACCTCTTTCCCCCTTTCCTGTTGGCAGCTGAGGTGGTCTGAGTGAAACAGCTCTGGCGAGGACTGGGCTCATGGATTCGGTTCTAGAAGCCCCAAAGTCCCATCAATGACGATGATGAGGTTTGAGTGGCAGGTGGGGGTGGGTGATAAGGAAGGAACCGGCTGGCGCGGGGGACAGGCGCCCTGCGTCGCTTGTCCCTCCCCAGCGGTGTCGTTAACAGCGGGCTCTGGAAAATAGGGGTCCTGGCCTCGCTGGGCCCTCGTCATTGGCCAGCACCCCGAATTGAGATGTGACGCTGCTGCGGTTTTGAGTTTGGGTCTGCACAAGGCAGGCCCGACCAGATTGGGGCCGCAAGCTGCCTTATGTCGTCATTGGTACGCCACCAAGGAGCATGCCTGGGGTACGTACTGTACCTGGGCGACTGCCGCAACGCGTGCAACAGGTACACGGCAGTCCCTGGCTGGTATTTGGCTTTTTCTGGATACGGACCCGTCCTCGTTCAGGACCTCCCCCCTCCCCCAAAGATTGCCTCTTCTGTCTCTCTGGCTTTCAGCTCCAATCAGGTCTGTGTGACTCCAGTCTGGCTATTTACGGAACCCACCGCCATCATGAACCACAGGCGGCTTGGAGGTACTCACAGTTCGCATCTAATTGATGTGAAACCATCAGGTCAACGGGCTCCCTTCAGTTAAACCTGAAGTTGGATGGAAAGTGGGACACCATCGGCGACGTCCAACATGCCAGGCATGCTCGCAAGAGCAGAGCACCCGCTTTTCCGTCGTCACGGCACTTTCATCATGACGACAACGATTGGAGAGGGGACGAATGTCACGAGGAGGAGCTCCAAGTGATCAAGTGCTTGAGACGGCGCGGTGCCTGACTTGAGCTCCCAGATGCCTGAGTACCTGACATTAGACAGGCCGCCAACAACGTCCAAGGTGGTGGCACGCGCGTTGTTTCAGCGATCCAAGTTGTTGTGAGGAGGAATGGGCTCCATTTGTTCGTATGGAGACATGCATGCTAGACATCAAACATATCCCGACTACCCACTGCTCTGCGGAAACACTTTCTTGATATGCACACAGCAGGCAAGCTGTCATGAGTTTCTCAAGTGGTAAGGATGGAGACAAAAGTGATAGCCATTCGCTGAAGCAACGGTGCGATAAGATGGCAGTATAGTCTAGTGCTGTACCTTGGTGGTTTGCGAGCGGCGTAGATCACTTCCCTCTCTGAACAATTGCTCCGTACGTCTTCCTTGCACGACCCCCCTCGTCTCCCCGTGTGCTGTCTTCGTCCACCTCGTGTCTTTCCATCCATCTTACCATCCAAGATGTTTGTGTGTCTGTGAGTCTGTGCAGTAAACTACTGTCTGCGCGGTACGGCGTCGATCAGCATGGCCGACACAACGGATCAGTGGTCCGGGGGGTTATTCTTCGGCAGTACAATCTGCATGTTGATGATCTCGGGCGAACAGGAAGAGCTATCGCTCAGCATCACATAGACCATTCAAGACGACGTGCCGTGCCAGTCCTGTTCGAGCTTTAGACCAGTTGCGTGCTATTAGGCCTCGCCTCATGTCGGCATGAGACTAGCAGTAGGTAGATACGGCGTATCACGTCTGACAGGACCCCTCTTTCTCTAGCCCAGGCGACGGTCGAGGCGATTCCCAAAACAGACGGCCAAGTCCAGCAAAGGCTTGTTCCGCACCTCACACTACCCAAGCACCCAGGCTGGCAAGGTGGTCTCCCCCCATCTCTTGGACCCCTACTTTTCGGGTTCCTCTGCTTCTGGAGGTCGTGGCCGTGGCAGTGGCCGTGACCAAGTTTGGTGGTCCCTTTTCACATTTTCACCTTGACTTCGCTTCAATAATTCCCAAGCGCATTGATCAATTCCTGTCTAACACTCTGACTTTGTCTCTTGTTTCCCTGTTCATAGTAGAGCTGTAGCAACCTGGCGACCCACCTGAATCTACAGTACGTACCTCCCCGAGGTCGGTTGGGTCTCCTCATCCCAAGGGTCCATTTGCGTGTTCCCTGACCTGAAATTGATGGGCCTCGACCCCTCCCCATCCCAGACCCCCTTGTCCCCTGCCGCCCTCTCTGCAGGGAACTTGCTGATGACATCTATGTACTGTGCCCATCAGCAGCCTCGACTTGTTGGACAACCTTCCCCACAGGCAACGCAGCAAGGGTCTGGGACCACCAAGTATTACTACTATCATATCCAATCCACCCTTGGACCCCCATGAATCCCATTCCGACATCAATTCCCATTTCCCGGCGACCTTCGATTCCCACGTCTCTGCTCCGGTCGTTTCTGTGCTGCTCGACAACCTCGCCTCCTTCCAGCCTCACATGAAGCCCGCGCCAGTCGACTATCCGAGACAATAGACCTCTCACTTTTTGGTCACACGCCGGCCTTACGAAGAAGGAATTTCGAGACTCGCCGAGACACGGTGAGAGAGCAAGCCGGGTGAAGTCAGCCATCGCCACCCATACCTCGAACTTGGCCACCTCCGACCAACGAAATTAGAAATCACCATATGCAGCCGTTTGGTGAACATGACCTTATGAAAGTTACTCGAAGGCAGGACGGCCCTGACACCGCAAGACGTGGACGAAAGCTTCGCCTAAGAACAAACCCACTTTTGCATGTCAGCGGCGACAACTCGCATAGAGCCCACATAAACCACAGGGCGATGGCGCCTCCAGAATCGAGGAACAATTTCGAGCGCCCTGCTCCCACCGTTTACTACAACATGAAAACCTCACGACCACCGCCTATTACGTCAAAATCTCACCCTGCGCAACCATTTCCCTCGACCAGCTCCTCCCACGCACGGTCACAATCAAGTAACCAGTCGAAGACCTCGACCAAGCCCTCGTCACCCATGGCCTCTCCCCGCGGTCCTCTGTCGGTCGCCGCCTCGCAGCCTCCCAAGCTTTCTCCGTCAGCCACCCCCAAACATCTCTCGTCCACACCGCTAGGACAAGTACAATGTCAAGATGCGAGAACTCCTTCTCCCAACTATTTTGGGCAGCAGGTCGAGTCCGTGGACGCTATGGAAACAGGCGGTGCCGGTCAAGATAGATGGAGTCCCTCAACGTCATCGGTGAAGAGCTTTGGCGCCGCTCTACCGAAGCAGGTGCCTCTCGATGCCAACCCGGATTTTGAAGCTTTCAAAAGGCAGGCAGATGCAAATAGGGGAAGATCATCTTTTAACCTGGGATCATCTCATTTTGGAGGCACTACGCCTCTCACACTTGCATCGGGACCACCAGCAATGAGGCCGCGTCCTTCAAGATGGAACACTCACGGCACCGACACATCGGTGCTCACCCAGTCGCCTCTTCATACCACCGAGATGCCGAGGTTGAAGGAGGCGATTCCCGAGAAAATGGATGTGGACAGCGCCAGCATCAACACACACGACTCTGCGTATGTTTCTGCCGATTCAAAACGTAACTCAGAAGCAAGTGTCAATCAGCCCAGCTTCTTCAATCTGCCAAGACATGAGTCGCCCGCGCAGTTTGATTCATCCTCAGATAAAAGAGGCGGGCTGTCCAAGGTGGATGATCGTCACCCCAGATTGTCGTTGGTGCATGACAAGGCCGATCCGCCGTCGCCAAATCCAGTCTCGCATCTCAAGGCCCGATCAGACACGGTGCCTGCTACGCTGGAAGCGGCCGCGCCGTCTATGATCGCGCCGACACAGTTAAAGGAAATGTTGGACTCTCCCTCCAAAAACGAGGTATTACTTCTGGATCTACGGGTTTCTCCACAATATGCACAGTCTCGCATCAAAGGAGCGTTGAATTTGTGCATACCAACGACATTACTGAAGCGTGCCACGTTCAATCTTCAAAAGCTTCAACAAACCTTTCAAGGCAATTCTGATCAGGAGAAGTTTGCGAAGTGGCGAGACACCAAACATATCGTGGTCTATGACGCGTTCTCGTCCGAGAGGAAAGACGCTGTTTCCGCTATGAACACAATCAAGAAATTCACTAACGAGGGCTACGCTGGTCAGTGCTCGGTCTTGAGGGGCGGATTTAACGCCTTTGCCGCATCCTATCCGGCCCTCATAGAGAAGGGCAATACTTCAGAGCAGGCTCCTGGCCGGCCGACGCTGTCATTAGCAGGCGCCGGCGGCTCGAGCAACGACGGAGGAAGACCGAGTATCGCACCTGTCGTCGGCGGAGTAATGCTTCCCAACACGAGTAGCGCAGCGAATCCCTTCTTTGCCAATATTCGACAGAACCAGGACCTAGTCGATGGTGTCGGGCAGATGGATGTTAAAGTGCCGCAAGGAACAGAGATGGAAGCACTTCCGGGATGGTTGCGTGAGGCTGCGACTCCATCGGACAAGGGAAAGAAGGTCAGCGACAAGTTCCTGAAGATCGAACTGGCCGAGCAGTCACGCATGAAGGGTGCTTATTCCTACCTCAACCCCGGGACAGCCGTGGGTGCTGGAGGAGAAGCAAATGAGAAGGTCGTGTTGAGCGGTATTGAGAAGGGCAGCAAGAACCGCTACAAGGACATCCTTCCATTCGAACATGCTCGTGTCAAACTGGAGGGGAAGCCTGAAGGCGCCTGCGATTATGTGAACGCCAGCCACGTCAAGGCGTCCAGAAGTCACAAAAGGTACATCGCCAGCCAGGGCCCACTGCCGGCGACCTTCGAGGTAAGGAAATCGAGCCTACTTCTGCACCAGTGCGCATTAGCTAACCTTTCCATAGGATTTCTGGTCCGTAATCTGGGATCAAGATGTTCGTGTGATTGTGATGCTCACAGCAGAATCCGAGGGCGGTCAACTCAAATGTCACCCGTACTGGAAGGACCGGGAATTCGGATCCCTTAAACTCCGGGCGCTGTCAGAGAAGAAAGTGTCACTTGATATCGACAAGAATAGTTCACAGCCCGTCACATCGGTCGATTCCAGTGATTCAGGCTCCTCTTCCAGCACCGCCCAGCCAGACGATGCCTTCGGCTTTGGTGCCGCAGCGGCTGAAATGGGCCGAAGAAGGGCAAACACCACGACGACTCTGGATGCCAGTCCACAGCAGGGTCAGCCCAAGTCGGCTGCGAATCCTTCCAGCCATGGCGAGACTCCATATGTGATCATTCGAAAGTTCGCACTGTCTCATGCTGCTCACCCCTTCGCTCCCATGCGCGAGATCACGCATCTGCACTATCCTTCCTGGCCCGACTTCGGCGCGCCCGCTCAGCCCAGTCACCTCCTTGCCCTTGTCGACCTCGCAAATGTCATGCAGCGGGCAGCCCTTCCTGTTGACGTTAATACCACACTAGCCTCGGCCCAAAGTCCTCGGCAGTCTGAATCGTCCGGACAGGGAAAACCTGCACGCAGTCCCAAGAAACGCAGTCGTGCCCAAAGTGGAATGCCTCTCGCTTGGTGGGAAGAGCCTGAGGCGGACCAGAATGCGCGGCCGATGCTTGTCCACTGCTCCGCAGGCTGTGGACGCACTGGAACTTTCTGCACAGTTGACAGCGTTATCGACATGCTCAAGCGTCAAAGGATGCGCAATATCAAGAAGGCCAACGCCAATATTGAGAAGAAGGTCCGCGCCCACAAGCTGCAACCCCCTCCCCAGGCCAACCACGACCGGGAGGGAGACATCGCCATGGCCGGTCTGTCTTTCAACTCGCTTCAAGGCGCATTCAGCGACCGAACCGAACGGCGAGATCCTTTCGACGACGCCATCAGTCCCGGCACCGCTGCGCCGCCGCTATCACCTGTCTTCCCCGACATAACCATGGCATCACCGTCTCCCGCTCGTTCTTCTTCCTCATCCGATAGCGAGGACGACTATGGCAGCATCGATACCTCGTGGATTGACGACGACACTATGGATCTCATTGCTTCCACCGTTACTGATTTCCGGTGCCAGCGCCTGTCGATGGTGCAAACGCTCCGCCAATTCGTTCTCTGCTACGAGACGGTTGTCGAGTGGGTGTGGAGACTGCAGGAGCGCGGCGGCCCTGCGGGCTCTGTTGTCGGTGCACCCGGGACAGGAGCCGGTGGCACAGCCGCGATGCGGGCTAGGGGCCGCAGCGGAACTGTGGCCCACGTGGGACACTCGAAGTAGGAATTGCGTGCCAATCCACCAGGCGGTGACGAGAATGCCCCAATCCCCGGGGCGATGTCGGTCGTGGGCATGGTTTGGAAGACGGTGGATCTCGATTGAATGAGTTTTCGCAGCAAATATCGGTCGTTCAGCTTTTTTACCACTACAGATACGGGTTGCATCAGATACATTTCGGTTACGGGCGGTACAGGGAATACCAAACCCTTATTATTCCAGGCGTTATTAGGTACACGGAGCCTAGGGTAGGCTTGGGACAGATAGACCACTGTGGTCCTTTTCCCACGGCGTTGGCATGGTTCAGAACAGAGAAACGGCACGGGTCTGGGTTCACCGGAGCATCTGTGTATAACAGACGGTCGATTATGTGTCCCATATTACACCTCCAATATCAATATCAATGCTGTCCATGAGTACAATTTTATTTGCCTTCCGCTTGACATGTATTTCTTGGTTGGACAGGCAGGCTGGCTGGGATTACGGTTGATGCGTGCCTGGTTTAACTTTATTTGTTTGTATCTACATCGACAAATATCATCTACGCAAGAACGGTATTGTGTGACTTCCAAATATTCACACGCTCAAGCCATCTAATGTAACCTCCGATTCATTCAAACTTGGATACACTTCAACAAGGTGTAGCACACGCATTACTAGTATTCATATTGTGTACAACTGGCGATAGTAAAACAATTAAATTCTGAAAGTTCATGCTTTTCAATCTATATATGGAGCTTGAGAATCTTTTCATGGGGAATTATAGACATAATGGATGTATTAGAGCAGCGTCTTGGCCAACAATATGGAAACATAGTACAAATCAAGTCCTCATCAATGTAAACTCCAACACAGCCCTTCGCGGAATGCTTTTGTGCTTTCCCACTCCCCATTTCGACACGTTAGAAGATGTCTTGCTTTCAGTCCTCAAGACCCGAGCAATATCCGTGTTGGTTGTGTAGATGACAGCGTTTACCATGTCACTGGGAGCTTTACCACGCCGACGTCCTTGTGAAGTGGTGTGAACTCCAGCTCAGAGATTGGAACAGCGATTTGAAGGTTGGGCAGTTTCTGGAAGAGAGTGGCTGGTTTGGCGCGTCAGTCATCTGCATTACATGCTTTATGCCTACCAGATTGCGATCCTACGAAAGATAGTGACACAGAGTACGGAGGAGTGGAGGAGCTGACGGAAGCGTGGACGGGGAAGTTACATGAACGTGTAGAACTGAGGTTCAGAGGGAAATGTCACAGAAGCCCTACTTACCAAACACAAGCTCCATCTCGGCGCGTGCAAGGGGCTCGGCGATGCACCGGTGCGAGCCGAAGCCGAAGCCCAGGGCGTGGTTCGGGTCTGGGGTGCGATGCATGTCGAAGACGTCCGGGTCCGGGAAGACTTCTTCGTCACGATTGCCGGAGGCGTTGGCAGCGATGATGCCTTCGCCTGCTTTAATGGTCTACATCATCTCAGTCTCGACCATCCCCCTGGGGTAGCCTAGGAAAGACGGGGCAGGCGAATGGAAGGCCTACCTTGCCGCCGAGGACAATGTCCTCCTTGGCTACCCTCTTCATCGCCATGGAGGACCCAGTGTGATATCTGCAGAGTTCCTCGACGAAGGCCTTCGAGAGGGAGGGATTGGATTTCAGATCCTGAAGTTGGGAAGGGTTGCGGAGGAGTTCGACCACGCCCTGGCTTGCGTTAGCCATCAGCCAGACCACACTAGAGAGGAGAGACCCTTACGAGCGCAATCATGTTCACCATCGTGGCATTACCCGCGACCAGCAGCAGGAACGCGATTTGCACGGCATCGGCCTTTTCAATGTGTCCCGGTCTCAGCTGCTCGACGACGAGTTTGCTGATGAGGTCGTCCTTGGGCTGTGCGGAGCGCTTGTCGACCAAAGTGGCGAGGTAGTCGAGCAGTTCCCTGAAGGGCGCGTGGGTAAGCTGATGGAAGAAAACGAGTATGAGACGGCTTACTGATTGGCGGCTTGCGCCTGGAGAGCTGTGCCGCTGCCGTTTGTGCGGATCGCGTTTTGCTGGGTCAGGTATTCGAGATCTTCAAAGGGGACGCCGAGGATGGTGTAGATGATCTTCCCGGCATTCACGTCAGCATCACAAGTTTGATTTAAAACCCCAACCAACGCTCAATAATAGTTAACTTTGCAAGTCCCACTTACATAAGAAGGCACTGGCAAGGCGAAGTTCTCAATGAGGTCAACTGGCTCCTTGCACCCCCTCGCAATCATCTGATCAAGAAGCTGGTCAACCGTCTTCTGGATGTACGGTTCCATCGTCTCAACATGCTCGGAGACGAAGAAAGGCTCAACCATGGACCTCTGGTACATGTGGGCAGGAGGGTCCATGTCGACGAAGGTGGGCTTGTTTTTGGCGGCTGCTTTGCCACCGGCGCTGAGTTCCGGGAAACCTGGTCTCGTGCGTTCCTACGGTGCGTCGTGTTAGCCACTTTGAAAAATCAGGGATTCTGAAAAGGTTCACCTTGGACAAGCGGGTGTCTGTAGCCACGGCGCAGACATCCTTATACTTGGTCACAAGCCATGCCACCGAGCCGTCGAAGAGCTTGACGCGGGAGGCGGGCTCTGTGGCGCGGAGGCGGGCGTATTCGGCTGGTGGCTCGAGGCCGGAGGCGCGCTTGAATGGGAAGGAAGGCGGCTCGGCGGCTGTCATTTTGCGGGTTGAGAAGGGGTACCTGAGGTTTGGAGTGATCTTGAAAGACCTGAGTAGACGGGACGTAGAAATTATGGAAGAGGATGTGAGCAGCTCGGTGATGCTCCAATCTCCACGGCTTTTGGCGAGACTCAATCAACATTTTATATTCTTTGAATTATTTTGGAACTACGTCACTGAACTCCATTGTCCGAAAGCACAGCCGGTGGGCGAAAGTACATCTCGTGGTGGGTTGTAGTCTGATCATGAGCGACACTCCACGATGTTGAAAAATGAGATCGTAATGCGGAAGACCCGGCTGGCCAGTGCCGCTGGAGCAAAGGCTGCATTTACCAGGAATGTCTCACAAGAGCATGGCACACAGGGATTATGTTGGCTGGTGATGTGCTGACATGGAGCGGGAAGAGCCGTGGAGTTGTTCAGATCTGACTTCTTCGGAACCGGGTTGTGGCCACTCGTGATGCCAGATGGGTCCGCCATGTCCTGACTCTGCAGCGTCTAAAACTTTTCTGGCGATGTGTATTATTGAAAGTCGGGTGAGGCTAGTCATGTTTCCTTAAATCATGCATGGCTTAGAAATCATGGACTTGTAATAGTTGAGCTTCGATGGAGAACGAAGACGCATTTCCGGTTCTCCGAGGATGTATATTCGTTGATTACCAAGATTCTGCCCAGAGACGAACAATATCCAAAGTGTCGAAGCTAAAGCCAATTCCTAATTGAGAGTAAGATTTGGAATAACCATTTAGATAAAACACAATCTACCGGATAAGTAAATAAAGACCATTAATTGTTTGCACCAACACTTTTTGTGCTGTATCTTCTTCACAACACTCAGCTTGAGGTCTTCTAGCCCACCTCTGCAATCCCGAAAAATGGACCACCAGGTTTGAAATTCATAATTGTTACAATGATCGTCATTCCTGACGAAGAGTTGATTCTGTCGATGGTCGTAGAGTCGTGGTACGGGACTCAGCTGCCACATATGGCCACCACCAAGACAAGATGTCAGCGCCAGCTCCAGCGCCAGCTCCAGCACCCCAAACACCGCTCGAACACTCATCAACTCCCAGTGAGGCCTTCCAAATATTTCAAGAGGCTTCTGAAATGAAGCTGACGTACGGGGCATAAGAGGTGACAAGAGGCCAACAAGATTTAAAAACACTCACCTGATGTTTCTATCTCCCACACTTTGACTCTCGCCTGAACTTCTTCATAACAAGCCACCAAGCACTTCCTATGCTGAGAAGAGGCCACGAATCTTGCTCTCAGAAGCAAGATGGAAAGGCACACCTGTCTCCCGTCAAGAAGGTGAGAACAACTGCTGAAGTTGTTGCCAATCCACTGCCAACTTCTCACGCCTGTGCTGCTGTTTTGGATTTACATATCAATATTTGTCTGTGCACCAGAAGAATTCTGGCTCTCTGATTGCTGAAAATTGAAATTACAGAAACCATGTTTACACTGAATGTGCTACGACTGCTGAGTATCAGAATCAAAAGCAGGGAAGATGCAATCTGTATAGAAGCATTTGGTTGCTCAGTCGTGTGCGGCTAGGACTAGTCTTGCTGACCAGAACCAATCAAGCGAATTTTGGAGGTCAGAACAGTAAAAACATAAAAGCTTCCATAAACAGTGAGATTACCATCTACGGCACAGAGGATTGTTTCGGAGTAAGAAGGGCGCCATAGCTTAGCCTTCTGCCGGAACTGAGATATGTCTATGACATCACTGTGAAGGCAAATCTAAGCGTCTCTCATCTAGACAACCTCTATTCTTCCCACCATAACGCTTGATGATCGTCTCATGTAGTAAAATTACACATTTTCTCCACTCACTAACATACATCACATGCACTACATTTGGCCGCTGTACATCATGTCTAACGCAAGTCTCAACGGTGAGTATGGCCTTTGGACGTTGAACTCCCATTCAAACATGCCCCTTTGAGATTGAGTAGGCACTCACTGTGATACAGTGTTCCGCCAGCCCCTAAAGCTCTTCTCGACACAGCCGATGACAGGCTTCCACCGCGATGGCTACTGCCGCACCACCGCGATGGACCGCGGCAATCACGCCGTGGCGGGCATCGTCTCGGAGGATTTTCTCGATTACACGGCGCGCCAGGGCAACGACCTTCGCCCCGTGGGCCTCAGCGAAGGGTGCAAGTGGTGCTTGTGTACAGGCCGGTGGCTCCAGGCCTTCCGGGCCTTTGAGAGTGGCAGCATCCCGAGAAGCGCCGTCCCGAAGATTGACCTGGAGGCTACGGAGGAGAGCGCGCTGAGAAGTGTCGACCTGGAGACTTTGAGGGCGTTTGCTATTGAGGGGCAGAGGCAGCAAGGGCAGCAGACCAATGGAGTGAACGGTGTGAACGGCGTGAATGGAGTAAATGGGCATTAAGATCAAGCCACCTGACTTCAGAGAACGCGAGGTCTAGTAGCTGATGATGGATTTCTTCCGGTCCCCCACGCAGCTCAGTCTGGCTGGCTAATTTTCGTTCGTACTCCTCTATGGCTTTAATTTTACGTCCTCTTCACCGCCCTGAGCGACACAGTATCAGGCCGCCTCATCTGCAAAGTGATTTGGGTCTCACTATCCTCTATAACCTCAAGACATCGCTTCCGAGCCTGCTCCTCTGTCTCTAAACCCTCTGGCACGACCTCGACTCTATAATCCAGCAAGAGACTCGAGACGACGGCCATCACCTCGACCTGCGAGAATTTCTTTCCTGGGCAGACGCGGCTACCGGATGACCAGGGGAAGTAAGTAATGCCTTTGCCGTCGGAAGATGTCATTTTCTCTGCAACTGAAACGGGCATGTCCAGAAGCACCTCAGAGGCGATGTCACTAGATTGCTCAATCCATCGATCGGGTCGGAAGACCAGGTGATCCTCTCCCCATACCTCAGGCATGGTGTGGGAGGCGATTACGTTCGGTGCCACTGTCGTCCCGGGCGGGATTACGACGGATCTGCCACCAATCAATAATTCCTGGCCATGAGGTCCGACAGTGGCCTTATTGATACTCAGCACCGGGGCATAGAAGCGGAGTGTCTCGAACTAATTGAAAGCAGTTAGTGCTGCAACGTTCACGGGGACATACCCATGTTTCGTGCTGCTGGAGCTGTCAGTGGGAATAGCTTACCAAGAATGCACGGCAACGCTTCAGATTAGGGAATACATCCTCATAAGCCCCGTTCACCTTCCCATCGACAGGTGCTCCGTAGACCAGATCGACCTCCTCACGCACCCATTCCTGCCACTCCGGGAAAGCAGCCAGTAAATAGATAGCAAAGCTCAGAGAGTTGGCCGTAGTTTCATGCCCGGCAAGGTTGTACGTAAACAAGTTGCCGTAGAGCTCAGCGTTGCTCAGACTTGCAGTTGTATTGCCGCCGGTCTTCTTGCTTTCCTCGTCTCGTCTGACTTCTTCAGATTTCAAGACCAGAGCGCTCAGGAACGTCGAGTCATCCGTTCTGGTATTCCCGTTTGCAATATCGGCCTTCCTTTGACGCACCATGTCCTCCATGTACTTGCCGAACACCTTGTGAGTGCTCACGAATCGGGACAAATATTCGCTCGGAATGCACCATTCCGGCACGCGGTACAGCCACTTAGGCGTGAGCACCAGCGTGCGCACGCTGCTGAGAAGGGTGTGCAGGCTCTCGCGGTAGCTCGTAGCCTGGCCATCGCCACTTTGAATTTCACGCCTTGTGGTTTCCGCATGATGGGCAGGTTGAAAGTCCCAAGACTCTCCAAGCGCAGCAGTTGCCAAGATGTTCAGAGACACAGCCACCGTGTCCGCAGCAGTGGAGTTGAACCCCTCAGCCCCGCGACCACTCCAGTACGCAGCAACCTGCCCGGCCTGCCGCAGGGCCTCATCCCAGACGAGACGATTGTTACGCTCATTAAACGGCGAGGCTGTGATGCGGCGGTGGCGCTGCCACTCGGCGCCCGTGACGGACGAGATGTTAGGCCCGTAGATGTCGACCAGGTTCAGCACCTCATGCGGCTTGTCGAAGTCCCTCCTACGGCCGAAAACTTGCGCGTTGACGGCCGGGTCGGCGCAGTGGAACTCAATCTCGCGCGGCGTCACGTGCATCCACGACCTGCCGAGCTCCTGGGCCAGGAGGTACTTGTCGTCGAAGAACCAGCTAAGGACGTTGTACCGCGTCCACGACCCGAGGCCGAGCGGGAGGTTCTGCCTCATCCAGGGCGCCAGGCGCCTTTGGAAGACGAGCCATAGAGGGTTGAATTTGCTCACGGGGCTGACGACCACTGGCAGGCCGGTTTTGCGTGCGATGGAGTAGTTCGTCGCGAGGGAGATGGCGGTGCTCGCGAGGAGGTAGACGACGAGGAACGCGATAGACCAGATGAACCACATTCTCAAGGTTCTACTTTTGTATGAAGATAAGCAATGACAAAGACTCTGAATATCTCAGTAGTCGATGAGCGCTGAGTATATGTAGTCTAGTTGATATGATGAGGCTTGATACCCTTCACCTCCACGTTTAATTAAGATTGAGGTGCATGAACCATTAACGTGTCCATGCTCCTGCGTCGGTCCCGTATTCGTACCGCCGGCCAATCGCTTGACACTTTGAATAATTATTGCCTTACATGGATGCCACGAAGCGGACAGTAAACGGACTTGAAAGCCCGAATAAACATGGAGATAAAGCATGCGGGTTGTTAAAGTTACCGATAGACATTACGGGCAAAGATTGGCAAGCAAGAGCTTGAAAACGTCAATAGTCAATATAAGCACTACTTGAGACGCACCACTAGCGCAGCTCAGAAGGATCGCGCTTCGACGATGTGTACTGAATAATGGCCGAAGACTTCTTGCCAGGTATTGGATAGTATGCAATTGTAAATCAAAAGAAACATAGGTCTCAATTGATGCAGCACAGCCTTAAGAACATAATCAGCTACACCACTCACGTCTCCTGACTGACAATGGCAAGGATATACCGGTACAGTCTAACAATCAAGCCGGCGTCTTATAGCAATAGCACTGTTGATTCTCATGACAGTCATGCATGACCAAGGAATACAAAAGCCTGTTCCACTCAAACAATGAAGCCGTAAGATCTCAAGGTCCTCAGACTCACCGTTGGCATCGACTATCGTCCCATACAAGCCCGCCACAGCTGTCCGCTCGCGCTCAAACCTGATGTCAAAGCCGGATCCCTCAAAAGAGCGCGCAGACTCGCCATCAGGCCCCCCGCGCGGCAGTGCCTCCTCATCGAAGAGAATACCAATATTGTCTCTGCCGGCAATTCTTCAGATTTAGTGAGGAAAGAAAGTGTTGGTGTTTGCAATTGGAATGTCTTGAGGCTGTCGGCCGGTCGAGTATGCGGTCGACCTGGAAAGATGGAGACAAAAATTGCACGCAGGCATTCATCAATTCCCCTCCGCGAAGATACTTTTGAGCCTCAGGAGTTGTCGCCAAAGTTGCAGCCTGTGAGCTCCAGTCAACAGTTGGCAGGCTGGATCAAGATTGAAATGTTTGGCATATTCAAGGGTGTGGGCGCTGATGCTCTCACAGAACCACGAAGAAGTGATCGTAAGCTAACGCCACCGCCCGTGTGGACGCTCTGCTCATGGCTGAGACCGATTGGATGGCCAAGTATAAGAACACTGACGGGTCCAAGGGCAGCCACAGTCGCGCCTCTCTGCTAGATATTGTGCAGATCCCATAGTGGCTGCCGACAGATTTCCTCAAGATATAGATGTAATTAGTCCATAGAGGCCCATTGAATGTATGATTAGACACGACAGGAATTTTGGGTCCAGATACTGCACGACGCTGCTCTCAGGGGTGACTTGGGCTCAGTGCAAGTCTATTCATCATTTCATCAATAAAAACCTCTACCCGTAGTGTTGTACAAATCGGAGGAGTGCCCGCGCACTGCTTTTGCTTTTCAAAGCACTGCTTCCTTCCGCCACCCCTTTTCGGCCACCACACCGCGTCACAACTCGCCAGCGCCGGCCAAACTACTTGAACAGACGCTGTAAGCTGACCTCCTTGCTGCCGTCGTGCTTGTTCAGGATCTTGGCCGTGGCCAGCTCAAAGTCCTCCTGCGTGACGTGCACTCTCCTCTCACGCAGGGCGTACATGCCAGCCTCGGTGCACACGCCCTTGAGCTCGGCACCGGAGCAGCCGTTCATCTTCTCGGCAATCTTGGTGAGATTCAGTCCACGGGTCAGGTTCATCTTGCGAGAGTGGATGCGCAGGATGTCGGCTCGAGCCTCGACGCTCGGTGGGGGGAACTCGATCTTCCTGTCGATTCGGCCGGGTCGCAGCAGCGCCGGGTCGAGGATATCGAGCCGGTTCGTTGCCATGATGACCTTGATGTTCTTGGTGGGCTCGAAACCGTCGAGCTGGTTGAGCAGCTCCAGCATCGTGCGCTGGACCTCCGAGTCGCCACCACTGGAGCCTTCGACCCGCGAGCTGCCGATGCTGTCGATCTCGTCCATGAAGATGATGGATGGGGCGTGCTCTCTCGCCATGACGAACAGCTCGCGCACCATTCGGGAACCCTCGCCGATGTATTTTTGCACGAGCTCCGATCCGGACACTCGGATGAATTTGCAGTCTGTGTGGTGGGCTACTGCCCTTGCCAGGAGGGTCTTGCCTGTTCCTGGTGGGCCGTAGAGTAGGACACCCTTTGGTTGTGCGATTCCGAGGGATTCGAAGAGTTCGGGGTGCTTGAGGCCAAGCTCGATGACTTCTTTGATCTCTTTGATCTGTTGGTCCAAACCTCCAATCATGTCGTAGGTTGAGTCGGGCACCTTTTCCACCATCATGAGGGAGACGAGGGGATCCACGGAGGAAGGCAGGATCTTCTCGAGTTTGTAGGAGTCTGACAGGAGGGTAACCCGTTTGCCGACTGTGAGCTTGGCGATATCAACCGAGTCTGATACGTCGACGACTGCAGTGGTTGTCAGCAGAATGTTGGGGTGAGAACCATCGTCGCATGACTGGCCCGGTGTCTGCCCCATTGTGCTTAGATCGTGATGGTGAACAAGGAAACACGTACCATATTTGCCCTCGGGATGGACCTTAACCAGCACCTTCTTGGTGCTCATTACCTTGACGACCTCTCCAACGTAGGAGCCCGGTTGCTGCAACAGACCCAGCTCTTCGCGGAGAAGCCGCACCCTTGAGTTGTAGTCATTTCTCTGGGCCTCGAGACGGCGCAAGACAGCCTGACCCTTGAGGATCTCGAGCTTCATTGCCTCGATCTTGTTGTGGTAGTAGTTGTCGAGCGCCATGGTGATGGAGGCTGCTCGGGGAGCTTCAGCTGAGGTTGGGATTGGGGCTGACGTCGGAGGGGATGAGCTCGAGGGAGACTGGCCGCCGTTGTCCTCGGTGGTGGAGGAGGTTTGACCGTCTGCGAGGGAGTTAGAGGCTGTGTGGTCGAGCTGCGCTGGTAATGGGTTGTGTTGTTTGATGGATATGAAGATGTCGGTTGTCACGATGCGGCGCAAGCATAAGGCGAAGAGCTGCCACAGGCGTTGCCGCAGGCAGTCTCGGCCAACGCGTCCATCACGGCCGCTGATGGCCCGTGCTTCCTGACCCATGTCGACTCTCTTGCTGCGATGGAGCTGGGGTATTAGATAAGCAAGAGAAACGTCATCTTGGACCAAGCTCACGCTTTACGTCTGGGGACAGCTTGACTTGACATTATTCTTTGTTTGAGTCCACAATCAGCCTGTATATATCGATATATGATAGTCTACTCTTGGGTACCAGGTGCTAGGTATTCGCGGCACATTGTAAACTCATGTTCAGCCAGCCGCAGAGACTGTCTCGGTCATGAAGTGCCTAAGGCCGTACGTATCTTAGTGGGAGGGTAGCGCAATCATTTGTGATTTGTGCCTCCCAAGGTCATCCGTCTGGGCGAACTCACCCTCCTTCACAGGTGAACCGTCACGCGGCCGCGCATGTCTGGCGCAGAGCTCCAAGTCTAGACATCACCTGGCGCTTCCGAACGAGCCGCATAATGCCACTTGTGAGAAAACGAAAATACTGGATGCTTCCCAGGAACCCTTGATTTGTAGGCTTGGGTTCGTCCCTCACGGTGCCCTGTCCCAGTTGGTCTTTGGTGGGGGGAGCGAGGCATATCCCAGGTTGATTTTCATGTTTTATGAAATACTTAGACTGCTATTAGGTGTGCCAACATACTGCTCGAATGTTTCAAACTCAATCGGTGCCCAAGAGAAAGAGCAAGATGGCGGTGAAGCGCCACCAGACATAATCGCTAGCCAGTGCCTCGGTCTATCGGTGATGTCCACGGTAATCCGACCTGATTTCACAGTCACAAACACAACTGCCGGAACTGATTCAGTGCACCTACAGTAGCCAGCCACTTCGATCATCTTGGAACTGGAGCAAATAGAAGCGGCGTAGCACATGGCAAGGGGGCAGCCATGTTTGTGAGCTTGTACTGTGTAATAACACCAAGACTGGGGGCAATTGGCGGTAAGATCGACTGCCTCCCGTACCCTAGGTAGTCTTGTACTGGTCTTGGAAGACTAAAAACCAACGGTCAACTTGACACAAGTTGGAAGCAACGCAACCACACCATCGGGAGAGCCTCTCGCATCACATGGGGTGGCAGACCCAAGCAGCCCAAGGTGGATGATCTGAGATGTGGACCCTTTGGGTTGCGTCCGACCCAGCCGACTTGCACAAGGTTGAGGCGGCAAAGCGCCCGCAGCGAATAGGGCCCGAAAGATGATGGGACCCTGTTCACGATGATGCCTCTGGGCACGGCACCGAACAAAGGTGACCAGTGACCAGCGACCAGTGACCAGTGGCATGATGCTGACCAGCTCCATAATGTAGACTACTGTAGACCACCATACGTTTAGAGGTCTTAGATACCTATCGGTTTGCAGCATCACTGCACTTCTGGTGGGCTGAGTCGGGGCGCCGGGCCACTGTCAGACGGTACGGATCTGTACCCCTCAACATGGTATTGCACCAGGGCATGCATTGCGACATCATCGGGCATGACGACCCTCTCTTTTCCTGTGCGCACAAACATCCACACACCCACACCCACCCGCACACGGCTGCATTGGGCCCGCGATTTGCAACAGAGATCGATATCAGCGTGGCACTGTGGATGTTGGTGTTGGTGTTGGTGCCAGTGCCAGTGAAACGGGACACCAGAATGGAAAAGTATCTGCATGTCAGAAGACGGGCTGATGCTGCTGCAGGAAGATTGTAATATCATCAGCAATCCAGCTGTTGCTACCCGCCGCGTGGTTGTTGCTATTTGGGATCCTACCGATCGTCGTCATTATGTTCCACAAGTACCTAGGCAGCCAGGTACCCAAAGTACCTGTCCATCGTGCTAGTCCACCTACACAGCAGAAGCAGCAACAGTAGGAAGAGTAGGAGGAGGAGGAGTTAGTGGAGGCAGAGGAGGTAGACTACGGTATCAGCCATGGCCGAGGCCTGATCGGCTCGGCTCCGGTTTTCTTGTTTTTCTTGGGGCTGTCTGGGGTGGACACAGGCCCATCACAGCCCTGCGTTGCCCTCATCTGGTAGGCCAGCTTACCTAGGTACAGGTGCCTCCCGCCTGTAGCTTGGGGCATCCGTGCCATCTCTGCAGCCCTGGACCCGGTACATGTGCCGCCCACGGGCAGCCAACACTACCTCTGCCTGCTAATGTTAGCCATGCTCGAGCCATGTCATGGCCAGGGTTGCAGGGTGCCTGCTAATTATACTGTGGTACAGGTGAAGCTGGTGGAAGGATCAGCCTGCGGTTGGTTGGCTGGGGCACTGGGCCCTTCCTCCAAAGTCCCAAAGTCCCAAAGTCCCAAGACTTTTTTGTCCGATGTTGTTGATCTTTCGCAAAGCTGGGCTCGAGTCACGTCCGAATTCCAAGTTCAAGTCCAGGTCCAAGAAAGTGGGCGGGAGCTTGTCCACTCCCACTCCCACTCCCACTCCCACGCCCACGCCCACACTCTCACCAACTGCAGCTGCATGTAACTGTAACTGTAGATACGTACCACGGCGGAGTCCTGTACATACCGGCCTGTTCCTCGACCCTCCTCGTCCTTTCGACCTTCGAAGCGAAACTGTACCACGCCCACGACGGCTTCCTTTTTACTTTTGCCTTAGATTAAATTTCCGAGCTCGTTGATCCGATCCTCCTTCTCGTTGTCGTCTGCCTGGGTTTCAAAACAGGCACTGCCATGACTTCGACCTGCCTCTAGATAGGAGCTTCACTCTCCTCCCTCTTCCGTCAGCTCGACCCACACCAGCTCTACACATGATCGGCCCTCCTCCTCGCTTCTCCCCAGAATCACCACTACATGTAACGCTCCGGGCCCCCATTTCGCCCTCTCTTCTTCGCCCCTGTTCCTTGTTTATCTGCTTTTCTCGTACGTACGAGCAACTCGATACCCACCTCTTCTCGAGCACATCAGCCCAAGCTACGCCTATATCGTCGTGCCCGACACAACGCGACTTGGCTCGCCTCGATTTAGGCAAGCAGCGAGCTCACCGCGCACACCTCGCTCGCCCCGTGTATGCGCGTGTGATATAAAGCACTCCCTTGGACGAGTCTGCCGGACCTCCACACGAGCAGCTCCGTCAAGATGGACCCTCCTCACCAAAACAACCAGGACGACGCCAGTCAGGCGTCGCGCCGCTCCTCTATCACGCATTCACCCACAGACGTCCGAAGCGCGAGCAGATACGAGTCCATCACTGGCCGAGACGACGACGGTCTTTCAGAGAGCTATCAGTCTACGGATACTGTGCGCAGGAGACCAGATGCTACCGCAGGATATGGTACGTACTACCTGCCACTTCCCGTCATTTCAGGGCCCTGTGCCCCTAAATTTCGCCTCTGCATCTTCCAATCTCGATGACATCGCGCGTGTCTCGCGCTCGTCCTACTCCATAGGCCCTATGCTAACCAAGCTTATCCGCCACAACAGGCACCAGCAGCCCGTCTGTTGGCACCGCCTCCTCGTCGCAATATCTCGAGCCCGTAGTTTCCAACGAGCGGCACCATCAACGAATGGGGACCAACTCGTCACAACCTTCGCGCTCGCCCGTACCGCCCTCGGCCCACGACCGTGGAAGGGCCAAGCCACGCAAGCCGCCTCTGTCGCGGCGAGCTTCCTCTAATACACAAGCACCCCATCGTGGCGGCATTTTCTCCGTGGACGATGCGCTCGACGAAATCGCGGCAGATCAAGAGGCTGAGCGCCAAAGTTACGCAACGGTTCGGAGAAGGCAAGCTGGGGCTCCAAAATTGAGCAGGATACAGTCGAGCCGAGACGAGGTTGCATCCAGCGAAGACTTGGCACCCCCAAAGACGCCCGTAATTGTGGAGGAGGAAAATGATGACACTGCGGAAGCCGAAGCCGTCGAAGAGAGTGTGCAGGCAGGTGATGGGATGGACGACGACACGCCGGTCGATGACGACGACGACGACGATGACGACGGTGACATTAGTGACGCCGAGAGCTTCACACTCAAGGACAGGCAGGCCGCCATCAACGAGACACATCCATTCGGTATAAGGCTGTGGAAACCTGCTCTCTACAAGAAGGATAGATCGGTCCAGAAGAATGCAGAAGTGGACATCCACAGCTCGCCTGGCGGTAGGGTCAGCAAGTGGCTACTGCTGTTCAACATTGTTTGGACACTCTGTTTCGGCTGGTGGATGTCTCTGATCGCCTACTCAGGTGCTATCGTGTGCTTCCTCTTCGCCGCGGCTCCTAGCGCGCGTGAGTATGGACGTGTGCTATGGGGATTGGCAGGATATCTCTTCTACCCCTTCGGCAAATTCATCCGACTCGAGCAGCAGGAGGCGTACATCGACGAGGATCAAGGCGAGGGTCGAAGCATCAGCGAGTACGAGCAATGGCAGAGCGGCGATCTGGAATACGGAAGGCTGTTCTTCGGTCCCGACATGGGCACCCGGTCTATAGTTGGAAGATCACGAAGGAGTATTGATTCCGAGCCCAGCGAGACCGACAGCTTGCTGGGACGCGGCCGAGGCTATCACGGCCACAGCAGCGACGACGACCTGCCCCGTATCAAGAGGCGGCTCTTCGGCCGTGGTCAGTGGAACATTGGCCGGCTCATCTTCTTCATCTTCTTCTACGCCCTCATTACACCCTCGCTGTTTATGGTGTCGGCCATATGCTGGTTCCTAGTCTTCTGGATCCCGATGGGGAAGGTCACCATGCTCCTCTTCGATCATTTGCGCCGGCATCCGTTGGCCTTGTCATTCGAGTCCGACGTCTCGTACGCTCGCATACCGGCGGCGCCTCACTCTTCCGTTATTGTCTGCACCTATCGAGCTGTTGGACTGAAGTACTGGAAGTACACGGTGGACGGCACCAACATCTTCCTCATCAACCTCATGGCCGTTGTGTTGTTCGTCATCCTCGACTGGGCATTGCTGGAGGGCGTGTTCCAAGTCCACAATTTCATCACCTCCCCCGGCTTCCTCTTCGTTGCCGGTTTATTCTCCATCATTCCCTTGGCGTACTTCATTGGTCAAGCTGTGGCTTCCATTTCAGCACAGTCGTCCATGGGATTCGGCGCCGCTATCAATGCGTTTTTCTCTACTATTGTAGAGGTATTCTTGTACTGTGTCGCGCTCAAAGATGGAAAAGGCGCTCTTGTGGAAGGTAGTATTGTTGGCTCTATCTTTGCCGGTATCTTGTTCCTGCCCGGCCTTTCCATGTGCTTTGGAGCGATTAAGCGCAAGACACAACGCTTCAATGCCCGCTCGGCTGGTGTGACCTCGACGATGTTGCTCTTCGCAGTGATAGGCGCATTTGGACCGACTCTGTTCTACCAGATATACGGCTCCCATGAGCTCAACTGCGTCGACTGCGTCAGCAGTGGTCATTCTAAGCACGGTATGGGAGCGAGAGATTGCCGCCGCTGCTACTTCAGTCAGACTCCCGCCCTCGACGAGCGATTCTACCTCGAGGCAGTCCGCCCATACTGCTACATGGCGGCGGCATTGCTGTTTTTGAGCTATGTTATTGGTCTCTGGTTCACACTGCGCACCCACGCTGCGGTGATTTGGAATAGCGAACAGGACGAGAAGAGGCATGAGGAGCAAATGCACCACGCTGCCATGGGTGGCCGCTCAGCCCCTCGTAGCGGGTACCCGTCCATTGGCGAGGCCAGCGGCATTGATGTCCGTGACAGCCAAATTTACAAGCGAACTCTGGGCCAGACCCTTAGGCAGGTCGGCCTGCAGCCCAGCACTTCGAGCAACGGCGCTGCCGTGACACCGCACATCCCGCCTCCAAGGTCTGATACCATCAGCTCGTCGATGCATATCCCGGGGTTCTCCGAGGCCGAGAATAGCCAGCTCGTGCAGCAGATCGCCGAGATTGCCAGCACGGCTGCTACCGCTGCAGCTAGAGACGCGCGAGGCAGCATCGCTAAGAGCACTCCTGCGACGACGCCTCACCTACCGCAGGGTCATTCTTCTGGAAGAGAGACCGCCATGAGCTCTCACCGGCCGCCACCCATCCGCACCGCGACTTTCCCCGAGCACGAGGACGCCGTCGGCGCCGAGGCTCACGCTGGTGGTCATGGAGGTCACGATGCGCCGAATTGGAGCAGGACGAAGTCCGCCGTCATCCTGATGGGCGCGACTGTACTATATGCGATAATTGCGGAGATCCTTGTCGACACAGTGGATGTGGTCCTCGAGGGCTTTGCGATTGACGAGAAGTTCCTGGGTATCACGCTCTTTGCGCTGGTGCCAAATACCACGGAATTCTTGGTAAGTTCATATCCCAGCTTGTGTCCTGTATTTGGTTGATTTTGTGATGAGCATTATGCGTTACTACCCAGCTCACTCAGACGCACTTTTTGCGGTTGCTGAGAACACGTTGAATTATCTACTCCTGACCCCCTTTCACCTTTTCTAAATTTCACACTACATGCCGACTCTGTCTTGCTTGAACCAGGCTGACCGACCGTGATGCAGAACGCCATCTCTTTCGCCATGAACGGCAACATTGCCCTCTCCATGGAGATCGGTTCCGCATACGCACTGCAGGTCTGCCTCCTGCAGATTCCCGCACTGGTCCTCTTTAGCGCAGTGTACACCATCACGATGCCCAACGGCGAGGCGCCGCTCGACATGGCCAAGTACACGTTCAGCCTGCTGTTCCCGCAGTGGGACATGGTCACGGTGATCCTCTGCGTGTTCCTGCTCAGCTACATGTACGGCGAGGGCAAGAGTAATTACTTCAAGGGCTCCATCCTCTTACTGAGCTACCTCGTCGTTGTCACGGGCTACTAC
The DNA here is from genome assembly GCF_026229845.1 of Diaporthe amygdali. Classification (NCBI taxonomy): domain Eukaryota; kingdom Fungi; phylum Ascomycota; class Sordariomycetes; order Diaporthales; family Diaporthaceae; genus Diaporthe; species Diaporthe amygdali. Next base: position 19,601 of record NW_026517063.1, on the reverse strand, counting down.
TTCACTGGTTTCGGCGTTGGCATTGACTCCATGGGCGCCGAGAGCAGGTTTGATGTGTGGAACGCCGAGGCCGGCGGCTGGACGTCTTGGGAGAACAGTCGCGAGAGCTTTAAGACTATTGGCAGGAGCACTTCTGGCGTGGCGTTATAAAAGATTGGGGGATTGCGAGGTGTAAAATGCTCTGGAACTGCCCTTCCTTCCTGGTCCGGTCCTCCTTGCTGTTGACCGATCATGGGTTCTTTGGGAGGCATCGTGTAGCACTGGCCGGCCCGGTCGGTGTGGTGTACTTGTTTCAAGAGTCTAATATTCTGTTCATTGTTGTTTGTTGTTACTGATGTCTATCTCCTCCCACTTTGACCTGACTTGGATGGATCTCTCTGCGTGCGTGCGTGCGTGCGTTGCGTGCATGAGAAACGGCTATGCTTGATTGATATCTCACGGGGTTTTGTTTTCATTTTTTTTCTTTTGTCCATCACGGTAGCATATCGATATCCCATCTTCTCTTCTCTTCTTCATCCGCCTGCCTGCCTATCTGCCTGTCTGTCTGTCTGTCTGTCTGTAGCTGCCCTGACCTGGATGGTTTGGAGACTAGCCTGCGTCGTGCAAAGCTGGGACAGTATTTGTGTGCGTGTGTGTCAGGCGTGTGGATCTGGTTTTGGCTGGGTCTCGCCTTGTGCGAATGTCTCGAAGGAAGCAACGTCGCCCGCGTGCAGTGCGGACGTACAAGTGACCTTTTTTGGCCACGCGTGTCTCTCGTTGACGTGTTTAAAGGCTGTTCGAGAGTGTCTCCTCAGCTCCTCGGTCAAAGTACGGGCAGACTTGGTGTGTAGCGAACAGGACGGCTGGTGGTCTTCTCTCGTTCATGTGTTGTTTCCCCTCCTACATCCTTTCACATGTCCGGGTCTCAGAGTCTGGAACACGAACGTGTGCGACCCTCGGGTATCGTTGAGGCTTGGAACACGATGGCAATGATGCCTTCAGCTTCAGTTGCCTCAAACCGTCCTCCGCGAAAGTGCATCCTGACCACCCTTGCCGTGGTGCCAGATCAGCAACATCAGACTGCAGCCACCGAGCTCACACAAGAATCTACGCGACGCTGGCTAGCTGCTTGCTGGGGCTGGACTGGTATTACCTGCGCTGTGGGCCCCGTCACGTCCAGCACAGCCGCACGTCGCACCCTGCCCGGCCTGGAAGTTCCGCACCTCTCTCGTCAGCCGGTTGAGCATCCGGCGCAGGCCTGCATCACTCAGATCTCTGCCTGTCGGCGCGGAGCCTCGGTTGCACGGGTGGTCCGTCGTCGGGCAGTTGCACGGGTTGCAGGCGCATTGCGCGTTGGCCGGGGGCGGCCGCGGCGGGTATGGCTGGGCGTTGCAGTCGCATCGCCGCTGGATCGTCGCTTGGAAGGCGCTGAAGTCTTCCTGCAAGGTGTGGAGCTCCCCGAAGAGGGTGTCCGTGTCTGGCGCGGTCAATGGAAGCATGTTCGCCATGATGGATTCGAGGTTGTTGTTGGTCACGGCTGGAGGTCTACGGGCCTGGGAGTTACTTTTTCGGTGCAATTATCTGAGAGTGGAATTCGAGGTGCAAAGGGCGTTGCCTTTCTCATCTCATGAGAGTCTTGAAATTCCGGACTAGGCAGTACCTTTGTTTGTGTCCACATGGCTCTAGGCACAAGGCTGGTTGCGGTCACGAAGGACAGCCGCAATAGGTCACAAAGGATAGACAAGGCTTGTGTTTGGAGACATAGCCTCTTATAACTGCATAGAGTAGTCTTTTTCTATGTACATCGGAACAGAAGGACATTAAAATGAAGCTTTCCACTGTTGATTCTTTCTTTTCATCGCCTCCTCACGTGTTTGTGCCCAGCTAAGCAAAAAGGTGCACCCCTTTGGTTGCCTATTTGACCTAAAGCAAATCTTCTTCAGACTGAAGAAGGTGTTCTCCATGCATGGGGGAAATTGTTCTCTCTTGTTCTCAATTGAAGGCCTTTCATCTGCATTAGGCTTGATATGTGACATAGCTAGAGGATGTCAAAAGAAAAGAGAACTTGGCTCAGGGGCAGTCTTTAAGCCTTCGAATTGTATTATATGGTCTATATGGTCTACATTTGCATTTCTGCCCCCTTTGTACGTTGCCGTATTTGAATACTGAGGATTCTTCTAGCCGTTCTTTTCGCGGCCACAGCGTCTTTGAGATCCAGGCTTGGTGTAACGGTATCATCAAGCCTACTCACTCAGCTATGAGCATTGTTTATAACTGGAATATTCCATCTGATCCGTCCAGCCACTCAAACTCTCAATGAGTTCCGGGCTGAGTCCCCTGTTGGTCTTTATGAACATCGTCTCGAAGGGATGAATGCTCCCACCGCCGTAATTACCCTCCGCTTGAGGGTCCCATGCTCCAAGCGGCTCACAGAATGATGTGGCATTATGCTCCCGCGAGGTTTGGTACTGAGTGAGAAGGGTGTCTACCTTCTTGCCAGCGCCGAGGATAATGCCTGTGGCTGAGATCTCGCCCTGCACGGCCTCCTGACGATTGGCGAAGCATTGTGATAGCCCTTTCTCGAACCAGTCAGGGCCGCTCGGCTGGTAGTCGTCTGGGCGTGGGAAGTCATCTGCGTGCGAAAAGAGTATTTCCATCCATTCGTCATGCCGTGGGCTTGTTGCAGGTGGGTGCAATAGAAGAGAAAGACCTTCACTGTCCGTCGCCCAGACCATGGACTGTACGTGTGGCGTTGGCCAGCAGTTGATCGAGATACCGGCAAGCTATTTAGCATCTGGATGTCAGCTTTGAGGTCAATTCGCTACTGCAAAGCATTCATAGACAAAGTTGACCATCGGAGAGTGCCTACTTTTACCTCGCGTGTAATCTTTGACAGCAATCGCTCCGTCCAGCAGATACCATCAGCCCAAGTTGGCATGAATGGTCCGCGCACGCTGGCATTCATTAATATGAACCGGCTGTACCGTCGCCATAAGTCATCCTTCGAAAGAACCTCAGCATGCGAGCCGAGGTCGTAGCAGGTATTCGGCCGGCGGACGGATCGGATTCCCGGGGCATCGGGGACTAGAGAGTCTGCGTCGGTCTCGCCATTGAAAATGAAGACAAAGTCTGCTGCGGCGTGGAGCCCATGGGCGATGAAGAATTGCAGGTTCCGCCGCGCCTCTTTGCTTTCGCTGTACACGTATGTGACGAGAGGGCGGTCCGTCTTAGAAGCAGCTGCATCATAAGAGAGGGTATCTATCGAGGAAAAGTCTTTTATGGGTGGAGATGTATACGATGGCAGTCCGAACTTCGCTGTTTGTTAGTGAAGCCGAAAGATTGTCCATAGTGGTTGTGGACGACAAAGGAGAGCGCCGTACCCATATTAATGCTACCGATATGCAGGCGACTATCAGTAAAACACCGGGAACACGGTACCGCACATAATTGAACATTTCATTCGAACGTCTTAGGAAGGAGATGGTCACAAAGAGTTAAGCTTGGTTAGGTTAAATATGGATCACGTAGGATTCGACCGTAAGAGCAAAGAGGCGAGAGGGATGCTCTTCGAAATGCGCTTTGGAAAAGATTCCCCAGATATGGATTCAGGTTCTTGCGATGAAGGACCAATGACAGGGCTAAGAGCAACCAACACGTATTTTCGGGCGGCGCAGTCCACTTAGAAAAAAAGAAAAAGGCGTGAGACCCAACATATCCATATTCTGAGTTGCACCAAGGCCCACAGAGCCACTTTGGGCCCATTCCTCATCTCATTGAGGGCCTCTAAGTGGCTACGGAGAATCGCTTGCACAACTGCGATTCCTTCAAGCTTAGGCGAGATTTTGCCGCACTACGCGCATGCTGTTGGTGCCACTGCAAACCAATCAGGCGTATCTTCGGGGCGGTTAAACCAACCGAGTGTGGTGATGATGGCCGTAAATAAAGAAGAGGCCATGGTTGTGTTGAAACCAACGACGCCGCCGCTCCCGAATACTGGGTTGCGAGGAAATTATTGTGAATTCCGCCCTTTCGCGGAGTTCTATCTTGTCTTCAACCACAATGACGAGTGTATCGTCAACCGTTATATCGGTAGGGGGCACTCCCACAATCTTCTTGCCATTGCCCACGCCTTATCCTTCTGAGGAAGGTTGCGGTACAAATGTCTATCAATTGACGAGTACGGCTCCGACATTTCTTGCGTGGGACCCAGTCTATGGCCAGAGTGTTACCGATGCCACGAGCTGTTTCCCTCCCCAGGTCACGACCTGGTGGCTTCAGTCCTCATCGGCATTGATATACACTGCTCTCGGCCCCAGCTTCGCATGTCCTGAGGCGTACTCGACGGTGTCCACCAATTATGTCGCAAGCTCAGTTCAGGAGGTCTACTGTTGTCCTACGTATGTACCCAGTGGCTCAAGTTTGAGGAACTCAGCCGAAGGAAATCAACTAACAGCCCAGTTCATTCACTCTCCTATACGCCCAGCCAAACCAGGGCGAGGCCTTTCCTTCACAATGCACATCAATGCTTACGGAAGGCCAGACGCTATCATGGTTCACCGGCGTGACCTCTAGTACGAGCCGCTCGACGACAACCGTGTTCACTTCCGCCGCTACCATGTTCGCCGTGCCCGTCAATGGTTTCAACATTGATACAAGCAGTCAAGCTGGCTCGACAGATACTGCCGCAGCGGGAACAGCACAGACGACGGCTTCATCCTCGTCGTCTTCGCCGTCTTCTTCGTCCCAATCATCTTCCGCATCCTCTGCTGGGTCGTCGAACCTGGGGCTCAGCATAGGTGTGACACTGGGCGTTGTCCTTGGGATCCTGCTCTTGGGAGTAGGGGCGTTCGTCCTGTGGAGGAGACGACGAGCGAAACTGGTACGACCGCTGTCGAATGGTGCTACTAGTAACATGCCACGGGAGTCTACAGTATTTGAGTGTGAAGGATGGGTTCCGAAGAGCACACAGACTGCACACACCAGTGAATTGAGCGAATTACCCTTGAATGGACCGAGGTCTGTATATGAGTTACCACAAGGGTGGGAAAGATAATGTATACTAATTAATTGAGTCGCTGGGTATCACAAATCACACCCATTCGGAGTTGGTTTCTCCTAATGAGCTCCCCGAGGTTGGCGTTCTGAGCGTTGTGTATCTTTTGCGGTAGAAGTCTCGTCTAAGCTCCCCTAACAGCTGCAAAAGAGTCAGCACAATGTCACCAGATCAGTAAGTCTCCAATTCGACGAGACAGAGCCTCACGTGAAACTGAGTTTCTTTGTGCAGCGGGCTCACAAGCGAGGCAAAATCTTTCCTACCATAGTGGGTAGATATAGGGGCCCAGGGGACACGATGTACGCACGCATGGCTAGAAATGGACAACTGTCAGCCCATGCTCAATTGCAACCCTCTTGAAAACATCGGTCAGAAACAATCCCATGTCCACCCAGTCTATTTGGCGAGGCACCCTATCAGAGATGATTCTCGTATGAGGCTGGCCCTCTGTCCAGAGAGAATAGCTGTGTGACTGAAATGAAGGCTAGACTACCTGTGGAGGCCCAGAAAGGGACGTATTCCTCAATTTTGCGACTAACACCTCGAGGGTAGACAGCTGCCAGCCAGAAACCTAGTGAAATGATCTGATTCATTGAAGTAAAGAGGTAACTAGCCTATGAGATTAGAGTCCCATAGGAGTTTAAGACAAGCACAAACACTTTCAGACCACAATTTGTACCCAAGTAAACGATACGATGTGAAAGATCCTGAGTATTTTAAATGGAAGCAAGGCTCTATCCGACTGAACACTTCATCAGAAGGATGTCTCTGTATAGGTGGATTCTTTCGTTTAAACTGAGCCGTCCTATTCGGTTTGCCAAATTTTGCAAGCCAGAAGTCAAAATACTGAACTTCTGGGCTGTACTCGTATAGGTCGTGTCCTCCGGCCCACCGAGGTTCTCAGTCGCGCTTTTCCAACGCTGCCTATCAAGTACCCTATCGACGCGTTCGAGTATATGACATAGAGCCATACAATGGCCGTAGCATATGAAGCGGAAACAATAATTGGGCTGCGCTCAAGCTATCGCAGATGACTTCCGGGGAAAGTGCCTGTGAGAAGAACCCCAGCCAATAGTACCACCTGCCCTGATCATCCTCGCTTCAATTTTGCTGAGTCCCTGGAATAATTGGACATCGAACGCAATACCTCAAGGAGTCTATTAGTGTTACGGTACCCACTCCTCTGGCCCCCTATCAGAACGCCACAGGTTCGCCTGTAGCCCGTAGCCTCTTAACTATCCTCTCTTTGCGCAACAATAAGTTTTTCCCAGGGATTCTTGTGCGATCGCGTCATGATTAGTAAAATGAATGGCACTCTGAGTCCCAAGTGGCGGGAAGATCCCATATTTTCGCTCGCACATTCCGGTAGTGTTCAGCCCCAGTCTTCACCTTCCTCGCTTTGGCATAGGTCACGAGGTCCGAACTTCGTCAGACATATGCAGGGCCTCACCTCGCAATGAAGCCTGCTTAGTGTGGTGGCCACCTGCCCAGAGATCATCTCCCCCTTGACCGCAGGAACATGGCCAGCCTTCCAGCGTGCCGACACTTGTCGGCCAAACAAGCAAGCTCTCGACTCAGGCTTGCCTGGTCTCCTCTAGATTGGTTCAGCCTATAGCCTCGCTGAGCTGCGTTGATTCTCTGTGTCTGTAGTCCGATCTTTCATCACTGAGCGAGACCTTGCGGTATTCGGATTTGTCAACACGACGGACATGTGGGATCAGGACAACATGTTGGCCATTGGGTTCATTTTCGTGCCGCAAAATTCCCATTGTCGATCAATGTCAAGCCTTAATGACACCAAAGTCGAGGGCACAAGTATTGCTCTTTTAAGTTATCCGTTCGTCAAGGTTGATATATCTGTGTGGTACTCCAGCACGGGCTGGCCTTCCGAGGGGTCGTTGGTACGCGGCCACATTGCGACGGTGGCATGGACCGGATCACTGGGTAGGTCTAAGTTGGATCTTGCATTGTGTGAGTCCGTGAGTCTGAAGATTGTCGTGATGGGCCAAGCTGAGAGAGCATAAGCAGCAGCAGGATCGAGCGGACCTTGCTCAGAACTGTAGCTTGGCAGGGCTGTCCGTCCGCACTGAGATACGCATGGTACACGTATGGATGCCGGTATGAAGGCAGAAGGACGGCCGTTCCGGATTGTCTGGGAACCCTGGCAGTAATAGAATTGGTTATATCATAGTCCATTGAGAGGAGAGAGAGGCACGAGGACATTGTTCCTGAAGACCTGAGCACCTCAGTCGTCGAAGGAAGTGAGCTGGCCGACAGGGGTCCATGTAAGTCGGTGGGGGGCGCAGGGATGGGAGCTGCATGCTCCCAGCCTCCCTCTTACTGCTCTAGACTTTTAGGCTTCTCTTTTCTGCTTAGGTAAGCAAATGCTCGGCCGAGAGTGGCTGTCTTGCGGCTACGTCACTGGCTAGCTATGCAGGAACCACTTTAAGGTGGGGAGGTACCCGCCCGCGCTAAGCCCAATCGGGGACGGTTGCTGCCCCAACCTCCGGAATTTTGTTTACGGGATCCTGGGGCAGAGCACAGGAGCATCAGCAGCATCCTCCACCCACCGCCTCTGTCTCCTCTGTGCGTTCCTGGAGCCTCATTGAGATGGGTCATTGACAACCAAGTACCACCCCTGGCCTGGCCGCAGCTAATCCTGTTGCTACGGACGACCAACAGGTACATACATGCCCACCCCAGCAGCCCCAGACAACTCGAAAAAAAAAGTGGTGGCGCAGGTTTGGGATTGCTCTCCTTGGCTGTTGTTGTCGACCGTCGATGCCGCCCAATTGGCACTACGTAAGGTACATCCACTATCCACTCGTGCCCTGCCCTGCCCTTCCTGCAGGCCCTGCAAGCCTGCATGCTGGACCGAGCCGGACCAGAACCGCATGTGTATGAATGAGCGAGTGCGTTTCCCAGCCATCGCAATACTCGAGACGCCAGTCCAACCTTGTACACGCCCGTGGCATTGCGACACACGAGAGCATTCCTGCATTGGTTTTCCTCCTCGTCCTCTTTCTCTCTCTCACTCCTTCTCCATGACAACCACACTCACATTACCATTACACTTTCGACTTGCATTCCACCCGCAGCTGTAGTCTCACTGCTATCTCCATATCCATCTCTATCTCTCCTCCTCGTTGTTCACCTTACCCACACACTACCACAGTGGTGTGGCTTACCGGCTATCATCTTGTATCTCAACATTCCAGTCTGCCGCCCACCACCAAGTCAACAAACAGCGCCGTCCCGTCTGCTCGGTTCCCCGAGCCGTCCTTCATTCCAGACAGGCACTCGCCAGTCTCAAAGCGGATCCTGTCAACAGTAGCAACAGCACACAGCAACACCACCTAATTCCCACGGCCCTGACAGCGCGATCCGCCAACTGGCCCGCCAGGGCGCCTTCGACGTCCCTCCGGCTCTCCACGGAGGTCGGCATAGGGATCAGCAGCGGCGAAGGTCACCGGCGGCAACATGGCGAACGAGAGGTTCAGAGTAGGATGGTACCGTACGTTCGATCGCCCACCAGCCGCAACAACATTCCAGTCCCCCCAAAGCGTCTTAGAAGCCACATGGATGGCTTCACAGAGACAGAGAGACAGACAGACTAGCTAACACACGTTCTCTAGGCTTCGTACCATTCCTCGGTTACCACCATGTGTTGATGATATTAATAGCGATAGCAATTATCCTGCTATGTAAGTGCCTACCCAGCGTCTCCACAACGACTCCACGCGCGACAACGCCCTGAATCAGGATGCGAGTAACAGGTGACTGACTGACAATATCTCCCTCCAGCCCTCCTTCTCGCAGGATGCTCATCATCAAGTCCGCTCATCCCCGACATCTTCCTGATATCCCTCTACTATGACGACTACACGCCGCGGCCCGACACGGCCCAGGTCAACTACGCCGCCTACTCCCAGATCAGCAGCCTTGCCGGCGACGCTCACCTGCAGGCCCGCGTCGGCTACTTTGGAATCTGCATCAACCCGGATGGCGGTAGTTGGTTGTGCTCCAACAACGCCACGGCCTTGGCTCAGGAGGTCTCGGTCGACCAGGACCCCCTGAACCTCATCTGGCTCGCCAGCCAGTTCAAGGACTCGATCGTCTTCCCCTACCTCATGTGAGTACTCCTCTACGCTTAGCTCCGACTCATAGGCCTGCCGAAGCTGACCCTGCCCCCAGAATCATCGCCATCATCTTCGCCTTCATCTGCTTCCTGCTCCTGGCCACGTTCCCCGGCTGGCACGAGGAGGAGGACAGCGAGGGATCGGACCGCGAGGTGAAGCCGTTCCCCAGCCGGCCTGTGTCCCAAGTGGCGCTGGCCATCATCTTCATCGCGTCCATCTTCGTGCTGGTCTCCGTGCTTTGGCAACACACGGCGTCCGTCGCCGCTAGTACTATCGCCGAGGACTTTGGCAATGGCAGCGTCAAGTCCGGCGTCGGCACTAGCGCCATGGTCCTCGGTTGGTTCTCTTTCACCCTGCTTATCATTGTCACCATCGGTCTGCTCGTCATGATATTGAGCATAAGGGTGCTCAGCCAGCTGGCTGATTAAAAGGGATCACCTCACTCTCTGGAATGAAAGAAGTCCCTGGAGAAAAGAAGGATGGTGGGAAGGCGCAATTGGAAAGATGAAACGATGATGGGAAATGCTATGATAGAAACGGGTATGAAATGGGAAAAACATCCACACAACAATATGAACAGGTCATCGTGTACGAACGGAAGGGAATGCCACCTCCCATTTCCGCATTCCATGACGACGACGACTACTCTACAACCTCCACCTCCTACCTACCCAATACGGTATATAATGAATGAACGGGAGGACACGATGACGACAAGGCCGCACGTACGACACGAAGTGGTCGGTCCGGGCAGGGCAGGGCGGGACAGGGTTGGAATGGAACGGGCGGCACACGTGGATGGGGCAGGGAACATGTACATGCACAAAGCAACACACTCTGGCCCTCTCCGTCTCTCTCAACCACGTCTCTACCAACAAACAAGAAGGCCAGCTCCAGAAATGGAATAACCGACCAAAACAGGCTGAGAGGGGGAGCAGAGATGAGGAGAGAAGAGCCAAAGAAAGCAGCATCTGGGAAACGGAGTTTATATCCATCCACAAAGGAGAAGGGGTTTTCGGTTCATGGTTTGAAAAAGAAAAACCAACCGCCCTTTTTGGTTTCTGTGCGACTTAATTCAGTTTATTGCGCTTTTGTTTTATTCCTTCTCCTCTTTTAAACCTTTCTGTTCGCTTATATTTGTATTTCCCCGTACCTTGTACTGCCTTCGAGCAGCGTATTTGCGCATTAGGTCACTAGGATAGAGAGGATACCTGCTGCTGTCAGCCGACGAGCAAACATCGTTGGCGAGCAGGCACCTAAAACAAAAAATGAAACTTGAAGCATCAATCAATAATCAATCAATGGACCCGTCACAGTTCCATGTCATGATCCAGCTCATGAGGAAATAGGACTCCTAGGTCTCATTAAAGAGATGCTTTCTTAGGGATTCTAGGTACACCATGCTCATGTGATGCATGCTTCCGGCCTCCAATGGCAAAAAGGTACCAGTACCGCCTGTCCATGATATGCAATGCCTTTTGGTTATTTATACGCCAAACTCCGTCCCATGCTCGCTATTTCAAGCCATATATATATGAAAGCAATCCCGTGGAGGGATAATCAGCACCTCATCGAGGCCGTGGGAAGGGGTGCGCCTCGGTGTTCAGCACCCAGTCGTCCAGGCTGATGAGGTCAGGTGCCGAGTACAGCAGGTAATAGTACTTGAGCGTCTCCGCCAGCCAGAAGCTCTCCATGGAGTCGATGGGTGTGGTGACGCCGTCCCTGCTGTTAACCTGGTCCACAGCTGTGGCAGCGACCTGGCTATGCGTGTGCTTCACCACCGCCTGCCACATCTTCCATCCCTTCTCCTGCCAAATGGGGTCACCAGTAATCCGGTACATGTACCACACGGACTCAATCGCCTCAGGCCTGAGTTAGGGAAAAAGAAAAGTCAGTTCAGTGGCCCACAAAAAAACAATGGCGAACGCGGGAATGTGTAAGCTTACCGCAGGATGTATCTCTTATCACCAATCCGCGTAAAACCTGCTGGAAGGCCCTCGCTCATGATCAGATTCGACACGTACTCCTCATGAGTATCAGGCTTGACCGGCCGTGGCGGCAAATTGATGGCAGCCTGCTCGATAGGCACCTGACCCACTGTGCCACCAAAAGCATCGGAAGATGAAGAACGGCCCGTAGTCTCGTCCAAGCGATTGAGTTCCGCCTCAAGCTTCTTCATCTTTTCCTTGATGGCCTTCTGATCCAGCGTTAATGGATCCACAGAGATTCTGGGAGGTTCGACATAGGATGCGTCAGGTACTGGCAAGAGAGAAGCCTCCTCGTCAAGGTCGCGCTTGACAGGCCGGGATGCAGCGTCGTCAGGGCGCCTCGGAGAGCCGTCTGCGTTGTTCGCTGGAATACTACTGCCGCCATGGTTCGCCCCGCTGTACCCAGCCGGCACACCTGGCTCCGAGTCAACCTGCCCCGTCTTCGGCTCCGTCTCACCTGGGTAGCGGGCTCTTTGGGCCATCTCTTCTACTGCTTGGAGTCTCTCAGCTTCTGTGCGCAGTGCTTGTTGTTTCTCGGCCTCCCAGAGCTCAAGGCGCTCGTAGTAATTCTCCATCTGCTGAACCCTCCATTCAGGGTTTGGGTCCAAATATTCATCAGTCCATAATGTTTCGTTCCATTGGCAGTTCTCGACGTTCTTGCAAGGAGCAACATGAGAGTATTCAGGCATGATACCGCTTGGCATCGCGGAATATGCCCAGACACATCCGTCTGTGAGACGCTTGCCGATCTCCAAGTCGTCGGGCGAATCGAAAATCTTCGCGCCGAGGCCGAACATACCGCCGAGAAAACATGTGAGATGTGTGACCTCGTACTCGTACATCATTCTCTCGGCTAGTTCCGTGTCACGGCCACCAGATACCCTGATCTTGGCGGAGAAGAGAATATCGGGGTCATCCGGGACCATGGGGCGGAAAAGAAGCCACTTCTTGACTGCAGCGACCGTCTTTTCATGCATTGTGCGGTACTTGGGCTCGAGGCCACCCAAGAGGAGATATTGCTTCGGGAAATATTCGTAGGCAGAGTCCTGTGATCCTCCCATGGAGTATGCCTCCATACCAGGAGACGTGGTCAAATTCGAAGCCACACAGTCCCAATCAGCAGGGAGGCCGTTTGCCGCCAGCGGCTCAACTGGCTCATGGCTCTGGAAGCGGGAGCTAGCACCAGCTCTGTGCGGAGGGGTCAGATCTGGTGTCTGGCCAACGTTGCGAGAAGGTGCCCCATCCCGTGCATAGCCGTCGTTCACTTGGCGTTTCTCAACATTTCTAAAGCCGCCAACATCGGGGCTTCCTGCACCGCCTGGCTTAACCTGGAACTCTACACTGGGCCTTCCCTGCGTTGACGCGTGGGTCGCCCCTGAGCTTCCAGCAGCGGGTGGGACGTATCCCTCAGGTTCCTGAAGGATAGCAGTCTCGGCCTGTTGCTGAGCTCGGAGGCTGGCCTCCTTGATCGCCGCGGTGGCTGATGCGTTGCAGCCAGAAGCGTCCACATTTTCGGGGAAGATTCCAGCAAGCGTGGGGGCTGTCTCATCGTCGCGGTTTTGCCACTCTTCTAGAGCGTCTGTAATACGGGCAATAGCATCGTAGTACTTGTCTTTTCCAGTCAATTGAGCCAATCTCGTGAATTCCATGGACAACGTGCCAAGCTCTGCTATGCCGGCACGTGTGCTGGCTCTTTTCGGCTGAGATGCAAAGGCCGGCTTCCACTTGTAGTACAGGACAGGCATCCTGTTCGGCGTGTCGAAAATGCCCATCAGGACCTCGGCTAGTTCGACCGCCTTCTTCAGAAGGAGTGGGTAGTCACCTTTGTGGCCGCCACTGACGTCGTATGCGGCAAGGAGTCCTCCTAGATATCTGATGGTGGTCTCAAAGACCGGGATCTCGTTACGATGCGGAGTCGTGGTGAAGTCGATGTCCTTCAAACCCTTGTACGCCGAGTCGAATTCCTCCTTCAGGCCCATTATCCAGAGCGTGTCCATGGCGTCCACCAAGGTAGCCGCCCAGCCGCAGAAAGGGTCCTTAAACGACATTTCGATGGGTACGAGCTCGTCGTGGCCAAAAGCGAACTTCTCGTATCCGTCCCAGGCGTGCTTCATCTCTGCCTTGACCTGCGCCAGGCGGTCCTCCCGCTTCGCCTTTTCTTCGGGGCTCTCGGAGCCAAAGTTGTGCTGGACCCTGGGGATAGACTTTGGTTTGCCGGTGGGCAGGGGAATGAAGGACTCCTCGGGGACTGGGAACCACTCTGGTTGCTTTTCCCAGTAGATGGTAGTCGATGAGGTAGTGGGAGCTGGGGGGCTGTCTGGGAACCTGCCCGGCGGATCTTGAATGTGTAGGGGCTCGTCAACTGCGTGCGGATAGGCATCCCCAACCTTGCCAGGTCGGCGATCAGGGATGAGAGGGGTGGGCGGCTCGGTAGTGGCAGGCGGCTCCAGTTCTGGACGCCTCCCTTGGTCAAGTGGTGTCAAGGTCTCCTCCAGAGTGGGAGCAGGCGGCAGGGCAAAGCCATCCTTCACTTCGGTGGTGGTCTTGAGACTGGGTATCTTGACCTTTTCTTCGGCAACATCTGGGGCGAAAGTGTCCTCGACAACTGGTTTGGGTTTCTCGTCGAGTGGCTTCTGCACCTGGTCCCGCTGGGCGGCCTGAGGCTCTGGGTTGGACTGGGGGACGGCTTGCTGGTAATCGAAACTATTGTCCCAAGCCGAGTTGACAGAGACTCGGTAGAGTAGGAAGACAAAGACAAAGGCGCACGCGACGAAGACGCGGTACCTCCTAAGACGAAGCATCTTGCAGGGCTGGCGGCGGCTGGGCGCCGGGATCGTCTCGAGGGTGAAAGAGAGGAGGCACTTTTTGGGCGCTCAGAGATGTTGCGACAGGTGTCGCGCAGGGTGGAAATCAGGATAAACAATTTGACATGTCAAGTAGAAGGATAGTGGGAGCAAAGGAGTGGCGAGTCTGGGCGCGCAGGAATGTGTACCGGGCTGTACAAGTGCAGGGCGAGGTTGTCGATGCAGACGGTTGTGGGGGCTAGAGGAAGTGGACGAGGTTGACGATCATGTCGTGGGATGATGCAGGGAACAGGCGCAGATCGCAGGTCGCAGTCAGATTCGAGGACAGACAGACATGAGCTGCTGTCGTGCTTGGACTCTGTGGTCGCGTGGTCCGAGGAAGGAGAGAAGGAGGGGAGGAGGAGGAAGAAGAAGAGACAGCGACATGACAGATGCGATAGGAGAAACACAAGAGCAGTCGCGAGACAAGGGAGCAGCCAGCCCTGCACGCCCTGGCAGCATGATGAGATGGGTGGATGGATGGATGGATGGATGGGTTTCTCGGGTCTGGGATGGAGCCAAGACAAACGACGGCTGCGCTTGCTAGCAATAGACAGAGACAAGAGCTGGGGGTAGGTGCTCCGTGCTGGCTTGGCACCGTCTCACAAGGGCAAGAGGGAGCTAGGGTGGACACACACCTTCCCTCACTTAAGCATTCACTAGAACGGTGTTGGCACTGGCAATGGCAAGGCAGGACCAGGAAAGGGCAGGACTGGGCATGGCACGCGACCTTTGAGACCGAGGTCTGTTTCCTCGTCTGTGTCTGTGACAGTGTCTAAACGGAGTGGGCTATGATAAGAGCAGTAAATGGCATGTCTTGCGATGAATGTCCATGATACCTAGGTACCTGCAAACTTACATAGCTCAAAGTTACCTCAGATGCTCTACGGTCAAGACCGACTGACTTTGGGCCAAGCAATTTCTACAGACAAAGGCGAAGTTCAAGCAGGAGCCCAAAGCAGGCACACACTCTCTCACAGACGCAGCAGGGCACAGCTGAGAACCGGCAGGACGGCAGGGGGGTAGGATGGCGAGGATGGGGCCGACTCAAGCACCGTTCTGTTTCTCTGTCGTTCTAGCCCGTTATGGACCACGGCCACTGCCCGAAATGGCAAGTCGAAACAACAAACCAAACGCCCAGACACGCGGACACAAGGGCACATGGGCACATGGGCACATGTGCACACACTATCGAGAATATTGTAAATAGACCCTTGGAGGGGCTGGAAGCAGGCTGCAGGAGTGGCTCTTGTCCTCCACTCTTTAAGCTTGTAATTTGGCTCAGCTCAACACACGAGGGGCAATTCAATCTTTTCTTCATATAGCGCAGTAGTAGTCCACTTAGACAACCAAAATGTGTGTAAATGTGTGTGTGCATGTACCAATGTGGCACGAGAGCACCGTAGCACCCGCGGGAAGGGGCCACGTAGTACATTGCACACAATGAACTGATGACCACCCTCGGATGCCACCTTCCGCTCTCACCTCTGTGCTTACCAGTCCCGAATGTCTGGATTGGGTAACCGCTGCATCAAATATCGATACTCAACCTCGACGTCCGACCTCAAATCGGCCATCGCCCCCAACTCTGCCCCTCCAGCTTGACAGCTTCCCTCTACTTCACCTCAACCCCACTCCCCTCCACATATTGTAGTCTATATTTATGTGGTAGACTATCAGCTTGGCTCGTATCGTCCGTCTCGCGGACCACAACCGAACAAACACACCATATCCCCATGCTTGGCAAATTGCTACAGGCCCCATCTGCCCCCCATCCAAATAACGCGGAGTACCGAGTAGCCTCGCAGCCCGCTGCCCATGACTCCATTTGTTTTAATTTAGGGGTCCAGCGCCCGTCTTCGTCCTTTGTTCCACCTACCTGTGGTGCTTGCTTCTTAGCGTCGCCTGCCCGGACGGCGGCTCATCTCCGGCTGACACTCTGTGCCATTATTGATTTACCCCACCAATGCACGGCTCAGAGCCACGTCTCGAGCCTCCTCCGGCCTCCTCGGCAGTCGCGTGACTCCCAGCCCGTGAACCAACTGGGCTTCCCCTCTTAGGTGCCATCTCGAAGCTGAATCTCAGTATGGCAGATCAGCTTCAGGCCCGCGCGCGGCAGTGAACTTCCGCGTTTTCCATGGACAAAGGCCGGGATATCAGGCTCCGGGGCCGGGCCCGTGATTCGCGCCCACCGCAAGTCGTTGGGTCCCTGAACGCTGCCATAGTCAACTCCTCTTCACCTGGTAATTTCTGCTCCGCTGATGAGAGAATATGGAGGTAGTTATGCCGTCTCGAGTCCAAACATGCCCTCCCTGAAGGTGAAGGATGCTGTGTGGGTTGGCGAAGTCGACTATCAGGATCCGGCCGGCGAGTGCACTCACACGGGCCGCCTGAGGCTCTAGCCGGCTCTATCGGCCCTGGCAGGAAGTCGCTATGCTGATCCTCGCTGGGGGAAGTCTTCCTCAGGATCGCCTAGGTGCTTCTCGTGGCTGCGCAGCCGGCGCCAGATCCTGACACCTGTACCTTCGGGACAACTCCAAGTCGATGCGGTGATGAGTGGCAGTCACAAGAGCGGGCGCAATGGCTCCCAGCCAAGCTTTATGAGGGCAGAGATCAGCGAATGTCTGTGGGAAATGCCATCCCGTTGTTGTCCAGCTCGGGATCCCCACAAAACAGCGGACTGGCGAAGGCTCGGTCCGCTAAGCGACTTGTTGGGCCGCACTCGGGAGCTAAATTATGAGTCTGAGGCGTGAGCTCCGTCCGGTGTACACTCTCTTGCAACGGCACGCCCTGCTTCATGGATTCCACAAACGTGTTGTCGACCTGGTGGCCCTCGAGCGCGCATTCGCTGAAGCCGCGCAGAGGGTCTGGTTGGCTTGTGAGGATTCTATCAGTACGAAGGAGGAGCATCACGATGTTACCCTCGCCGGCGACGCCAATGGGAAAGTCGCTGGCTTCAACGTAGACATGCTCCAGGAACGGCTTGGTATTTAGTGTGCTGTGCCTCAAGCCTGCAGGAGTGGGGATCCTGTATTGGTTGGTTTCCCTACTGGCGTGGTGCACCTGAACCAACAGTACATACCAAACCATCGTGATGTAAGCACACATCCTCTTCTTAACCAAAGGTCCTTCACTTCCCTTCCAGCTGGCCAACAAGGCGAGCATCTCGAGTAAAAATGGCCGTCAAGGGGACTATCCTCGTCACAGGGGCAAATGGTGGCCTGGGCAGTGCCATAGCAGAGCAAATCGCCTCGAAAGCCGAGCTTTCCACCTACCACGGGCTCTACACCGTCCGAGACACGGCTCACGCGCCGGCCCTTACATCCGCCCTTGAACACGGCACCGCACACTCGCACGATCTCCTAGCCCTCGATTTGACGAAGCTCGATAAAGTTCGAAGTGCCGCAGAGGATGTCAACGTGAGTTCGCCAGGCCCAGTCGCCCATGCTCCAGCGACATCCTTCTCGTAGACCCGGTGGAAGCATTTCAATCTTCGCACCTGTGGTAGAAGTGACCCGATGCTAAAGATGCACTTCACAGAAACGAGTTTCCACAGGCGAAATCCCGCCGATTCGCGCCCTTATCCTAAATGCCGGCTTCCAAGACTTCGGCAAGCAGTCATGGACGGACGATGGGCTTGATACTACCTTTGCCGCAAACTATCTCGGCCATTGGCTCCTCACCCTTCTCTTGCTGAAAAGCATGGACAAGGAGGCCGGGCGAATTATCGTGATTGGAAGCCAGGGTCACGAGTGAGTGTCTACTTTCCAACTGTTGTTCTCTGTCAAGCAGTCTTATCTGGTCTACCGAGTATTCCGAATTTGAATCAGTGAGGTTACACTGGACTATAAATGAAAAAATGGCATACTCGTGAGAACAGTATCGCGAACAAAGGACCGAGACTAATCCATGGCACAACCGCGCAGTACCAACGACCCCCGAAACGCACGCACCAGAGCCTTCGTAGACCAAAAATACAAGACCATCGTCTCCGACGCCGCCGGCTTCGACGCCATCGCCAGGGGCACCTGGAGCCCCGCGACCGAGGACGCGGGCTTCCGCGGCGGGTTCCGCCGGTACGCCGCCTCGAAGCTCTTCCTGGTCATGATGCAGCACGAGCTGCAGGCGCGGTTGGACGCGGACGTCAACGCCGCCGCGCTGGGCGGGCGGATCTGCGTCCTCGGCGTCGACCCGGGCACCATGTCCAGCGGGATGCAGCGGCTCGCGCCGTGGCTGATCCGCGTGCTGCTCTTCCAACTCATCTACCCGCTCGTTCTCTACTTCAACCCGGACAGTGGTGCCGTGAGGACGCCGCGACGTTCCGCGGGCGATGTCCTGGAGGCCGCGTTCGGGGTTGGTGAGAGAGGCGAGCTGCCTAAGGATCAGTATTTTGATGGGAGGACGCTTGTGGAGACGGGCGAGGAGTCGAGGGATGCTGTGAAGCGAGCGTTGGTATGGAGGGAGACTGTTAAGTTGGCAGGTTTGAAGGATGGTGATACTGTTCTTGCTAATTGGCCGTAGGTCATTGGGCTTGATCGATGTTTGCTTAGAGGTGGCTTCGTGAAATGGCGGACCTCAATCGAGATGCCACTCTGGGGCCGCCTCATCGGGAATTTTGGGCCACACGAGCTCTTACATTCTGCCATAACTGAGATGGTCGCTCAAGGGGGTGTGGCTCTAGGGGACCGGAGTGAAGCCCTCACGTCACATTGTTCCATGGTCATTTCCCCAGCTCATATTGGGATGGAACTGGCCGGTCGCAGGTGCCCAACGAGCATTAGAAGAAATGGCCGGGCTTCATATTCCCAATTCGGAGGGGATTAGCTAAATACATACGCTCCACAATAACGCCTCAATTTCAAGACTGTACTTAAATTCCACGACCACCCAGTAGGCCAGAATAGGAAACCGACCGCGAAAACCCTGGACCTTCAACGAAATATTGTTTTTTTTTCTCGACAACCACTGAGTATGTGTCGATTTTTGATCATATCGAAATCGCCAAAGTGAGATGCCGATCCTATGAACGCCAAGGAATTGGTTAAAGGCTGAGTGAGGTTGTGGTGGTTGGTCAGGTCGATCCGGCGCTTGTCACGGATGACAACGCGCGGGGTCTCCTCGTCCTGCGGTCCGCGGAGGTCGTCGCCACCGTCACGGTCCCCTCGCACGTTCCAACGGCGCCGGGAAGGTCGCCCGGGGAGCGCCCGGCCGGCCGCGGGTTGACGGCGACCGGCGGCTACTCACGGCGGATTGCGAGTCTGATAATGCACTGATTTTGGTGCTGAGCTGGGGTCGGGTTTTTGTCCTGACAGACTGCCACCAAGCTGACACCCTTATGCACACAGGAATTGCATAAACCACAGTCGCAATTGTGGTGGTAGTTGCCACAGTTACAACTATGATGGCAATCGCCACAGTTGTAACTATAATGGTACTTGCCCCCAGTCACGACTATGGTGGCAATTGCAACAGTCGCAACTATGGTGGTAGTTGCCACAATTACAACTATAGTGGCAATTGCTACAGTCGCAATTGTGGTGGTAGTTGCCACAGTTACAACTATGATGGCAATCGCCACAGTTGTAACTATAATGGTACT